>NW_022681459.1:39949992-40416898 GCF_009764315.1 Trachypithecus francoisi | reverse complement strand
CTGCTTCTGCTCAATATTACATGTGTGAGATTCATCCATGTTGCTGCATGTTGTAACAGTTTATTCTTTTTTGCTTGTTTTGTAGTACCTTATCTATCACATGGATGAAGCCCCCAGATGTAGATTAAGTCCCAGCCATGCATGATGACCCAGTTGTGGATGAAGTCCCAGCCGTGGAGGAAGCCCCCAACTGTAAATGATGCCTCAGTTGTGGATGCAGCCCCTAGCTATGGATGAGGCTGCTGGCTCTGAATGAAGTCCCCAGTCACGGATGAAGTCCCCAGCTGTGGATGAAGCTGCCAGCTGTGGATGCGGTCCCCAGCTGTGGATGAAGCTGCCAGCTGTGAATGAAGTCCCCAGTCGTGGATGAAGTCCCCAGTCATGGATGATCTTAATACCAAACAAAAAAATATTAAGTATAAAAAGAAAAACTTTCTGCCAATCTTATTCAAGAGCACTAGCATAAACTTCCCAGAGGAGGAGAAGGCAATGACCACACTTCCAATAGGAAGAATCAATACAAATAAAACAGTGTGCAGCCCAAAACAGCAAATCCTGACATGCTCAACCTTATAGCCATATTTAAAAATATCTGGAACACACAGGGCCATGGGAGTGGCTGTTGGAGAAATTTTCATGAAGGAACAAAGATTACAACTAAGTTTTAAAATGCTAGTTGTGTGTGTTTGTTTTGTCTTGGAGAGGAGGTAAAAGTGGGAGTGAAAATAGGGAGTTTGTGTGGTGGGGAAAGCAAAGGAACCCCGCATGGATGGGCTGAAGGGTGTGATGGGAGAACAGTGGGAAGTACATTTGGGGAAGCAAGTGGAACTAGCAGCTAAGCTTAATCACAATCTATCAAAAGGGATTTGTTGAGGAATTAATGTGTGACTAGGAACAGGATTGTCAGCTCGACAGTGAACACTCAGTTCCACTAACAAATGATGCCCGTGTGGACAGAAAGAAGGAGGGGCAGGCAGATTAATGTGAGGGTTTTATGTGAAACAGGTGCACTTGGTTGTTGAGAAGATAGTGTTTTAAAGTTCTGTTTTGCCATACTTCAAATAGCTGTTCATTAGCTAAATTTAGCCACATAAAAAATCACTAAGGCAGACACCCAGAGTTCCCACATGAAAATCAAATGTAAACCAGCTGTGACCTACTTCAAAGTGATCATCAGAAGTCAGAAGTTGAGCTCATTTTTGATGTTTAAAACCTGCATAATATTCACTGTATTATTATTAAGTGTATTACTATTTCCTTCGTGATAGAAATTTGGTTTGTCCCAACTTTCTATTCTATCAAAACACTGCTACATAGAAAATCTCCATGCACATATTTCTAATAGTGGAAATCATTTACATAAAAGACTCTAGACATGGGATGAAATTCTCAGGTTACTGGAATTTTAAAATAGATGGGTTCTTCCAAATTGCCCTCTTTCAAATTCTATGAATTCATAAGCTTCCAAGTGTTATGGGTTGCCCATTTTGAGAAATCTGTGCTAAAAGGACCCCAACAATGCTGATGACAATGGTAGGCTGGGAAGACAACAGAATGATTTGGATCTTAGACAAATCACTGTCGGTGTCTCCACTGGTCCAGCTCTTGCATTAATTCCTGTGGTATATTTTTCCTTTTACCAAATAAAATAGCTCCTTGACATCACATTGTGACAGTCCCCATGGTTTGCTGCAGTTACTGCGGGACTGAACAAAGGAGGACGAATGAAGAAATGAAAACCAAGGAAAAAAGAAACTGTTTAAAGAAGGGGCCAGGGAAGAAGAAGAGGGCTCCCAGCTTCCAGTGGGCAAGGGCGGCTGCCCTAAGCTTCTACAGCCCTTTGTATTTACTGAGTAGAAAGAGCAGAGAGCAGGAGGTAACAATTGGTCAGCTTCTCAATGGATCACAAGTTCACATTATTGCTAACAGGCTTCAGATGTGCCTAATCTCAAGCAATGCTGCACCTAGGGTGTGACTGCCCTCAGCATTCCCTCTGGGTAGCAGGCGCAGTTTGTCATTTTGCCAACATTCTGCATTCATGAGAACAGTTTGCTGTTTACTCATATAGCTTCCAGTGGCACACTGAGTTGATCACAACCCTCACTCTTTCAGCCTGCAACATCACATCAATCCATGCTATGCTTAATGAGTACTGGTTAGTAAAATGCCTATGACTAGTAATCTTCATCTATGCAATTAAATATTAATTCATAAAACACTTCAAATGTAAGTAATTTATTAGTGAATGAAAAGTACATAATACATCAATTAGAAAAAATAACTCTATTAAAAAGACATTATTTGTGTGATAAAAGAGATTGCCATTTTTATATTTTTCTACAAGGTTAAAGAAAACTAAGTCAGCTTATGCAAGTGAATTTTAAAAGCCTTTAGGCCAGGCATGGTGGCTCATGCCTGGCCTAGTACTTTGGGAGTAATCCCAGTACTTTGGAAGGCCAAGGCAAGTAGATCACCTGAGGTCAGGAGTTTGAGACCAGCCTGACCAACATGGTGAAGCCTCATTTCTACTAAAAATACAAAAAATTAGCCAGGCATAGTGGCAAGCACCTATAATCCCAGCTACATGGGAGGTTGAGGCAGGAGAATCACTTGAACCCAGGAGGCAGAGGTTGCAGTGAGCCACGATCATGCCGCTGCACTCCAGCATGGTCAACAAGAGCAAAACTCCATCTCAAAAATAAACAAATAAATGAATAAGTAAATAAATAAATAAATAAAATAAGAACCTTTAACCCAGAATGCTGAGTAAATTGGCCAAAAATGCCAACCTATGCATTTCAATATTATAGGATTCACATAGGTAGAAATAACCAGATGAAATCCTTCTGGTATTTCACCTTCCCAACCCACATGAGCCAGTGTTTTTTTCTGTGAATAACAAAAACAGCAGAATTTACTTGCCTGTCCATAAGAGGTTACCACTTCTGCGTGTTGCCCTGAAACAGGTGGTGGCTGGGTGAGAAGGGGGACAGCACTGGGGCAGGAGATGGGGGCTCCAGTATCGTGGGTGAGCTTCCTAAACCTCTGCAACTTTCAGTCCCTAAATGGGATGAGCCGTGGGAAGTTTTAGTACAATGCCCAGAACAAAGTAAAGATTTGACACATGGTGCCTCTCTCCGCATTGTTCTGTCATCAGTCACTGCGTCCTGTACCTCCCAGCCCACTGGGGTCTGGCTGTTTCCATCACATGGAGAATGACCCAGAGACTGGCCTCCAGCCACCCTCCTGGCCTTGCTGCTTCTCACTCTGCCACTGGCTTCTCACACACCAGCCCGGGTGTCCTTAGACATACCACACACTTGACTGTGGGAGTCATGCAGCCCTCACTGCTCCTTCCCCAGGCAGCCATGGGGCTTTCCTCCTCAAGAGGGCTCTGTGAGCATCTGGATGAAGGACCTCTCATCCCTCATCTCCCCTTAATTTTTGTCACAGTTCTCCTTCCTTCCACTCAGTGCAGCACCCACTGATTGATCCTCCATCTTCCCCAAAAGACAAGAACAGCATGAGCAGTAGATAGTAGATATCCAATGACAGAAAAAATAGTCAACAATTTCTCATTTCCATTTATCATCAATTAAGAAAATATATCCCAAAGGTCATGTACCTCCTATGGGACTGCTGCATCCTCAGCCTCCTGAATTTCAGCCCAGCACCCTCCTCCCCAGCACCGGAACAGGTCAGCCCTTACCAGCATCCCTCTCTTATTGCCTTTGTGCAGAGCCAGGACCAGGGCCAGGTGAGGCCTTGGGATTGTCCCTCCCCAGCAATCTGCGAAACAATCCTTTACATGACCAACAAAGCACAGCCTTATAAATTGGTGGTCAGGCTAGCAAGACGAACAAAGAAGAAAAGAGAGAAGACTCAAATAGATGCAATAAAAAATGATAAAGGGGATATCACCACTGACCCCACAGAAATACAAACTACCATCAGAGAATACTATAAACACCTCTATGCAAATAAACTAGAAAACCTAGAAGAAATGGATAAATTCCTGGACACATACACTCTCCCAAGACTAAACCAGGAAGAAGTTGAATCCCTGAATAGACCAATAGCAGGCTCTGAAATTGAGGCAATAATTAATAGTCTACGAACAAAAAAAAGTCCAGGACCAGATGGATTCACAGCCGAATTCTACCAGCGGTACAAGAGGAGCTGGTACCATTCCTTCTGAAACTATTCCAATTAATAGAAAAAGAGGGAATCCTCCCTAACTCATTTTATGAGACCAACATCATCCTGATACCAAAACCTGGCAGAGACACAACAAAAAAAGAGAATTTTAGACCAATATCCCTGATGAACATCGATGCAAAAATCCTCAATAAAATACTGGCAAACCGAATCCAGCAGCACATCAAAAAGCTTATCCATGATGATGAATGGTGTAAACCCAGGAGGTGGAGCTTGCAGTGAGCTGAGATCCGGCCACTGCACTGCAGCTTGGGCGACAGAGCGAGACTCCGTCTCAAAAAAAAAAAAAAAAAAAAAAAAACTGGCAAACCGAATCCAGCAGCACATCAAAAACTTATCCACTATGATCAAGTGGGCTTCATCCCTGGGATGCAAGGCTGGTTCAACATATACAAATCAATAAACATATTCCAGCATATAAACAGAATCAAAGACAAAAACCACATGATTATCTCAATAGACGCAGAAAAGGCCTTTGACAAAATTCAACAGCCTTTCATGCTAAAAACTCTCAATAAATTTGGTATTGATGGAACGTATCTCAAAATAAGAGCTATTTATGACAAACCCACAGCCAATATCATACTGAATGGGCAAAAACTGGAAAAATTCCCTTTGAAAACTGGCACAAGACAGGGATGCCCTCTCTCACCACTCCTATTCAACATAGTGTTGGAAATTCTGGCTAGGGCAATCAGGCAAGAGAAAGAAATAAAGGGCATTCAATTAGGAAAATGAGAAGTCAAATTGTCCCTGTTCACAGAAGACATGATTATATATTTAGAAAACCCCATCGTCTCAGCCCCAAATCTCCTCAAGCTGATAAGCAATTTCAGCTAAGTCTCAGGATACAAAATCAATGTGCAAAAATCACAAGCATTCTTATACACCAGTAACAGACAAACAGAGAGCCAAATCATGAATTAACTCCCATTCACAACTGCTTCAAAGAGAATAAAATACCTAGGAATCCAACTCACAAGGGATGTGAAGGACCTCTTCAAGGAGAACTACAAACCACTGCTCAATGAAATAAAAGATGACACAAACAAATGGAAGAACATTCCATGCTCATGGATAGTAAGAATCAATATCGTGAAAATGGCCATACTGCCCAAGGTAATTTATAGATTCAATGCCATCCCCATTAAGCTACCAATTACTTTCTTCACAGAATTGGAAAAAACTACTTTAAAGTTAATATGGAACCAAAAAAGAGCCCTCATTGCCAAGACAATCCTAAGTCAAAAGAACAAAGCTGGAGGCATCACGCTACCTGACTTCAAACTATACTATAAGGCTACAGTAACCAAAACAGCATGGTACTGGTACCAAAACAGAGATATAGACCAATGGAACAGAACAGAGCCCTCAGAAATAATACCTCACATCTACAACCATCTGATCTTTGACAAACCTGACAAAAACAAGAAATGGGGAAAGGATTCCCTATTTAATAAATGGTGCTGGGAAAACTGGCTAGCCATAAGTAGGAAGCTGAAACTTGATCCCTTCCTTACTCCTTACACAAAAATTAATTCAAGATGGATTAGAGACTTAAATGTTAGACCTAAAACCATAAAAACCCTAGAAGAAAACCTAGGCAATACCATTCAGGACATAGGCATGGGCAAGGACTTCATGTCTAAAACACCAAAAGCAATGGCAACAAAAGCCAAAATTGACAAATGGGATCTAATTAAACTAAAGTGCTTCTGCACAGCAAAAGAAACTACCGTCAGAGTGAATAGGCAACCTACAGAATGGGAGAAAATTTTTGCAATCTACTCATCTGACAAAGGGCTAATTTCCAGAACCTACAAAGAACTCAAACAAATTTACAAGAAAAAAAAAACAACCCCATCAAAAAGTGGGCAAAGGATATGAACAGACACTTCTCAAAAGAAGACATTTATGCAGACAACAGACACATGAAAAAATGCTCATCATCACTTGCCATCAGAGA
Source organism: Trachypithecus francoisi (assembly GCF_009764315.1). NCBI lineage: Eukaryota > Metazoa > Chordata > Mammalia > Primates > Cercopithecidae > Trachypithecus > Trachypithecus francoisi. Next base: position 40,410,714 of record NW_022681459.1, on the reverse strand, counting down.
AATGCAAATCAAAACCACAATGAGATATCATCTCACACCAGTTAGAATGGCAATCATTAAAAAGTCAAGAAATAACAGGTGTTGGAGAGGATGTGGAGAAATAGGAATACTTTTACACTATTGGTGGAACTGTAAACTAGTTCAACCATTGTGGAAAACTGTGGCAATTCCTCAAGGATCTAGAACTAGAAATACCAGTTGACTCAGTCATCCCATTACTGGGTATATATCCAAAGGATTATACATCATGCTGCTATAAAGACACATGCACATGTATGTTTATTGCAGCACTATTCACAATAGCAAAGACTTGGAATCAACCCAAATGTCCATCAATGACAGACTGGATTAAGAAAATGTGGCACATATACACCATGGAATCCTATGCAGCCATAAAAAAAAGGATGAGTTCGTGTCCTTTGTAGGGACATGGATGAAGCTGGAAACCATCATTCTCAGCAAAGTATCGCAAGAACAGAAAACCAAATATTGCATGTTCTCACTCATAGGTGGGAATTGAACAATGAGATCACTTGGACACAGGAAGAGGAACATCACACACCGGGGCCTATTGTGGGGTGGGGGGAGGGAGGAGGGATAGCATTAGGAGATATACCTAATGTAAATGATGAGTTAATGGGTGCAGCACACCAACATGGCACATGTATACATATGTAACAAACCTGCATGTTGTGCACATGTACCCTAGATCATAAAGTATAATAATAAAAAAAAAATTGGTGGTCACTCCCTCCCAACACCTCCATCACTGTAAAGCTGGCAGCACCCCTCCAAGGTTGGCCTTCCCAGGCACTACACCTCTAGGTGATGGAGCGTATCCTTACCCTGAGGTCTGGGTGCCCAGTCTATCCTGTCCAATGAGCAAGCTGTGGAGAAGGGGGGATTCCAGGTTAAGGGGAGACTAGTGGGGCTCCTTCTTTTATGTTGCCCTGTTGTGAAGACTGTTAAAGAAACACAAAGTGCTAAGCAGCGAAGATAGAACATGTTTTCATTATTTAAACCAATACATTCCACAGAAGGAATAATAAGAAATGCTACATCCAAGCTAACTGGATCCATCAGCATATCAAAAAGATAATCCACCATGATCAAGTGGGTTTCATACCAGGGATACAAGGATGGTTTAACATATGCAAGTCAATAAATGTGATATATCACATGAATAAAATTAAAAACAAAAATCATATGATAATCTGAATAGATGCAGAAAAAGCATTGACAAAATCCAGCATTTCTTTATGATTAAAACCCTTCAGCAAAATCAGCATAGAAGGGACATACCTTAAGGTAATAAAAGCCATCTATGGCAAACTCACAGCCAACATTATCCTGAATGGGGAAAAGTTGAAACCATCCCCCCTGAGGACTGGAACAAGACAAAGATGCCACATTCACCACTTCTACTCAACACAGTGCTGTTCACTACAGTATTGGTTATAAGAGCAAGACTGGAAAGGGAACAAATGGATACCCAGAGCGGGGTGCTTAAGAAATTTTGGGCATAGTCATAGGGTGCAGTACTTTATAGCTCTGAAACAATACAGTGGATTTACATTTGAAATGTGGAATAATAACTAAGGTGCATTGCCCAGTGATACATACAGAGGTGCAGAGGACTTTGTATAAACATGATCACGCATCAGCATGCATGCCAGGCGCATGTTTCTATTTGCACATAGATTGTAGGGATGATATGTGAACAAAAATGTTGACTCGGTGTTTGGAAGCTCAGAGTGGAAGGGAAACTTTCTTGCTAACCTTTTATGATATTTAGTTATTTGTAACCTTGAATATGTAATATATTTAGAAATCTTGGTTAATAAGAAAAGCCTCTGTTCCTGGCCTCCTGCTGGCACATGTCAGGTGGACATGGGTGGTCATGCTAATGTGTGCAAACTCAGAAAACTCCAAGAATGGGAGTCTGCTTTTTTCATCATGCAAATAATTATTAATAGAAAGAGTATGAGGGTTATTGCTCATTGATATACCATGCATATTCTATTAGATAATAATAAATTTCTGACATTTGAACTATATTTACACATGGACATTGAAATATATGGATGAAATATCGTGGCTTATACAGGCAATGGTTTTACTGGCATTTTACAAACTGATCATCGTTCCTCATGGCATGGGTCCGTGTGATATTAAGTAGCTTGTTATGCTTGGGAAAGGCAGTGATGACCACCAGAATGACTTCAACTACTAAAGTACAGTGGAGATTTCAATAATGTTTTGTTTGATATTCAAATATGTCATTGTGCTCCCAGGTTTTTTCTCACCCTAACAGCTCTTACCCATATCATGTGGGTCCCATTAATACAGACACCTCCAAATGTACCCCTCTTCCATTATATGCAGTCAATTGCTGGTTACCTTGGGCCTACAACGGGAGGAGGGCAGGGGCTGCTTGCCATCTCCTGATCTACAATAAGAGTCAACGAGCAGTTAAGTGGATACTGAAAACCATTTATCCTGCTGGAGTGAGAAAAATATGGTTTCTTTCAATAGGGTAGTAAAATGCACCTTTTCCAATCTAATTATATGACTCAAGGCCCATCTCAATTCTAGATGCAGATTCTCCAAAGGTGTGTAATTCCTGATTCTCACCAACGTGTGTAATGTCACCCATGGCCCAGGGCAGAGGAACACAGGTGCTGCCATCAGATTGCCAGGGTCTGATCCCGCCTCCTCACTCACCCCGGGAGATCCTTCTAAGCCAGGAGTCAACAGTGAGGATGGAAACATGACTGCTTTTTAAAGTCCTAAAAGTTCAGAGGACGACCATCAATTTCTCCTGCACCCCTGGGCACACACCAGGAGAACTTTGTCTCCAGGTTCAAGTAAGTGCCTGTGAGGGAATTGTGTCCTCAGATTCTGTTCGCCACAGGTGACACTTGATGCAACCCCAAACCTCTTCTGCACAATCCCAAGCAGTGCTTACTAGTCCAACCCAAAGGCTGTGATGTTTGGCAGAGGCAGAAGAGAAAAGGCCAGGTGTTTTGGGAAAGATCACCTTTAAATCACACAGCACCCTCACAGCCCAGAGAGACAGTTCTTACATTATGGCAAGAAACTTGGAAAAGACCAAATCCAATTTGACACATATTTCCTTTTTCTTTCTTTCTTTTTTTTTTTTTTTTGTGACGGAGTCTAACTCTGTCGCTCAGGCTGGAGTGCAGTGGCCGGATCTCAGCTCACTGCAAGCTCCGCCTCCCGGGTTTACGCCATCCTCCTGCCTCAGCCTCCCAAGTAGCTGGGACTACAGGCGCCCGCCACCTCGCCCGGCTAGGTTTTTGTATTTTTTTTTTTTTTTGTAGAGATGGGGTTTCACCGTGTTAGCCAGGATGGTCTTGATCTCCTGACCTTGTGATCCGCCCGTCTTGGCCTCCCAAAGTGCTGGGATTACAGGCTTGAGCCACCGCGCCCGGCCTCCTTTTTCTTTTTGATTTCATGCCCCCTCCCTCAACCTCCCAAGCAGATGGATACCCCGAAGGCCCCTGGGAACTCTCTCCCATTGAATCTTACATGGAAAGTAGTTACCTATCTACAAATCCTCATCATCGGATATGCTCTCCAAAAACAGATCTTAAAAACACAAACATCAGGATAAGTCAGTAGAGAGGGGCCCACCTACTCCTCTGACCCCAGCTGAAGCCCCGGTGCTTCGCACAGGATCCCCTGGTGTTTCCTCTGGGCTCACAGGTATCCCTACAGCCTCTCTGAACATTGTTTTATACTTGCAAAATCATTTGCTCTCATCAGACCCCAAATCCTCCTTCCCAAAAGGAGCCCAGAATCAGGTTTCTGTACCCTAGAGACAGCATTTTTCCCTTAGGAAGTGAGTTATTTCAGGGTACATACCATTCTCCAGTACAAATGGATCCTACAATTATAGAAAAGGAAACATTAGGAAGGTGAAATGATGCCATGCATGTCGCACAGATCTGATATTCTCTCAACAACTGGAGAAAATAAGGGGTATAGTGATTGAGTCAAAGGTCGAAGTCCCCCAAAACTAACATGGAGGACACCTATGGAAAAGACAAGACCTTTTCCCACAGAATTTACCTTTAAAGTATATTTAGATTGGCAGTTTTACAACCTTAATCCACGGGGGAAAATTGCTGTGGAGGGAAACACCTCTGCATTGCAGTGGATCGTGGATGCTGCCATCTACCATGCCCCAGTGTGCCCGGCATGGGTTGGTGAGAGGCTGCCAATCAATAGCACCACACCAAGGGAATTGCAGATGTCATAAATAATGCACACTGGCAGATGTTCATGTCTACATCTGACTCAAAAGAAGCCAGGAAAGTAACATTTCTGTTCAAGACAAAGAAAAGTATCTTACAGTGGCAGCATCTTTTTTTTTTAGAGATGTCTTGTACAGCATCCTCATTAGCAATGTCATATACAGAGTCCTTATTAGCGATGTCCTATACAGCGTTCTCATTAGAGATGTCTTCTACAGCACACTCATTAGAGATGTCTTGTACAGTGTCCTCATTAGCGATGTCGTATACAGCGTCCTCATTAGCAATGTCTTCTACAGCATCATTAGTGATGTCACATACAGAGTCCTCATTAGCGATGTCGTATACAGCGTCCTCATTAGAGATGTCTTGTACAGTGTCCTCATTACAGATGTCATATTAAGCATCCTCAATAGAGATGTCTTGCACAGCATCCCCACAGGGAGCTAGGAGAACACAGAGTAAAGGCTGGTGCCCTGGTGGTGGAGACTGAATCACCCAGGGAGCTTGCTTGGTGTGGTGCATGGAGGTGGCGGATCACAGCATGGGCCAAGCTGATGCTGGGCCATCCTCCTGGGTGATCCTGCACTAGTGAAGCTAAAGGACATGGCTCAGAACACTTTCTGCAGTGGGAATCAGTTTCCAGGTTCAGATATGCATTATCCAGAGAAGTGGGGAAATATAAAAAAAAAAAAATAGAAATTGACAAATTCATGAAAAGCCTTCCATGAATGCAAGTGTGATTTTTTGGTTAACCACTTTACATTCAGTATGCATTCACACGTACAAAATATTTTTACAAGAAATCAGAAATTTTAATTTGTGTCAGTTATATTAAATCTAACTTAGCTGTTAACATAAAGATTCTATCTCATTTACTCTGTGGTCTCCAGAAAACCTAGCACATAGTAAGTAGACCAAAATATTTATTAAATGAAAACACAGAGCAGGGGTGGGGGGCTGCTAGGCAGACCGGGTTGCACCTGATTACCTGGATGATAATAAACTGCACAAAACCTTGGTCAGATTAATATTGAAACTGCCTTTTGCTTGGGCTCTTTTACCTTGAGGAAGAAGGATGACCAAGAAGATGAACAGGAAAGAAATGAGAAACAGAGGCCTTTGCTTAGTAGCTAAGGGCCACCTTCTGTAACACGAAATAGCCTACAAGTGGCTTTGAACTCTGCTGTGATTCAGTGACAGAGTTCCCTCATGTCTTCTACCCAGGTTGAAGTCCAGCGACATTGTGACTGTCTTCTTTGCAACTTGCGAGATATGCTGCTTCTGCATTTGCCTGTTGTGTGAGATTTACACTTGTTTTAAAGCAATATTTTGTTTCAGTTGGGCTGGTGGCCATACACTGCACTAGCCAGTCAACAGTGAAATGGCTCCTCATGGAGGAGGCTTGGCTTGAGGCTGAGGGTCTTTTACCCACAAGCACAAGAGAGTTGCCACGAGGGGACAGAAGCCAGGCTAATAACCAAGTGCTGCACGGAGTTCCTATCTGTCCCTCCTCACCATTTTCAGCTGGCAGGATTTGAGCATTTTAGGGCCTGGGAAGATAGTATTACTAAATCTACTAAAATACATCACCCTTCCTTATAGGCTTTGTCCAGTTGCTGAGCAAATTAACTTCACAACTGAAGTGGGCCGCACTGGCCTGCGTGGTCCCCCACTCCTCTCAGAATTTGTGAGCTTGGGGCCTACTGGAGAGTGGTAGGTGGGAGGAGGGAGGGGATCAGGAAAAATAACTGATATTAGACTCGATATATGGGTGATGAAATAATCTGTACAATAAACTCTCATGACACACATTTACATATGTAGCAAACCTGCACATCCTGCACATGTACCCCTGAACTTAAAAGTTAAAAACAACAACAGCAACAACAACAACAACAACAACAACAAAAACAGGATCTGTGAGCTGAGCCAAACCCTCGGGGATCTTTGTGCTTTTGACACACTGATGACTATGCCGGCCCGTGGGGAGCTGTGCCTAGAATCGTCCTGGGTTGTGTGACCACGGAGGCCACTTTATGATGATGGGCAGTATCTGGGGCCTTTTGGGCTCGGTGCTTTAGGGCTTATACATGAATGCTGGACTCCCTGAGTGGTGGCGAACACCCCATGACTAAGTGCATGTCAGCGTCAGCACAGGCCCACGCTCCTGGGTTCGTGTTTTCACTTTTTCATTCAGGAACTCGGGAGCTGGGGCCACCCCCTTGGCCCTTCAGGTTCTCCACCTGAGCAGTGGGGATAATAAGCCAGACCCGGGGATGGCTCTGGTGAGGGTGGAGGAGCCACGGTACAGAGAGAGTGGGCGGGGGGTGGATTTTATTTTTAGAAGTGGACACCTGCGATTGGGTTGTATAAATGGGAAATCTCTCCTGAGAAAACACACAGCCTCATCTGTACAGAAACACACACACTCACACCACATGATGCAGCCTCACACGAGACACCACGAATCCTCAAGCACCCAAGTCAGCACCACCCAAAAGGGAGCACAGCTGCTTCCTCAAAAATTGGCCATAATATTTCTCTGGGGAATTCAGGTTTTTAAAAACACTTCCACTATGCTTATTCCTATCCCAATCCCAGGATCAGGGTGGCTCTTCACATTGAAACCTGCAAGGATGCCACACTTTTCTTGCCATCCAGATTGTTTGCTCAGCAAGTAATTCCAGAATACTTACTAGAGTCACACCCCAGAGGGGCCGCCTGCACCACCTGCAATACAGAAACAAAGCTTTACGAGGGATACGTCGTGTTGTGGATTGTTTGCACAAGGCTGTTTCTCTCAATGAATATTGAAAACTTGATCAGAAAGTGTGGTCAACTTCAAGTCCCCCCAAACAAGGGTAGGATACACACTAGAAAAGACATCAGCTTCTGGATGGTGGATCTCTCAGATCCACGTAGGTTGGCAAGTGCAAAATACTGAATCCAAGGAGAAGACACTGCTTCCAAGGACCAGGACCACAAGGATACAGTCTACAACCTGAAGCTGTCATAGGTATATGCCATTTTGGATTATGTATCAGTTGCTAAGAGTCACTTCTTCTACCCCCTCAGAAAGCTGCATTTAATACCTGTAATGTACATTGTCATTTTTTCACATGTAAAGTCAGTTGAAAAAGAAAGATGCCAAGAAAGGAACATTTCTATTTCAGAGAAAACAAGGCAACCTTACCCTTGTGTTGACCGGCCTCTCTCCATCTCCTCCCTCCTTGTGAACTGGGGACTCCTCAGAGGCTAGGAGGACACAGAGCAATGGTTAGTCATAGATGCTTTTGTTCATGAGTTATTCAGGGAGCTCTGCTTAATGTGGACAACAGGACAGTGTGTGTGGATGTGTTTCATTAAAAGCACAGCTTGAGCTCCTGCTACAAATCTTCCCTTGTGGAAAGACAGGCAAGAATGAGGAGCCGAGGAGCAAGAAATGGAGTCCCTGGCATTTTCTGATGGCAACTTAAGGCAACGGGAATGAGTCAGTCTACAGATGGTACTGAAGCACACGCTATAGTTTGATGAGAGTCCCACTGCTTACACTGTGAGGTTTGAAACCCAGCTAAATGGTTTTCTAAACCCCTTAAAACAATATTAGCTTATAGGATTTATGTCCCAAGATCATTTTTGTGGAATCCTCTGAGGATCCACAGTGGCTGTCACTGCAGTTATTATGTGTTTTAGCATTTTGCACTTGAATAAAAGCAAAGCTTAATAGACAGACTGGATTCAATTCTAGGCAAAACAGTCTACTGTATTTATTCACTAATCCTTTGTTATAACTGCCAACGGGAGAATTACAAACACTGAAATTATATCCTTCAAAATTAGTTAAAGCATAATTATTAATCATACAATATTTTTTCATCCAGACCTCCTTTTCTTCGTCATGTGTGCATATTAATTGAGTATGGAGACTATCTATGCTTGTTCAGGCCAGCCAACATAGGACAGTTTACTTCAAGAGAGGAGACATGGGTTGAATGCTGGTATGTTTTAACTGCAGCACAAACAGTTGCAACAAGTGTGGTGAACGAATCACCAGATGGCCCTTTGCTGCCTTATTTGTCATTGTGCCTTACGTGTAGCTTGCAGGATTTGATTATGACTATGTTTTGGGGTGATAATACTTTCAACTATTCCTAAAATAGTGCTTCAGTCTTATCTGTTTGGGGTCAATTGGTGAGGATTTTATAAAAATTAATGAAGTTTGTGAATCTAAAGTTCTATACAAAGGGTGAAATATTTGTAAATCATTTACCTTGTAAGAGACTAAAATTTAGAATATATTTTAAATATGTATAAAATATATTCAAAAATGTACAACAACAAACTAAATAAAAATCAGACAACTTTTTAAAAATGGGCAAAAGACTTGAACACATATTTCCCTAAAGAAGATACACCCACTGATAGTAGCACAGGAAAAGCTGCTCAGCATCATTAGTCATTAGGGAAATGCAAATGAAAAACACAAGTAGACACCAATATACATCTACTAGGATGATTTAAAGGAAAATAAGTGTGAACAAGGATGTAAAGACATTGTAACCCTGATACATTAGTGATAGAAATGGATAAAGTTGCAGCCACTGTGAAAAACAGTCTGCAGTGGCTCAGAAAGTTAAATATAGAACTCCTCTTGGGCCCAGGAACTCTACTCTTAGGTATATACCCCAAAGAATAGAAAATAGAAATCAAAGAGATATTTGTATACTAATGTTTGTAGCATCACTTTTCACAGGAGCCAAAAGGTGGAAAAGTCCAACCATCAATGAACAAATGAATGTAATAAAAGCAAGATGGTCTACATGCAGTGGTACATCATCCATCTGTAAAAAAGGAACACAATTTTGATAGACGACACAACGTGGGTGGACATTGAGAACATTATGCTTAGTGAAATAAGCCAGACACAAAAGGAATATAGTGTATAACTGTACTTATATGAAGTGCCTAGAATAATCAAATTCATACAAGAGAAAGCAGGATAGGAATCACCATGGGCTGGAAATAGGGGAAGGTGCTATATTGCTTACTGTGGACAAGGTTTTGTAAGAAATTATCAAAATTGTGGGTGTAGATAGTGGTGTTGGTTATGCAACACTGTGAATATTTTGAATGCCATTGCATGCACACTTTGGTTAAAAGGTTAAAATGATAAATATTGTGTTATATATATTTCCCCACAATAGAAAACATGCACAGCCAAGCCCAGATGCTAGTCTTGCTAGCAGCCTTCCTTTACCTTTAAGAGCGGGCTGAGGCTTGTCTATAATCTCATGATCCATTGGACATTCAAAGTCGTCTGCATTGGAAGAGAAATTAATGGAGAGAGGAGAAAACTTGAGAATACACACTACTCACTCCACAGGGCCAAGAACTCTGTCTCCCGTGCATTGCTGATCCATCTCAGTATTTCCTGTGACCACCTCCTTTTTCAACTGAAGACTGCACCTGAAGGACTTCCCAGGTTTTTCACCTTGGCCTTGTCAGGACTGATCCTCTCAGCTACTGTCCATTTCACCTCCATTCATGTCCATGCCACATCAGGCTGTTTTGTTCAAATGGAATGAATCTACCCCGAATGCCCCTTTCTGGAGGAAGCCACCATTATGCTGTACCTCCAACACATCCACACACACCGAGGCACCTCGCTCACACAAGGTGTGTGTCCTCCAACAGTTTCACGCTCTAACCCCGGATAACTTTTGAAACCCAAGTTTTGTTGATTCCCCCTACCTCGGGTGCTCCATAGATGTTCCTTTGTCTACAAAACACTGCCCCAGGCAATTAAATATTCCAAAGTGACCAGCAGAATTTGTATGTTAATTCTGACCTTGTGTTGTTAGTACAAGTGTTTTTCCCCTTCAAATGTATGTCTTTGTTACTGATAAATGTAATTGATAATGCTTTTTTCAGCTATGTTGCCAAGCACATTTATATAAAAATATACTTAGATTGTTTTGAGAATTTGACAAAGATGATAGCAACAATGATAATCTTATTTGTTCTATACTAATCTTTATGTGTTACTTTCATCATTTCTTACATATTGGGGCCTACCACACATGGTGCAGTGAAATTAGTGCTATGCATCATAGTAGGAATATAAATTGGCAAAGCTAATTTAGAAAATAGCTCTCTTGTTTCTTAAAAAAATTAGGCCAGGCACAGTGGCTCATACCTAAAATCTCAGCACTTTGGGAGGCAGAGGTGGGTGGATCACCTGAGGCTAGGAGTTTGAGGCTAGCCTGACCAACACAGCAAAACCCTGTCTCTACTGAAAATATAAAAATTATCCGGATGTGGTGGCATGTGCTGGTTGTCCCAGCTATTCGGGAGGTTGAGGCATGAGAATTGCTTAAACCTGGGAGGCAGAGGTTCCAGTGAGCCAAGATTGTGCCTCTGCACTCTAGCCTGTATCTCAAAAAATATACATATATATTGACCAAAATGTCATTATGCATTACATGACTGTATATGAATGCTCAAAGCTACATTACTCATCATAGAAAAAAACAAAAATAATTAAATGTCCATTAACTGATAAATGAATAAACACTATCTGTATGAATAAACACAGCAGACTATGAAGGAAAACACATGACCAGCATGTGCTAAAGCATCAATTAACTTCACATATAGTATGCTAAATCAAAGAAGTCAGATTCCAAATATATATATATATCCATTTATATTAAACAAGCAGAAAATTTATGGAGATGGAATATCATAGCAATATTGCTTAGGGCTGGAGATGGGAGTAGCGATTAACTGCTAGTGGGCAAGAGAGAATTTGGGTGAGGGAAACATTTTTAAATTAGATCATGGTGATGGGTGTACACAGTATCAATTAATAAAGCATCAAATTGTATACCTTCACAGTGGGCAAACTTTATGATGGGTTCACACCAATATAGGTGCTAAAATAAATTAATGTTATGGAAATTCTTGTCTGTTTTTTATCAAGCCAAGAGATATATTGTTAAAGCAGCATTAATTCAAATGGTTGTCATAGGTCACTTAAAGTTTATAAGATAGTTGTCCTATAAATACATGGTAAATGTTATCCATGAATTTCCTGAATCTATTGCAATGATCACATTTTTTCTCCATTAACCTCTTGAGGGAGCTAGTTTTATTTATTGCATTTTCAAAATTAATCCACCATTTCACATTTTGATATTAACTCACATTACTCAGAATTTACAGTATTTTTAAATATCACAGAATTTAATTTACCTTATCTGGTTTTGGTTTCAAGACTATAGCAGCCATTTCATTTAATTGTACATGTAGGGTATTCTAATTTATGGAAAACTATTACATCTTCCTTGATTCTTTTTTTAGAAAGTACTTCTAGGGATTTATATGGTAGAGTCCATGGAGAATTGTTTTAATTCTTCATTCATATATATAGGATTGGTCATATTGGTCATATTTTTCTGCTCAGATTTCAATAAGAAACTTGTGGAAGAACCTGAAGGGTGGGATCTTTAAAGAGAGCCTGAGACAGAGCAAGACAAGCTAAGAAAGAGGGCAGTGCCACAGCAGAGCTGCTATTGATGCCCCCTCACCTAGAGTCCAGAAGAGACATCCAGCTGTAGTCACTGAGGTGTAGGAAAACAGTGGAGCACCCATCAGAGAAAGCAGTGCCCAGGAACAAGGAGGCACTGATAGTGGCAAGGGGAAAAGACAGCTGCCATGAGGCTGTTCACATGAGAGTCTCAGGCTGCACAGACACCTACACCGGCTGAGGGATCCCGGTTTTCTTAAAGGGCGTGGCCCAGCCAGGCCACCAACAATCAGTTAACAAACAGTAGTAATACGACACTTTCCAAAGACCTTACTTGAGTAACACAGTGATCCTCACAAATTTCCACAGGATGGTCGCACAGTTCCTGCTGCTTTAGGACACAGAGTCTGCCTGAGGTCACAGGGGGTAGGTGCAGACTCTGAAGATGCACTTCGGTCAGAGACTCTGCTGAACTCTGCCTACTGAGGGCCTCTGTCCTGTCTGCTGACCACAGGTCAGAGGTGCAGGCTGCACTGGGGAGTAAGAATGTCACCCTCTCAATGTTGGGAAAACTTCCTGCCAGAACTCAGAATGGCCCTTTCTAAGCAGAAGGCAAGCTCAGACTAAAGAGGGAGGCCGACCACATCAGGCTGGCAGATTGCCAAAGATTTACTCAGGGAAAGCCCACATCCTGGGCCATCTTGGGTGGTGGCAAGATGAGATAGATAACCGCTTTTGCAACACATACCTGACAACAAAAACTCAACAACTGTAAAAGAACCAGAAAATCCCCAAATATTTACAAATTAGCAATTCACCTTTAAATAACTCATGGGTTAAAGAAGAAGTCTCAATAGAGAATTAAAAATACCATTAACTAAATTGCTCACCATCATTGGCCATCAGAGAAATACAAATCAAAACCACAATGAGATACATCTCACACCAGTTAGAATGGCAATCATTAAAAAATCAGGAAACAACAGGTGCTGGAGAGGATGTGGAGAAATAGGAACACTTTTACACTGTTGGTGGGACTGTAAACTAGTTCAACCATTGTGGAAGACAGTGTGGCGATTCCTCAAGGATCTAGAACTAGAAATACCATTTGACCCAGCCATCCCATTACTGGGTATATACCCAAAGGATTATAAGTCATGGTAGTATAAAGACACATGCACACGTATGTTTATTGCGGCACTATTCACAATAGCAAAGACTTGGAATAACCCAAATGTCCATCAGTGACAGACTGGATTAAGAAAATATGGCACATATACACCATGGAATACTATGCAGCCATAAAAAAGGATGAGTTCATGTCCTTTGTAGGGACATGGATGCAGCTGGAAACCATCATTCTCAGCAAACTACTGCGAGAACAGAAAACTAAATACTGCATGTTCTCACTCATAGGTGGGAATTGAATAATGAGATCACTTGGACACAGGAAGGGGAACATCATATACTGGGTCCTATTGTGGGGAGGGGGTAGGGGGGAGGGATAGCATTAGGAGATATACCTAATGTAAATGACGAGTTAATGGGTGCAGCACACCAACATGGCACATGCATACATATGTAACAAACCTGCATGTTGTGCACATGTACCCTAGAATTTAAAGTATAATTAAAAAAAAAAAGAAAAAAAAACCTTTAACTACATTAAATGAAAATGTGACTTGACAAGATTTCTGGATGTAGCAAAAGCAGTCCTTAGAGGAAAATTATAGCATTGGATGCAATACATTAAAAATCACAAGATCTAAAATCAGTAATATCATGTTTCAATTAGGAAACTGTAGAAAATAAAGGAAAGCAATGTTAAGCAAGTAGAAGAAGTAAGAGACAACATCACAGAAGTCAATAAAATTAAAACACTGAAATCATCAGAAAATCAATAAAAACAAAAGCTGGTTCTTTGAGATGCTCATTACAATGAATGAACTTCTATGCAGGCTAACCAAGAAAAAGAAGACAACACAAATGACCAACTTCAGAAATAAAAGAGGAGCCATCTCCACTGAACTGTTGGGCATTCAAAGGATAATCAAGGAATATTATAAACAATTCTATAACCGCAGTTTGGTAAGTTTGGTAACCTCAGTGCAACGTATCAAGTCCTTGAAAGACAATCTTTCCAAGGTCACACTAGAATCTTAGATAATTTGAATAAACTTATGTCTATTAAATAGGTTGAATTCATATTAAGAGCATTCTGAAAAAGAAAGCACCAGACCCAGATGGTTTCTCATGAAATCTACCAAATTCTTCAACAGGTGAATACAAAGACAAAAATCCATTTAATGCAATATTATTTGGTGATTTATTGTGCCATTTTTTGCTATTAAGGCATAAAAAAGACAGGAAGGAAGCTTAAGTATACATCAATTTAGTGAACTAAATTCATATGAAAAAACTACATAATATATGATTCCAACTATATGACATTCTGGAAAAGGCAAAACTGAAGTGACAGTAAAAATATTAATAGTTGCCAAGGTGTAGGCAGAGAAAGGACAGAGATTAATGAGAAGAGGGGATTTTTAGAGAGGTGAAGATATTCTTTATGAGACCGTAAGGATGAACATAATGTTATAAATATTTCAAACTTCATATATATGTATAACAGAAAGAAAGAATATTATGCAAATGATAGACTTCAGATAATAATGTGTCAATATTTTCTCATTATTAGCAAATGTATTACAGTAATGTAAGATGTTAATAACAGGTGAAATTAGGAAGTGAGGGTGAGGAGACAGAATAATATGGGAACTTCATGTATTATATGCTCAATTTTTTTTTTTTTTGAGATGGAGTTTCACTCTTGTTGCCCAGTCTGGAGTGTAATGGCGTGATCTTAGCTGGTTGCAACCTCCACCTCCCAGGTTCAAGCTATTCTCCTGCCTCAGCCTCCTGAGTAGCTGGGATTACAGGCACCCGCCACCACACCCAGCTAAATTTTTTTGTATTTTTAGTAGAGACAGGGTTTCACCATGTCAGCCAGGCTGGTCTCCTACTCCCAGCCTCAGATGATCTGCCCGCCTTGGCCTCCTAAAGTGCTGGGATTATAAGTGTGAACCACCATGCCCGGCCATATGCTCAGTTTTTATGTCAATTTAAAACTCTCTAAAGAAATATATCAATTGAAAAATAATAATATAGCACCACTCTTTCAGGGAGACCTATGCTAATGTTTAACAACCAGGTAAGTTCTAGACATTAGCTTGAAACATTGTCTGTCATGAAATGAACCAAATTTGACTTTTAAGTGGATACTTACTTTTGTGGTTGTAGTAATACTTACTGACTAGGCGAATTAGAACTCTGACACATTAAAAAACATGGCTTAATCTCTTCATAGTTTCCTCTTATATATGGGACTCTGAATACTCCCCACAATTGCGATTCTTAAATCAACTTAATTAATGAACTTCCACAATACCTTCTTGTGGCTACGTCTTCTTCTTTACCCAGAAGCCATGATGCCTCCGACGCTGGATGGTGTACATGGCGTATCTTCTTAAAACCTCTGTGAGAGAAGATGCTGGTTAATGCATTTATAATAGAGAGGGCTGTTGACATCTTGCTGACAGAAGACCAGAGCGAAAATAGTTATAATCTGTTTTAAGCTTAAACTTATGATCCTGTTCTTTACAGGCTTCCAAGCAGAGCCTGCTGAATCAAAGTGATTCAGTGAGCACTCAACAGCTCTATCAGACAGTCCGTGGGCAGTGCCTTCAGGGAGAAGAGAACACAGCAGGATGACTGCGAGTGCGGGGCTGGTGCAGAGTGGGGGCCCGGATTCAAATTCCACTAAGCCATGTGGACCTGGCAAGCTCATGTCGTCCCTCTGCCCTCAGTCCTCTGCACTGTCATAATGAAATTTTAGCAATACTTTTTAGACCCTACTTCTTAGTATCACAGTATAGGGTTAAAAAAAATCACTAAATATAGGGAAACCTTAAGAGAGGACTAGTACTTCAGTAGTGTTCTCTAAGTGTTTACTACACGCCAGGAGGAATAAGCTGGATACTTAGTAGTGGCTGAATATGGAGAGGGTGCTTGGATGGCTCCGGGGCAGTGGCGCATGGTTTCCTGTTCGGCTTTTCCGTGGGCATGATGCCTTATGGCTTGTGGAGAACATCAGCCCTGCAGGGAGGGCAGAGGAGGGGCTGTGGCTGAGATGTTACACTTGAGGATGCTGACATTCAGAGATGATAAGTGACGAGCAGAATCCCAACCCCAATGAGTGAAGGATCTGAGATGGGAAATGTATTTGGTTCCCTAGAGATGGAGATTCCTGAACAACTGACACCTCTACATCACGCCCTGTGCCAGAGACCCAAGAGACCCCTCACTGTCTTTCTCCAGTCCTCCTAGCCCGAGGTGTGTGGGTGGACAAAGGTGATGCTCTGGAGGAGATGCCTGAGATAAGGACAGGTCCTTAATGATAAAGATTCTCCTTCCTCTTTCAGATCCTTGACCTCCCCAATATGACAGTTTATTTTAAAGGCTGTCATCTTTGTGGCCTTCCTCCCCTCTCCCTTCACCCTGTCAGCTGCCTCTCAGTGACTGTCTCCTCCAGTGACTACACTGAGGGACCAGGGTCTGCTTGCCTCCTAAGGCTGCTCAGACCTTCTGACATTGCAAAATGATTGTCAGAAGATGGGTCTACAAAGAGTAACTTCCCTTCCACGGATCAAACCTGAATATGCAAGCTACTGTGAATTAACTGGAAAAGTGGCCATGTGGGCTGGTGCTTTGGTGGTTTAATGAATTAAGTCTGCAACCCCCACTGCCTCCTTGACTATTGATCAGAGCCGCCTGCAATAAGGTCTGGCTAAGAATGGGCAGTGACTGCACCAGCTCTAGGTGTGCCTTCTCTGCTCATTCTTTCCACATCCAAATTCAGTTTCTAATTTACACACTCCACATCCATCCCTAGACCTTGCTGTGGCAGGGGACAGAGTCCTGTCTCTTCTTACAGAGACCTCTCCACAGCCACAGCACCCTCTCTGATGTTCACCCCAAGCTCTGTTTTCCTCTGTCACCAAATGTCCCTTCCATTAACCCAGTGGCCCTGTCTCTTCTCCCAACCCTTTAACAGCGATCTTAGAAAGCCACTGATTCTCTCCCCATGAACCCTAGTGAAATCCCCCCAAAAAATCCCATTTTTTTTCCTTTCTGAGAAAAAGTCTGATGCTAGTTTGCTAATGCTTGTTTTCAGGGTTTGACTTCTACCTTCAGAGAAGTGTTTCTGTCCTTCCCCTTTTCTGTATGTCTGTTATTGCAGGTGTGCAATCAAGATTCTCTAGAAATAATCAGGCAGTAAGGCTGCATTTACTCTGTGTATTCTCTGGAAGTGTGTTTGCAAGATTGGTGCTATGTTTATTTTACTGTTTGGTAGAAATAATATGAAGCCATGTAGTCCTGATATTTGCCTTGTGAGTTTTAAAGATTCTTATATTTTAGTTGTCTTTGTCAAAACTCTAGATATATTTTAATGTACATCTTGATGTTTTCTTCTAGATACTATAAATATATGTATTACCCACATTATTTATTTCTCTGTGTTCTTCTGTGACCCCCTGCTTGCTCTCAGAGACTACCATGTCCCTGGCTTTAAGACTAACTCCATATCACAGAGAGACAACTTAGATCGTTCTTCCCAGAAGTCCAGTAGTCTTCAGAGGACCCCTCCCCATTCTTACACAACTAGTTTATCCAGGTCTCAGGCAAAAGCCTCCAGTATTTTGTAAAATTTGAGCGATCACAACTTTACAAGCTTTTATGTTATTACAAAGCTTTGTCCTCTTTTAGTGAGGATTTTAGCAACAGGGACCGAGTTAATTAAAAAGAGAAGGAACTACTGGAAGAAAGCGTGGAAAGAATGCACAAGGTAAAACTCAACCTAAAATGACCAGTCTCACTCAATAACCTCACCATTGTCTTATGGGTTCAGTGGACCTGTGCAATCCTTTGCTCTGTTACCTCCATCACCTTCCTGTTTAATTGTCCTCCACCACATACATAATAGGAACATGGCACAGAGGAGCTAATCATCTCTTTTATCCTCCCCTTCAGGCTCACAAGTAAGTTTATAGTAAAAGCCTTTTCAAATGACTGCTTTAACTGCTGCTATGGCCTGTCCCATGTATCATCAGTTGAATGGAATCTCTCATGTGACTTTAAGCAACCCTTTATTGAGAGACAAGATTCAATACTAGGGACAGTATTCTAATGTAGTACATCATTGATTTTATGTTATGAAGATCATCAGTTATTGAAAATGTGTAAATAATGAAGCCCAGCCTTACTCTTCAATGCTGTGTGTGTAAATCCACTGAGCGTGCTGACCCCTATGCTAACACAGGGAGGGTCCATCCAGAAGGGAGGCTCAACTCCAGCACTGAGGCTCTCCCCGCCAGCTTCACAAGAGAGTTGCCACAAGGATGACGGATACCTGGATAACAACCAAGTGGTAATTTGAGTACTTAATAGTCATGATCCCTAAATTATGTAGCTCAGAGGGCTTGTGGTGATAACTCTGTCCAAAACTCTAAAGCATTTCCCCAATTCTTATTGGACTTGAGCCATGTCTTGAGGAGAGACCCAGCTGTGACACACAGGTACCATATTGTCCTACTTAGTGCCTCCCTTAGTGTTTCAGAACCTGTGACTTGATCAGAAACATGGGCTTTCTATGTCGTTTCCCACTAAGGACCATGTGAAACTTGCAGGGAGATGCCTACATAGCTACCTGGATTCTGAGATCACTGAGGCTCTCTTATGTGAGGGATGGCGTTTGGAATCTCTGCAGGCTTCGGTAATTCCAGGCATAGAGGGTGCTGGAACTCCCTTGCATGGTGAATGGTGATCCCTTCACTGGCTGATAAATAGAGGTTGTAGTTCAGGCCTTCAACGTTAGCACCGTATGAGTAAACATCTTGGCTCCTCACTTCGTAGCAAGTGAGCCAGGGCACATTTATTTATGTGGCTTAGTTTCTCCATCTGGTATGTGGATTCAATAAACAAGCTCACAGCATATGGGCATGATGAGGTTTGAACTAATGTAAGTAAAGTGTGTGGTCTGATTTGTTAAATAAAGAAAAATGGCACTGAGAGTTGTGCTGGGTAAGCACATTTTTTTCCTAGGGAAACACACATAGACACACATTCACAAGCAAATCATGCAGACTTGCACATAGATCACCCCAGCCCACACTAATACACACACTCCCACACAACCTAATGTGAACGCCACCTAATATGAACATGTTCCCAGGAACTATACATAGATAAAAAGAGTTTGTCACCTGGAAAACCAGTTTCTTTTACTATACCCCACACTCTCATTCCCTCCAAGTGTCTTGGATCATGGAGGCTCTCCAGACAAAAGCCAGCAGTTAGGCTCCACATTTCCTACAGAATCTTTTTCTCACAGCCAGTGAGTGATTCCAGAATACGTACCATTGAATGTGCTCCCTGAAGTCACCTGTAATTAGAGAAGGAAAACACTCTGAGAATCAGGCTATGCTATGGACGGCTCACACAGGTCTTTTGTTCACTTGGAAACTCTGGGTAACCAAGATGGGAAAGAATGTTCAAGTCAAAAGCCCCAACTCTAGAGTAGAGTTCCCTTAGGAAAGCACAGGAGTTTTCTTGAAGAATGTCTCTGTCTAGATAATTTCGGGGTAGCAATTGCAGAATTCTTATCTAAAGTGGAAAGCTTGGTCCTGAAGAAAACATCCCTTAACATGCAGTGTACTATCTGCCACTGCCAATGTTGTACATCCTCTGGAATCAGGTGTCAGTTGGTAAGATACACCTCCTCCATTCCCAAGGAAACATTAGCTAACATCTCTAATGTACTGGATAATTTTCCCATAGCTGATATCAACTGAAAAATAAGGGAACCAAGAAAATAACATTTACATCTTAGGCAAAAACAGGCTACTTTACTGTGATAGTAGAGTAGGGCTCCCTTTTCGCACACTTTTTGGAAGGCTTCTTCGAATCACCTAGGGGATGTGGAAGGACACAGCATGGCTGTCAGTTTATGGTGGTGCTACTCATGAATGACTCAGGGACTAGAACTTAGGGATGTGCCTGGTTAACAAGCATGGAATGAGCTTCTTCTGGACCATCCTCTTTATGGACCAAGGAAGGCAAAGAAAGAGCAGAAATGAAATGAGAGTAGAGCCCTTGGCTTTCCAGGTAGTGGCAAATGAAAACAACAAGAAATAATCAAACTCCAAATGAACAAATACTAAAATACATGCTCGGATTCAACCACAGCATCCTGTCACTTCTTCAGACCCTTTAAAAGCCCAGCAGGATAGCCACTACCTTCCTGACTTCTACCAAGTCCCTTTCAACCTCCACAGACCCACATACACTGCTACTGCATTTATCATGGAGGGTACAGGGTTCTGCCCTTGTTTATGCGTGATTTTTTTTTTTTTTTTTTTTTTGAGATGGAGTCTCGCTCTGTCACCCAGGCTGGAGTGCAGTGGCCGGATCTCAGCTCACTACAAGCTCCGCCTCCCGGGTTTATGCCATTCTCCTGCCTCAGCCTCCCGAGTAGTTGGGACTACAGGTGCCTGCCACCTTGCCTGGCTAGTTTTTTGTATTTTTTAGTAGAGATGGGGTTTCACCGTGTTAGTCAGGATGGTCTCGATCTCCTGACCTTGTGATCCGCCTGTCTCGGCCTCCCAAGGTGCTGGGATTACATATGCGTGAATTTTTTTTTTTTTTTCTTTTTTTGAGACGGAGTCTCGCTCTGCTGCCCAGGCTGGAGTGCAGTGGCCGGATCTCAGCTCACTGCAAGCTCCGCCTCCCGGGTTGACGCCATTCTCCTGCCTCAGCCTCCCGAGTAGCTGGGACTACAGGCGCCCGCCACGTCGCCCGGCTAGTTTTTTTTTTGTATTTTTTTTAGTAGAGACGGGGTTTCACCATGTTAGCCAGGATGGTCTCGATCTCCTGACCTCGTGATCCACCCGTCTCGGCCTCCCAAAGTGCTGGGATGACAGGCTTGAGCCACCGCGCCCGGCCTACGTGAATTTTTTAAAGACTAAATTTAATACCATGCACCAGCATTAATTATATTTATTTCTTGTCTTGGTTATGAAAATAATCAGCCAGGCATAGTGGCTCACACCTGTAATCCCAGGAGTTTGGGAGGTCGAGGAGGGTGGGTCATTTGAGGTCAGGAATGCGAGATCAGCCTGACCAACATGGTGAAACCCCATGTCTACTAAAAAAAAAAAAAGAGAAAACACAAAAAATTAGCCAGGCAAGGTGGCATGTGCTTATAGTCCCAGTTACTCGGGAGGCTGAGGCAGAAGAATCCCTTGAACCTGGAGGCAGAGGTTGCAGTGAGCTGAGATCGCACCACTGCACTCCAGCCTGGATGACAGAGACTTCATCTCAAAAAACAAAACAAAACAAAACAAAAAACAAAAAACGGGTTGGGCCGGGCCAGGCGCGGTGGCTCATGCCTGTAATCCCAGCTCTTTGGGAGGCCAAGGTGGACGAATCATGAGGTCAGAAGATTGAGACCATCCTGGCTAACAGAGTGAAACCCCATCTCTACTAAAAACACAAAAACTTAGCTGGGCGTGGTAGCACATGCATGTAATCCCAGCCACTCTGGAGGCTGAAGCAGGAGAATTGCTCGAACATAGGAGGCGGAGGTTGCAGTGAGTTGAGATCATGCCACTGCACTCCAGCCTGGGCAACAGCGCAAGACTCTGTCTCAAAAAAAAAAAAACCTCCCCTAAAAAAATCGATTATTAAAGATTAGAAAATACTGAAATACTTATATTTTAAAATAATCACTATAACCTTGCATTTTCCATTTAGTCTTCCTTTGCCTTGTGTTAGCAGTCATCATGTGAGGGGCTGCCTATGTTCAGCCCAGGCAACCCACAGCGAGAGAGGGCATTAGTGGGCAGATGGCCCTGGTGAGCGCTGAGGCTCTTCAAACCAGCTGCCAAGGGAGTTGCAACCAGGGTGATACAGGAGGCTAATTATTTAGCGGTATTTTGTGTTCTTACTTGTCCCCAGGTTGTGTAGTTCACAGACTTTTTTTTTTTTTTAACATTTCTGTAGGGGTCATTTGAAGTTCATAATGTCATCAAATATCAATCAAGGGTCTTCCCATTATTTACCGGCTTTGGGATATGTGCTGAGGAGTGGCCGAGCACTGAAAGAATGTGACCGGTTGTCCCAAGTGTTGTCCTCCAACTCAAAATCCGCAACCAGTTCAAAAGCATTTGGGCTTTTATGTGCCTTTCACATAAAGACTATGACACAGCTAAGCTATTCATGTACTAATACCTGCCCTGAGCTATGTGACCACGGACACCACCCTATAATGTGGTTAGCGTGTAGGAACTCTGCAGGCTCAGATCATTCCACACATACACGCAGATGTTGGAACTCCCTTGCACAGTGACTCACGATCCCATGGCTGAGTGCTGAGGGCAGGTCGGTAGTTCAGAGCCTCAGCATTGGGGCCATATGCTTGGGTTCCCATCTTGGCTCTTTTGCTGAGGGGCTCATAAGCTTGGGCACATTTATCTCTGCCTTTTTCTGCCCAGCGAAAGGTGAAAGTAAATCAATCATGCCTTATGTCTGTGGTGATAGCTGAATGATTCGATGTAGGCAAAGTGTACAGTATAAGTGATCATGAGGCTTAATCATCAGTGAAATGGCTTGCTTTAGATTTCACAGCTTAATAAGGCTCAGAGGCTCATTCAAACCCAGGATTCTGAACTCCCAAACCATTGTTCTATGACATACACCTGTTTGACCAAAACTAACCACTTTATCACAATTCAGACCCAGTTTGGAAAGAAGCAGATAAAGTTGTCAAAAGTGCTGTGTCTGCCTCAGCGCACACTCAGTGCCTTCCACACAAAGGGCACCACTGTCTGCCACAATGGCCCAGTGGCCTGGCTGGCACAGACAGTGGCACTTAGGACTGAGGGCAAGAGATCCCTAATCCCACCACTGTGGTGAGAGGGCATCACAGACATTTCAGGGTGAAGGCACAATCCACATTGTGGGGTCCAGCTGCTGCCATGCAGACAGCTGTGCTTTTACATGTACAGGAAGGTCATTGAAGGCTCAGTGTTTTATTTCAAAAACTGAATCCCAAGCCCACACATTATTACTCTGTGCTTCTTAAAATAAGTATGACAAGGGAAATATGGTATCCCCAAATATAGCCAATAGTGAGAATTTCAAATTGAAGAAGGGCACAACTGATATGCTGAGAACAGACAGAGATTCCATTCTGTTTTTTTCTTTTTCAACTTTTATGTTAGATTCGGGGTGTACACGTGCAGGTTTTTTCCCTGGGTATATTGTGTGCTGCTAAGGATTGGGGTATTAATGATTCCAACACCCAGGTACTGAACCCAGTACTCAGTGGTTTTTCAGCCTTTTCCTT
Organism: Trachypithecus francoisi; assembly: GCF_009764315.1. NCBI lineage: Eukaryota > Metazoa > Chordata > Mammalia > Primates > Cercopithecidae > Trachypithecus > Trachypithecus francoisi. The sequence continues at coordinate 40,387,439 of NW_022681459.1, read as the reverse complement.
CCTCCCTCCCACTCCCAGCAGTCCCTAGTGTCTATTGTTACCACCTTCATGTCCATGGGTACTCAGAGTTTAGCTCCTACCTATAAGAATATGAGGCATTTGTTTTCTGTTACTACATTAGTTCACTTAGTGGCTTCCAGCTCTAGCCATTTTCCCTCAAAGAACATAATTTCATTCTATTGTGGCTGCACAGTATTCCATGGTCTATATGTACCACATTTTTATCCAGTCCTCTGTTGAGGGGCACCTAGGTTGATCCCATGACTTTGCTATTGTGAATAGTGTTGCAATAAACATACAAGTGCACGTGTCTTTTTGGTGGAATGACTTGTTTTCTTTTGGATACATGTTAAGTAATGGGATTGCTGGGTTGAATGTTAGTTCTGTTTTATGTTCTTTGAGAAATCTCCAAACTGCTTTCCACAGTGGCTGAACTAACTTACATTCCCACCAATGGTGTATAAGCATTCCCTTTTTGCCTTAAAGTTGCCAGTATCTGCTATTTTTTTTGACTTTCTTTTTTTCTTTTTTCTTTTTTGAGATGGAGTCTCGCTCTGTTGCCCAGGCTGGAGTGCTGTAGCATGATCTCGGCTCACTGCAAGCTCCACCTCCCAGGTTCATGCCATTCTCCTACCTCACCCTCCCGAGTAGCTGGGACTACAGGCGCCCACCACCACGCCCTGCTGATTTTTTGTATTTTTAGTAGAGATGGGGTTTCACCGTGTTAGCCAGGATGGTCTTGATCTCCTGACCTCATGACCCGCTCACCTCTGCCTCCCAAAGTGCTGGGATTACAGGTATGAGCCACTGCACCCAGTCTGACTTTTTAAAAATAGTCATTCTGACTGGTGTGAGATAATATCTCATTGTCATTTTGATTTGCATATCTCTCGTGATTAGTGATGATGAGCATTTTTCATATGTTTGTTGACTGCATGTATGTCTTCTTTTGAGAAGTGTCTATTTATGGCTTTTGCCCATTTTTAAATGGGGTTATTCATTTTTTGCTTGTGGAATTAAGTTCCTTATAGATTCTGGATATTAGCCCTTTGTTGTATGATGCTTTGTGAGTAAGTCCCCCCATTCTGTAGGTTGTCTGTTTATTCTGTTGGTTTCTTTTGCTGTGTGGCAGCTCTTTAGTTTAATTAGGTCCCACTTGTCAACTTTTGCTTTGTTGCAATTTCTTTTGAAGACTTAGCCATGAATTATTTCCGATAGCCCATATCCAGAATGGTACTTTTCAAGTTTTTCTTCTAGGATTATTGTAGTTTGAGATCTTAAATTTAAATCTTTAATCTAACCTGAGTTAATTTTTGTATACAGTGAAAAATATGTGTCCAGTTTTGTTGTTGTTGTTGTTGTTGTTGTTTTGAGAGGGATCTTGCCCTGTCACCAGGCTGGGTGTGGTGCACCATCTCGGCTCATGGCAACCCGCTGCCTCCCAGGTTCAAGCGATTCTCCTGCCTCAGCTTCCTGAGTAGCTGGGATTATAGGCACCTGCCACCATGCCCCGCTAATTTTTAGTAGAGACAGAATTTCATCATGTGGGCCAGGCTGGTCTCCATCTCCTGACCTCATGATCTGCCCATTTTGGCCTCCCAAAGTGCTGGAATTATAGGTGTGAGCCACCGTGCCCGGCCAACAAAGTGCATTATTAACATCTATAAAGCTCAGGGAAGAGAGCTTTCATCATATTTTTATTTAATTTAAAGTTTTTCCCAGAGTCTTTGGAATAGATTCCTCCCTCCATGAGCCAGAGAACTTGCAATGTTCACGGGAGTGTCTTTAAATGTAGCAGTAGCAGCTGTGGGTTGAGAACACAAGTCTTCCACTCTTCCTTTTAGAGCCAGCAATTCATGGTGCTCCGTGTTCTTATTCGGCATTGGGTAGGGGCATTTTGGTGCTGGGCATGGCATCAGTGCCCCAAGAAGGAGGAAGCCAGGAAGCCCCTTTCTTCCTTCCCTAAAACCTTTTTTTCTTTATGTAGATCCAAGTGTCTAGCCTATATCATTTTCTTCTCTCTGGATAACTTCTTTTAACATTTTGACAGATCTACTGACAGCAAATTTGTGTTTGTCTGAGACAGTTTTTATTTCTCTTCACTTTGGAAAGATAATTTTGCTGGATACAGAATTTTAGGTTGGTGGAGTTTTCTTGCTTGCTTGCATGGGTTCTGAAGAAAAGTTTGATGTGATTTTTATTCTTATGCTAACATGTGTTAGGCCCTACAAAAGCCCAAGGTGGTTAGACTCTGGTGAAACAGTTTCCCTGGGGCAGACTTTTGCTAAGGAGAACAGAACACCCCGGGCATATTTCAAAGTAGTTATTTTCCCCTTCCCTGTGGGGAGCAGGAGGGAATTTTTCTCTAATGTTCACAAGAGCGTCTGGCAGAGCTCTTGGAGGTTCATGAAAGCATAGGGCCCCCTAAGACTGGGCTCCCTTAAATCTTAATTCTCAAGTTTCTGTACACAGAGCCTCCAGCGATTTGTCATTTACATTTCAGTCTTCCCATTGTGGTTCTGGCCCCGTGGCCAGTCTCTGATCCTGTTATGCTGGGACTCACTGCCTCTCCAGTGGAGGGATAACGGTTTGCCCTGTTAGCCTCAAGTCTCTGGTGGATCTAAGAAAAGTTGTTAATGTTCAGCTTGTTCAAGGTGTTTTTTTGCTGTTGTTGTGAGGACAGGAGTGACAGCGTCCAAGCTGGAAAACAGAAGCCACATCTGAGTTTTGTTTCAAGATATTTTTCCAATTAGAAAGAACGATGCCACACACATTTCCATACATGTCTTTCCATGCAGCTGTGCATGTTTTTCTGTTATCCTAAGAGTGAAATACCTGAGTTCTAAATGTGCTACTTTCTAGAACTAGTATTCAATGGCCAAACACGGTATCCCCTCCAGCAGATGAGAGTTCTTGTTGCTCCAGATTCTCTCCAACACTTGGTGTTCTGTCTTTTACATTTCAGCTGTTTTGGAGGATGTGTTATCTTGTTGTGATGTTAATTTGCATTTACATGAATATTAAGAAAGATGAACACATTCAAGTATTTGCTTTTATAAATTACATGCTTATGTCTTTTACCCATTTTTCTTTCTCTTAGTGATTTTTAAGAGCTCTTTACATATTCTGAATGTGAGCCCTCTGTCAGTTCTGTGTGTTCATAGAACTGTTCCCACTCTGCAACTTGCCTTGTCACTTTCTTAGTGGTGTCTCTTAATAAACAGAAATTCTTAATTTGAATATAGTCTAATTTATCAATTTCTTCCCTTAAAACTATGGCTCTTTGTGAACTGCTTAAGAAATCTGTCCCCACTCACGGTCATAAAAATTGGCTGAGCACAGTGGCCCAGGAGAGCAGCTCAGAGGGGGGCCCTGTGTATCCCTAAAATAAATAACCCCCCTTAGTCATGCCTTGTCAGGACCCCATCCCACCCCTGTCTCACTGTAAGGGGGTTCATGACACCAGCAGGGGTTTCCAGCACCTGAGGTGGACTTGAGGGCTTGGGCCCCAAAGACATCCCCACCAGCAGCTGCGAGATCCCCTCTGAGCCGCTCTCCTCTTCTCCACTCTGATGGGCAGGTTCAGGTGCTGCTGTACTTCCTGTAGCTGGAGGCCATCCCTGCCCCGGACAGCAAGAGACAGAGCATCCTGTTCTCCACCGAAGTCTAAAGGCCCCAGTCCATCTCCAGGAGGCAGACAGAGGCCCTGGAAACCTCTGACTAATCGGGCCACCTGTAGAGTAGGAACTAAACCCTCCTGAGGTGTCCTTGGGCCACCCCCAAGTGTCGGGTCATCTGCCAAGAGACAGCGACCCAAAGCGGAAGGACAGGTGGCCTGGGCAGATCCCAGCCCGGTCTGGGAGCCCCAGGCTGGCCTCAGACTGTGGTTTTTCCACGCAGCCACCCAAGGGCTCCCCAAGCCAGTGCATCTTAGAGTCCAGGTCAGGCCCTGGGAGACAGGATGAAGGGAATGGTTTTTTTTTTAACTTATCAGAGTTTAAAAGATTTCTACTGGATCACTTGTCAAGATGTGCCCTCTTCGGGGAGAAGGTAATGTGACTGAATTCCCTCACTGTTGTATCTTGAATAAACACTGCTGCTTCATCCTGTGGGGCCATGGCCCTGTCCCTGTGTGGGTGGAGCCTCTTCCATTTCCCTGACTTAGAAACCACACTCTATTTATAACAGAATTGAGACGATAAGTCAACACAGGGTAGCATTTTGACTCCATTCCCGGTTTTCTTCTTTTTCTTTCCAGAAGGATTTTTGTGCAGAAATGGGTCTTTTGTTGCCATGTTTGTCCTCTTTGGAAGGCAGCTCCAGTAGGGGCACCAGACCCCCGGGGAGGGAGTCCCAGGCGACGCACTTTAGGGTTTGTCCTCCTGGGAGAGCAGCCTTATCTTCTGATCCTGACCACCCTCCTGGTACATGATCTCCTATTTGACTTCCACAGGCCTGGACTTCTCTGGCTTCTCTCTGCCCACACTCTCTCCCTGCCCCAAGTGTCCCCAGCACAGGTGGCTTCACTTCTCTTCTCTCAGCTCAGCAGACTCACTCAACTTTTTTTTTGGCTCTGTCCTCCAGGCTGGAGTACAGTGGCTCCATCATGGATCACTGCAGCCTCTAACTCCTGGGCTCAAGTGATCCTCCAGTGTCAGCCTCCCAGGTAGCTAGGACTACAGGTGTGTGCCACAATGCCTGGCTAATTTTTAGTTTTATTTTTTCTAGAGATGGGGTTTGCTACATTGCCCAGGCTGGTCTCAAACACCTGGGTTCGGTTATCCTGCCTCAGCCCCCGCAAAGTGCTGGGATTACAGGCATGAGCCACCACACTCAAACACTTGGGGTGGTTTTAAGCCCTCAGCGAGGTGCACCAACAGGACCCACAAGTGGCATGGGGCCTCCCTAACACTCCCATCCATGCAGACCTAGGCAAGTTCCTCTCTCTGAATCTCAGCTACCACCACATACCATGCAAGTAGGAAAATGGGAGGACTGGGGGTGTGGCAGGCAGAGGCCACCTCTCTCAGGTCAGGCTTGCATGGGCTGAAGCCTGTCTTCCCATACCTGGGACATGACCTCCAAGGACCAGCTTGGTCAGTCAGTCATGGTGATGGGCTGGCTGGGGTTGGCAGGGAGCTTGCTCTCCTTCTCTGAGGGCCAGAGCAGTGTGGGGCCAAAGACCATGGCGAGGTTGTGCAGGGACTTCTTATTGACTGCTTCCTTCTCTGACACCCTGTAGAGGACCGAAGCAGAGGTGCTGTTTCAATGCCACCACCAGGATAGAAGCAGAGGGGCTGGGCCATGTTGGAGTCCTCAGGGAGGAAGAGACCTTGACCTTGATCTCGACCCTGCAAACTGACTCCAGCCCTGGTACTTCTGGGTTTCAGTGGCCCAGGACAAGGGGCCAGCTCTGGGCTGGTGGGGAGGTCTCCTCTATGATCTGGGTGGGAGGAAAGAGAGGGGTACAAGTGCACTACTGGCCATGGCCAAAGCTCTGAACTCTTTGTTAAGGCCACAGTGCAGAGAAAAGAGGGTAGCAAAAAGGAGAGGCTGGGGCAGGGGTGGCAGTGGTGCTAGTCTCTAGAAGCAGTGAGGGACTGCAGACAGGGATTGGGGGGAAAGGTCCTCAGTGCTGGGGGTCTGCTGGGAGCAGAAGGGCACCCCACGGCCTGGGAATCTGGAGCCCTGGGCAGCCACAGGAGAGTTGGACTACCTTTCCAGGTGGTCCAGAAGGAAAAGGAAGGTGAGCAGGTTGGCCTCCGGCAGGGACAGCAGCAGGTTGAGCAGGCAGCTCTCCTTTGCAACCGGATCTGAAAGAGCTGCAGAAGGCGGTGCGTTACTCCTCAGGGTCACGAGCCGGAGACTTCTCCCAGGGTGGTCTATGGAGCACCCAGGGCTCATGTCACTAGAAAGGCCAGGCCCATCATCATCCTCACTCCCACAGCGCTGGCCCCCAGTGAAGACCCTGTGAGGGGCGCCTGTGTGGGGTGTGAGCCACCCGAACACCTTTTCTCTGCCTCACGGGGGTCAGCAGCACCCAGTAAACAGCAGCAGGAGGTACCACAAAAGCAGCTGCTCCTGGTCAGAGCTTCCCTCGCTGCTGCCTCCTCCCCAGGGGAGCCCAAGGCAGGGGAGGCTTGGTGTGGAATGAAACAGGGGACTGAGGGACACAAGGAGGGGAAAGGGCCCCAGCCCCACCAAATACGCAGAGACCCCTTTCGACGCCCTGGACACCACAGAGGCACCTTCTGGCTGGGAGAGCAGGTCCTCTGTGCATGGGACCAGGAGGCAGACTTGCCCTAAGGGTGATGTGGAGGCTACAGGTGCTGCACGCACCAGTGCCCACTTTAGACATCAGCCTCCAGGTTGACTAAGGGTCAGGGCAGGTTTGAACCCATGCTTGACTGGGCCAGGACCCATGGCTAGAGCACCTGGGTGCCCTTGTTTAGCCCTGATCTGACGGAAGGAGGACAGCAGACTTCAGGACCCCACAGCACAGCAGTGCTGACCATTTCACCCTCTTGGTCTCCCCGAGGAATAGGGATGGGGAGCCCTCTGGGGATGGGCAAGGCCTTCCAGGACAGGTTCAGTTCTGGTCCCCTGCTTTCCAAGGTTGGGTTAAAACACTGATCATGGCAGAGGGGGCATAGCTCGGGTTCCCACACCTCACTTTTCACAGCCTCCAAGGGCAGCAGTGCATGTGGAGGAGACGTTTCCCACAAGGACAAGGCCTCCAGTGCTCACCGATGCCCTCGGCGAAGTTGGGGTAGAACTCGTCAGTGAAGAGGGGCTCGGGCAGCTCACGGAAGTACAGCTTCAGCGTGCCTGCGATGGCGTTCACGTCCATCTCGCTCATCATCACTGACACGTCCTTGTTATCTGGAAAGACACGGAAATGCAGCGGCCTCCTTCAGGACCCCCAGTGGGTCTCCCACCATCCCTGCCTTGGCTAAACCACCATCCCTGCCACACTGACCACTATGCGGGTCCCTCCCAGGCTTTGAGCAGCTCATCTGACCCCTCTCAAGAGCTGTGTGTGGTTCTGTGTCGGCAGAGTTGATGGGGGTGCGTGGGCATTCCCATTCCTCTCCCCTGCTTGTTCCGATGTGATGATCAGGAGGAGGCCAGCATGGCAGGACACAGTGCCTGGGTGGGAATCAGGTGGCTCTGCCCTGGACATAGCAACCACTCTTGCACCAGTGTCTTCTGATAGCAGGAAAGCCGTTGGAGAATCTGATTGGTTTCAGTGTTTGAACCGGTGTCTTCCTTTGGACCAAATTGGCCACTGGTGCTTACGTCCTCACCACAGGCCAGGTCCATTCTGGGCCCCCAGAGGGAGCTAAAACTACCGCAGGGCCCACCCAGGGGTGCTGGGCATTCTAGTGATCCTGGTCAGGGTAGGTGGTGCGTGCCCCCAAAAAAGGTCTGCAGGCACAAACTCCTGTTGCTTTGAAGATGCTGGGCAAGGACCCTCTGGGGTCTCAGTGCCCTCCCCTGGCATTTGGGGCAGCTCCAGGTCCTTCATAGCCTCTGAGGGTTGGTGAGATGGAGGTGGAGATGTTGAAGCCCCGGTCTGAACTGGGCCCCGTCAGTGCCTTCCGCCCTCCGCATCCTCAAGCAGGGCAGTGGACAGACTGCACTGAGTCTTGGCCTTCCATACCTCCTGTCCACCCCAAGGCAGGAAGGCCAAGACCCTGAGGAAGCCCCTGGTGCACCCCAGCAAGCAGCATCTGTAGCTAGGATGGTTTAAAAACTGGCTTCTACAGAAGCTCCTTCTACAACTCTTTCTTCTCTTTCTTAAAAATAATATAACAGTAAATGAAGAAAAGACACAGAGAAGGATGTGACATGCCGGGGCCATGGAGTGCTCTGAGATCTCATCATGGACACCACCGCCCACACCTCCATCCCATCCTGCGCAGGCTGACACTCGCTGATGTCGAAGGCTGCCTTCAGCACCTGGATGTCCGTGGCCACTCTAGACACGCAGTAGATGCCCACCTCCTCCATGCCTCGGTGCTTGATCTCCTCCACACACTGGCACACGATGTAGGGCACCTTGGACCTCTCTCTACTGCAGGAGGAGGAAATGTTCTCAGTGTCCTGACAGTCCTGCTGTTGGTCCACAGCACAGGAGACCTGACCCCTCTCTGCACATCCGGAGGTGGGGTGAGGACAGTGATGAAGGCGCCCAGGTCTGGGGCCGCACACAGAGCCTTCTGCATGCCTGATCTCCCTCTGCAAGCTCAGTCCTCATTGCATGTACTTTCTCAAGACCTTTCTAAGAGGCTGAAGCAGACAGACCCTCTGCAAGTCACACATGATCTTTGTGGGAAGGTCAGAGCCCTGCTTAGTAAAGTCAGCACAGGAAGGGCATCTGAAAGATTCCAGATCTGGGGTTAGCAGCCTGTGCCCCCAGCTAGGAGATCAGGCCTGGTGTTGGTCCTGCCATCCATGTGCTGTGCGAGAGGACAATCCCCTGATCCCCGCCCCGGGCCCAGGCCTAAATAAACATCCGACGAATGAATGAAGTGTTGCCTCAGCACCAATGCTCCAAGTCCCATGATGCTAAGTGCTTTTCTCCTCTGAGTCTTAACAATGAACAATTTCAATACTGCCACACAGGACACTAGAGTAAGAATCCTTCAAAGTTACAACACAGTGCTCTGCTGAGGCCTTAACTTTAGTTCTGTTTTGCAACTGGATTTGGGAGCACATCAAAGCTGCTTCCAAGCCACCCTCATTAGCAGTGCTTATTTGGGGGAGCTGCTGATGGCAGTCCTCGCTGCTCATGCCCAGAGCCCTCCCAGAGTGCTACACAAGTGGCTGCCGTGTAGTTGGGGGTGGGGAGTGGTGTTTAGACACAGATAGGAGTCCAGGGTACGCCTGATGGAGGCCCCGGCCCACATGACCAGCAAGTTCAGGGGCCCAGCCGGATTTCATCCTGGGGAAGCAAATGAATTCTCTAAGGAAGTGATCTGTGTCTGCAAGAACTGCTCTCAAACCAACAAACAGGCTTCTCTTGGCAACTGACTCATGACAAAGGGGCAGGGGTTACAACCATTCAACAGGAACATGGGACCGTGACAAATTCCAAGCGAGGACAGAAAACCCTGCATTTGGGCAGTTCCTGGAGCCAGCCTACGGCTTCCAAGCAAGGCAGCAAGGACACTCCTGAGCTGGTTTGCAGGAAACACAGGAGGTAGCTGAACACACCAAGTGTTCTCTGGGGCCTGATCTCACTGTGCAGCAACGATGCCCAGAGAGGAGAGACCCACACATGCTTTTTTCTGCAGCAACAGCTGAAGGGACAGGCGCCCGCAGTGCATGAGCCCAAGCCCTTCTGCACTCACTTGGTGACCACAGCAATCTTGACTCCAAAGACCCCTGTGTGTTTTCGGGACAGCATCCTCTTCAAGCTGAACTCCCTGCTGGTGAACTTGACTGAGAGCTTTACTTCAATCTATAGTGGGGAGAAGGGGCATAGTCCTCTAATGCTCCTGATCCTCATAACCCAAGGCCCCAAGGGCCCCTGGGAGCCTCATCAAATATTTCTACGCACAAGGCATGCAGAGGTCTCAGCGTGAGGTGAGACCACCCCTCGGGGAAACCCCTAGTCTACTTCAGAAAGAGCAAGGATTTTGAAGGCCAACCTCAGCCTCCCAAAATGCTGGAATTACAGGTGTGAGCCACAGCGCCCAGCCTTTCTTGGAGTCTTATACAATTAGGAGGCATCTAAGGATATGAAATAAATTTTTATGCAAAATCTGAGGCTTACCCTGATTTGACTGTCTCTGTTCCTGGATTTTGCCTCTCAACTTAGAAACACTCTGGATGCCCCAAACTCTAACCTCTGTATCATCAGCCCATTAAGACTACTGTTTTCTTCCTGAGATCTATTTCTCTGTGCAAGTTTTGAATTGTTATTGGCAAGAGTTTGTCTGATACAAACTAACTGGTGATTACTGGAACAGGTTTTTGTTTGTTTATTTGTTTGTTTGAGACAGGGTCTTGCTCTGTTCCCCAGGCTGGAATGCAGTGGCACAATCATGGTTCACCGCAGCCTCAACTCCTTCAAGCCATCCTCCCACCTCAGTCTCCTCAGTAGCTGAGATTACAGGCACACAACACCATGCCTGGCTAATTTTGTATTTTTCATAGAGACGGAGTTTCTCCATGTTGCCCAGGCTGGTCTCAAGCTCCTGTGCTCAGGTAATCCATCTGCCTCAGTCTCCAAAAGTGTTGGGATTACAGGCATAAGCCACCACGCCAGGGCTGGAACAGTTATTTAAAATATTTTTTTCAGGCAGGATGCTGTGGCTCACGCCTGTAATCCCAGTACTTTGGGAAGCCAAGGCGGACAGATCCCTTGAACTCATCAGGAGTTTGACGCCAGCCTGGCTAACACGGGGAAACCCCGTCTCTACAAAAAATAACAAAAGTAGCTGGGCATGGTGGCACACCCCTGTGGTCCCAGCTACTCTGAAGGCTGGGGTGGGAAGATCGCTTGAGCCAAGGAGGCCAAAGTTGCAGTGAGCCAAGATCGCACCACTGTACTCCAGCCTGGGCCACAGAGCCAGACACTGTCTCTAAGAAAGTAAGTAAGTAAATAAATAAATAAATAAAATATTTTTTCAGTTGTGACACCAAGTATTTAATGTAGTAAGACATTGCTGTGTTTTGGTCTTTAACATCTTCCACTTTAGGATGGGCACAGTGGCTCATGCCTGTAATCCCAGCACTTTGGGAGGCCAAGGCAGGCAGATCACATGAGCTCAGGAGTTTGAGACCAGCCTGGCCAACATGGTGAAACCCCATCTCTACTAAAAATACAAAAGCAAACAAACAAACAAAACTATCTGGGCATGGTGGCGTATACCTGTAGTCCCAGCTACTCGGGAGGCTGAGGCAGGAGAATCGCTTGAACCCAGGAGGCAGAGGTTGCAGTGAGCCAAGATCGCACCACTGCACTCCAGCATGGGTGACAGAGTGAGACTCCATCTCAAAAAAAAAAACCCCACACGCTGGGCACGGTGGCTCACACCTGTAATTCCAGCACTTTGGGAGGCCAAGGTGGGCAGGTGACGAGGTCAGGAGTTCAAGACCAGCCTGGCCAACATGGGGAAACCCTATCTCTACTAAAGATACAAAAATTAGCTGGGTGTGGTGGCAAACCTCCCTGGGTTGCTGTGAGCATTCTGCCAGAAAAATGTACTCCAAGCTCTTGAAGTAGGCCTGGCGTGTGTTTGGTGCTCAGTACATATTCGGTGTTCCTGACGCCGACATCATCACTGTGTTCATGGCACAGCCCTGTGCCGCCACGACTGGGCCGCCACCCAGACCTTCCTTTCTCACTCCAAGGGTGAACTGTGGACAGGGCCCCCTGGGAGGGGCTAGGGCCAGAGCTCTCCCAACTCTGGGGACCTCCGCCCGTGGGCTTCAGAAATGTGGCTTGAGAAAGGGGAGTGGGGGCAGGGCCCCTAGAAAACCCCTCGAGGCCAGGCCCACTCCCAATATCCCTAAGACCAGGGACTTGAGTCTTTCCTGCAGACAGATGTGGGCAGGAACCCACCCGACTCCACTTGGGGACGTGGCCGACCTAACACGACAAATCCTAGTTCCTGGGCACCGCCCTCCCAATATCCTCGCAATTAGGCACCCATTCAGCGGCACTGCACTGATCGGCACATCGAGATACACGGCGACATTCGCCCGCAAGAGCATGGCGGTTGCCCGAGCTCCCGGCTATTGGCCCAATAACTACATTTCCTAGAAGGGTATACTACATACTCGTTGGCGTCCGGACGCAAGCAAGTGGCCGAACTCCCTCTAGGAAATGGAGTCTGACGCCTGCGCGGCGCAAAGCCTCCCGGGAGGTGTAGTTTGCGCCCGTGCTGCGCAGGCGCACTTTCCAGCGGCGGCCGCCTGCTGCTCTTTGTGGCAGTAGCCGTCCTTTTGTGGGAGTTCGGTTTGTCCACTTGCCGGTCCCTCAGACCGTCAGCGGTCTCTGTCCGCCTCCGGGCCTGTCTGCTGGTCGCTCGGCGTCCGATGGTTCCGGGCCGCGGAACCTTAGGCCTGGCCCTGGTCTCCGAGTGCGGGTTCGCCCAGAGGAGCGTGTGGCGGGGGTGTGCCGGGGCGTGCGTGCGCCGGGCATGGGGCTGAGCCTGGTGTGGGGAGTGGGTATCTGCGGAGCCGGCCTGAGCCCCACCTCAGCCAGGCGCGGGGAGGGGGATCCGTGCGTGTGGTCGTGCAGCTGTGAGCGCGTGGCCGCCCCGCGAGGCTCCGCTGCAGGCCCCTGAGCCCCAGAAGCAGGACTCGCTCCTCTGGGCCTGCCCTGGGTCCTGGAGGCTACAGAGCTGCCCACGCCTCCCGGGGAGGCTGCCGTGGAGGCCATGGAGATCCCTGCCCCGGAGCCCGAGAAGACAGGTACAGCTTCGCTCTTGTAGTCAGCGTGTCTGTGGATTTGCACCTGAGAATATTGACACTCAGATCAGGCCAGTTTCCCAGAAGCATCCAGCATCTTTTTTTTTTTTTTTTTTTTAATGGAGTCTCACTCTGTCACCCAGGCGGGAGTGCAATGGCTTGATCTACGCTCACTGCAACCTCTGCCTCCCGGGTTCAAGCGATTCTTCCGCCTCAGCCTCCCAAGTAGCTGGGATTGCAGGTGCGCGCCACCACGCCCGGCTAATTTTTGTATTTTTAGTAGAGACGGGGTTTTGCCATGTTGCCCAGGCTGGTCTTGAGGTCAAGCGATCCGCCCGAGTCGGTCTCCCAAAGTGCTGGGATTATAGGAGTGAGCCACCGCGCCTGGACTCCTGCTTCTTTCTTTCCCGTGCCCAACCATTTGTTCCCACTCAGACGTGCTTGATTGGGGGATAGCAGCTCTTTTCTTCATGAATTGGAGTGTCTGAGAAACAGGCAGAATTATCCCTCGATGCTATATCAGTTGGTTCTAGCTGTTGGGGCTCGTTCCCCACCTGGCCTTGCTGGCAGGTTCGGCCTCCTCTCTGATTCTCACTTGTGCCACGACAGGTGGGCTTTAAGCTCAGCTGTGAGCCTAGTAGCCGTGGTCTTGACGCATTTCTCCTTCCCCAGCTCTTTCCTCTCAGGATCCTGCTCTTTCCCTGAAAGAGAATCCCGAGGATATATCAGGTTGGGGTCTTCCCGAAGCCAGGTCCAAGGTGAGTGGCTGCGTGTTCTTCCTTCTTTATGAAGAGGGTTGGCACATTCCCTCCCCAGCCCTGGATCATCAGCCTTCCACAGACCTTCACCCGGGTACCTGCTGGCCAGTCCTGAGGAAGCTCTGGGCAGTGGAAACAGCTCCAGTTGAAGAGTCCACATGTTGCCCGAAGTGTGCCTGGAGATGTACTCTATGGAATGTCTCCTCCAACCCCATTCAGTGGGTCAGTTGCTGGGGATCTCTCTGCCCAGCGCTGTCCTGGGAGCTCTGAGGAGTGGTTTTAGTGGAACCTGAGAAAGTAGGTGACGGCTCACATGGGGTCGCTTTGTCTATCCACATGCTGGCCAGGGGTTGGTGCAGGATGTTTGCACGGTTGATTTACTGGGATGGAATTGGACAGGGGCACGTGCAGCGGCTGAGGAAGACCTGGATTGCAGCACTGGGTTAAGAGTGGTGGTAGGGGAGGCATCCCTGTGTGCTTTCCTCTGTGCCTGGCCCCTGGCATGGGGCCTTCATGGAGAGTCCTGGAGATTTGTAGAATCTGATGGATCAGCAAGGAATTGGCCCTGGGCACTTCTGCAGCCACGTGGGACCCAGATCCCTCCTTTTACAGACTGTGGACTCTGTTCCTCATTTTGTTTCTCTACGGCAACCACCCTGCCCCATGGTAGTATTTAGAAGGGTGCAGTTGACAAAGAGCACAGTAGAGTGAAAGATCTGGAGGGATGAGGGGTCTATGGGTTTTTTTGTTTGTTTGTTTTTTAGCATTTTGTGATTTTGTCAGTCTGCCACTCAGAAGAGGTGACAGCTGATTATAGACAGCTAGAAACAGCTGTAAAACGTGTATTGTGAGATGCGCCTCACTTCTGTAGTGTGTCACAATGCTTTATAGTTCTCAAGAAACTTGACAGTCAAATGCAATGCATGTTCCTTGACTAGGGTGTAGATCCAAAAAAATTGATAAAGGGCAGTTTGGGACAATTGAGGAAATTTGAAAATGGGCTGTATCTTAGGTCATATTGTATCACTAGTAAATGTATTGCGTGTGATGGTAGTACTGTGATTATGTAAGAGAATATCCACAGGAGATACCAGTTGAAGACTGTAGAGTGAGACGTCATGATGTCTGCAACTTACGTTCAAATGGTTCAGCAAAAAAAAAAATGTGTGTGCATGTATGTATGTCTGTATGTGTCTGTGCAGCTCCCTGTAGGTGGTAGGGCCCTTGTGCATGTGTTATCCCTATTCCTAAAATATTTGCTTGTTAGATCCTTGAATAACCAGTTGACTGTCCTGAGTACACATCACCTTTGGCGTTTTCTCTTGACAGTCTCATTCACACTCACAGTTCAAGGTGTTCTGTCTCCTGGGACATCTTGTGTGGTCTGTTCTGACTTCTCTGCTAGTGTCATTACCACATCGGCATCTGATTCCAACACATACTCTCTGGGCTTTTTATTCCCTTTCCTGCAGAATGAAGACACATTAGACATGGGCTTCTCCCGGTGGGCCAGAAATAACCACCAAAAAGGCCTGTGCGGGCCTCAGACCCTACCCTACTCTTGCTGGTTGATGCTCCCCACACTGAAGCCATGTAGTCTCTGACAGCCTTACTGGCCAGCACCATATTCTGATACCTTTGGGACTATTTTTGTTTTTCTTTCGTTTTTTTTTTTTGAGACAGAGTCTCACTCTGTCGCCCAGGCTGGGGTGCAGTGGCACGATCATAGCTCACTGCAGCCTTCAAATCCTGGGCTCAAGCAAATCCCCCACCTCAGCCTCCTGAGTAGTTGGGACCAAGATGTGCACCCCCACACCCGGCTTGGAGCTTTGTTTCAGCCCATTTTCTCCTTCCCTCAACTATCATCGTCCTTCATGCCTGCATGCCTCAATTAGGGATGTGTTCTCAGCATTTGTCCTCATCTCTACCTCCTCATCTGAAATCCAGTGTTTTGCGGGATAAGGTTTTATTTAGGTGTAATTTATATACAGCACAACTGTGCAATTTTAGGTATACAATTTGATGAGGTTGAGCAAACATATACAGTTGTGCAACCAGCACCACAATCATGATATGGGACATTTCCATGACCCAAAAATGACCTCATGCCCCTGTGCATTCCGTCCTCTCCCCTCTCCCCTTGGTAACCACTATAGTTTTGCTATAGATTTTCCTCTTTAAGGATTTCATATGGAATTTATACTATGTGGTCTTTTGTCTCTGCTTTATTTCACTTAGCATATGCTTTTGAGTTTATCCATGTTATTGTGTGAATCGGTAGTTTGTTCCTTTTTATTGGTGAGTAATACTCCATTTGTATTAGTCTGCTAGGGCTGCCATACAAAGTATGGCAGGAGCGTTTAAACAACAGAAATTAATTTTATTACAATTCAGGAGGCAAGAAGTCTGAGATCAAGGTCAGGCATGTTGGCTCACGCCCGTAATCCCAGCACTTTGGGAGGCTGAGGCAGGCAGACTACGAGGTCAGGAGATGGAGACCATCCTACCTAACATGGTGAAACCCCATCTCTACTAAAAACACAAAAGAATTAGTCGGGCATGGTGGCGGGTGCCTGTAGTCCCAGCTACATGGGCTGCTGAGGCAGGAGAATGGCCTGAACCCAGGAGGTAGAACTTGCAGTGAGCCTAGATCGCGCCACTGCACTCCAGCCTGGGTGATAAGCGAGACTCTGTCTCAAAGAAGAAAAAAAAAAAGAAGTCTGAGATCAAGGTGTCAGCAGGGTTGGTTTCTTCTGAGGTCTCTTTCCTTGGCTTGTAGATGGCCACCTTTTCCCTACATCTCCACATGGTCTTACTTCCTCTATGTGTCCAAATTTCCTCTTCTTATGAGGACACCAGTTATATTGGATTAGGGCCCACTGTATTGAATTCATTTCAACTTAATTACTTCTTCAAAGAACCTCTCTCCAGGCCGGATGCAGTGGCTCATGTCTGTAATCCCAGCATTTTGGGAGGCTAAGTTGGGTGGATCACTTGAGGAATTGACTTAACAGGAATTCAAGACCAGCCAGGTCAACATGGTGAAACCCTGTCTCTACTAGAAATTCAAAAATTTAGCCGAGTATAGTGGCGTGTGCCTATAGTCCTAGCTACTCAGGAGGCTGAGGCAGGAGAATCTCTTGAACCCAGGAGGCAGAGGTTGCAGTGAGCTGATATTGCACCACTGCACTCCAGCCTGGGTGACAGAGTGAGACTATGTCTCAAAAACAAACAAAGAAACAAACAAAAAACCTCTCTTGGAGTTACTGAGGGTTGAGACATAGGAATTTGAGGTGAAGGATATACAATTCAGCCCATTACTCCATTGGATGGGTATTCCACAGTCGGCTTATCCATTCACCAGCTGATGGATATTTAGTCGTTCATAGGCTTTTGCTGTTACAAATAAACCCGCTATAAATATTTGAGTACACGTATGGCTGTGCATTTTAATTTCTCTTGCATAAATACCTAGGTGTGAAATTGCTGAGCCATGTAGTTTATCAATTTTGTTGATCTTTTCAAAAAACCATTTTTTTGGTTTTATTGATTTTCTCTATTTTCTGTTTTCCATTTCATAGATTTCTGATCTTTATTATCTCCTTGGTCTCTTAAGATTGAAACTTACTTTACTTACTTTAGTGTCTTAAGATTGAAACATAGATATTGATTTGACACTTTTTTTTCCTTGTATAGCATTCAGCACGATAAATTTCTAAGCAATGCCTCATCTATATCCTACAACTTTTGTTACGTGACATTTTTATTCAGCTGAAAATCGTTTCTAATTTCCCTAGTGATTTCTTCTTCAACGGTATGTTATTTCAGAGTGTGTTGTTTCATTTTCTAACATTTAGGGCATTTTCCAGATGACTTTCTATTATGGATTTCTGATTTAATTCTATTGTCGTCAGATAATGAACTTTGTATGATTTAAAGCCTTTCAAATCTACCAAGATTTATTTTATTTCCCAGAGTGTGGTTTATCTTGGTAAATGTTCCACATGCCCTTGAAAAAGATGTATTCTGCCTTTGTTGGCTAGAGTGTTCTGTGAATACCTGTTAAGTCAAGTTGAATGATGGTGTTTTTAATTGTTCTGTCAGTTTTTGCATTATGTATTTTGAAGCTCTTTTAGTAGATACATTTATATTTAGGATTGCCATGAGTTCTTAACGAATTAAGCCTTTTATCATTATGTACTATTCTCTTTATCTCTGATAGTTGTCTCTCTGAAATCTACTTTGCTATTACTATAGGCACTTCAGCTATTTTTTTAAATTAGTATTTGCAGGGTTTATCTTTTTCTATCCTTTCACTTTTAACCTATCTTTGTATGTAAAGTAGGTTTCTGTAGCTTGCTTTTTTAATTCAGTTTGACAGTCTCCACCTTTTAATTGGAGTGTTTAAACTATTCGCATTTAGTGTAATTATTAATATAATTGGATTTACATGTCTCTTCCCCCCCACTTTTTTTTTTTTTTTTTGGACAGAGTTTTGCTCTTGTCACCTGGGCTGGAGTGCAGTGGCGCAATCTTGGCTCACTGCAACCTCCACCTCCTGGGTTCAAGAAATTCTGCTGACCTCAGGTGATCTGCCACCTTGGCCTCCCAATGTGCTGGGATTACATGCATGAGCCACCCCACCCAGACTTGCTATTAGTTTTCTATGTCTTATGTCTTTTTTGTTTCTCTTTTCCTCCCTTAATGACTTCTTTTGAGGTAAACACATACTGTTCTAATATACTCTTAATTCCTCTGATTTCGTTAAAATTTTTCACCTTTTAGTTATTTGATTGGATGCTGGACATTGTGAATTTTACTTTGTTGAGTAGGTTTTTGGAATTTCTTAAGTGTTTCTGGGATTTGTTCTGGGATGCAGTGAAATTACTTGGCATCTATTTGATCCTTTCAAGAATCAAAGCAAGTCTGGAGTTGGGTGGTGGCCAGGATGCCCAGGCCCAGGGGGAGCAGGCGGGAAGGATTGGAAGGCAGTCAGGTGAGGACTGCAGGTAGCCTCTCTTGATCCCTTGGGGCACAGAACTTGCTGATATATACAAGGTTTCCTTCCTTAGAGTATAATAACGGTATCTAGTCTGAGTTTGGATCCTTTTGCATTAGTGAACTTTCAATAGAGTTGCTGGGGTTTTTGTACTATTAATATTCTCTCAAATTTTTAAGTTTGAAATTCTTGACCCCATGAAGCATAGCATCTCACCCAGGACTTAGAGCATGATACAACAACCATGTACAGCCCCTGGGTCCCACCTCAAGTTGCCAAGGCCCTGCTTTCCCAGTCTAGAAGGTGGTATGGGAATGTATGCCAATTCCCAGCCCCTCTCCCTGCCCCTGGTCCCCAAATTCACTCATGGTCAGTGTCTACAGCACAACCTTCTGTGCATGGGAAGTCACCTGAGGTTAGCCTTTTACTTGTAGAGTCCTTAATCAATCTCTGGCTCCTTTGGAACCATGGACACAGAATCAGTCCTGAGTGAGTGAGAACCTATATGTCATTTCAGGAATCGGTGAGTTTCAAGGATGTGGCTGTGGACTTCACCCAGGAGGAGTGGGGTCAGCTAGACTCCCCTCAGAGGGCCTTGTACCGGGATGTGATGTTGGAGAACTACCAGAACCTTCTTGCCCTAGGTAAGATCCCCCCAGCCCCAGGCTGGGCGTTTGCTGTCAGCCTTCTTCTGCGTGGTAGATATTAAGGAGGATCCCTTCAGTGCCAGCCCTGGTGCCAGATATGTCATGGGTTGGGAAGCAAGACCTGCGCCTTGGGGCACTCATGGCCAGGGGCCTCGGCCACACCAGAAGTCCCCAGGGGACAGCGTAGGAGCTGGTAGCATCCTTGCTTGGCATTTCCCCTGGTCCTGGGATGGGGTCAGGGAGAGAAGAGAGGAAGGTGGGACCCTGGAGCCCAGCTGGCTCTGGAACGGTCCTCGAGCAATAAAGTAAGGACGTCAGCACACGTGGGGTCTTCAGAGTGTGTACTGGGATTTGGGTTCCAGTCTGAGACCCTCACCACTTTTGGCCCAGAGGACCTCCTGTTCCCAGAGAGGGTGTCCGCTTCACAGGCATTGTCCTTGTTAGGGGCGGCCCCTGAGGTCAGCTGGGCCTGGAGAGCCGCAGCATGCCCAGCCCCACTTTCTCCCCACAAGCAGGACCTCCACTGCACAAGCCAGATGTGATCTCCCATCTGGAACGAGGCGAGGAGCCATGGAGCATGCAGAGGGAAGTCCCTGGAGGGCCCTGTCCAGGTGAGCAGAGGCACAGGTGGAAGGGTGCCGGCCCCAGCACCTCTGGCGGCACCTCCTCCTATGGCCCCTATTTTTCCCCCTCAATTTGCTCTAGTTCCATGTCACGTTCTCAGGTCCTCCACCAGACCCTCCCGCCTGTCTCCCTTCAGCACATATTGAGCACTGCCTGTGTGTTGAAACCTGTTCTGGGATACAACAGGGAGCAAACCGGGCCATTGGGACCAAATGGCCACCTGCTGATGGGGGTGGGGAGGCAGGAATAGAAATACTGAGCCAGTGATGTTGGCTGGGCAGCTGGGGGTGTGGGATTGGGGTCAGAGGGCCACCAGGGGAGGGGCAGCTGGCATTGGTCAGTGTCAGTGTCAGGGTCAGCATCAGCGTCAGCATCAGGGCCAGCATCAGCATCAGGTTCAGGGCCAGTGTCAGGGCCAGGACCAGCATCAGCATCAGAGCCAGTATGCGCATTAGCGTCAGGGTCAGGGCCAGCATCAAGGTCAGGGCCAGCATCAGCATCAGAGTCAGCATCAGCACCAGGGTCAGAGTCAGCATCAGCATCAGCGTCAGAATCAGCATCAGCATCAGGGTCAGAGTCAGCATCAGCATCAGGGTCAGCATTAGCATCAGGGTCAGCATCAGCGTCAGAGCCAGCATGAGCATCAGCATCAGGGTCAGCATCAGCATCGGGGTCAGGGCCAGCAGCAGCATCAGGGCCAGCAGCAGCGTCAGAGTCAGCATCAGCATCAGGGTCAGGGCCAGGGCCAGCATCAGCGTCAGGGTCAGGGCCAGCAACAGCATCAGAGTCAGCGTCAGCATCAGGGTCAGGGCCAACATCAGCGTCAGGGTCAGGGCCAGCATCAGCGTCAGAGTCAGCATCAGCGTCAGAGTCAGCATCAGCATCAGGGTCAGCATCAGCATCAGGGTCAGGGCCAGCATCAGCATCAGAGTCAGCATCAGCATCAGGGTCAGCATCAGCATCAGGGTCAGGGTCAGCATCAGCATCAGGGTCAGGGCCAGCATCAGTGTCAGCATCAGCGTCAGGGTCAGGGCCAGTGTCAGCGCCAGAGTCAGCACCAGCATCAGGGTTAGCATCAGCATCAGGGCCATCATCAGCATCAGGGTCAGGACCACCATCAGCATCAGAGTCAGCATCAGCATCAGGGGCAGCACCAATGTCAGAGTCAGCATCAGCATCAGGGTCAGGGCCAGCATCAGTGTCAGGGTCAGCATCAGTGTCAGAGTCAGCATCAGGGTCAGGGCCAGCATCAGTGTCAGGGTCATTATCAGTGTCAGAGTCAGCATCAGGGTCAGGGCCAGCATCAGAGTCAGGGTCAGTATCAGTGTCGGAGTCAGCATCAGCATCAGGGTCAGCATCAGTGTCAGAGTCAGCATCAGCATCAGGGTCAGGGCCGGCATCAGGGTCAGGGCCAGCATCAGTGTCAGAGTCAGCATCAGGGTCAGCATCAGCATCAGGGTCAGGGCCGGCATCAGGGTCAGAGTCAGCATCAGCATCAGGGCCAGCATCAGCGTCAGAGTCAGCATCAGCATCAAGGCCAGCATCAGCGTCAGGGTCAGGGCCAGCATCAGGGTCAGGGTCAACATCAGCAAGGGCTTCTAGGTTGTGGCCAAGATGGCAGCCATCCATGAGGGAAAGGGGACCGGGGTGGGTCTTGAGCAGAAGGTGGTCTGCTTTTCTTCTCCAACATTCTTTTTGTAGACTTCTCTTCTGAGTTGGTTGATGAATAAGTGAATTAAATAATTGCAGCTTAATTTATTGGACAGTGACTGCTGAGCATGTTAGGTGTCTAGAAAGCTTGAGAAACACCTTTCTGTGGGAAAGGCAGCCAATAAGCTGTGGAGCACAGAGCACAGGGGTCGGGGAAGGCAGTCCCTTCTCCATACCCGCTCTGCTGCCACACACCACCCAGTCCCAACCTGCAACAGCAGCTGCAGCCCCAGCTTTCTGGTCTTTATTTCTCACCCCAGCCTCTGATGCTTGCTTTGTCCTCTTTGACAAAATTACAGGTTTTAAAAAATTCATATTTTTGTTTGATTCGTATATGAATACACTGAAAATGAGGCTGAAAGGTTATTGAAATCCTGCATAATCTTTCCACCCAGAGATAACTGTTCTCTAATAACTGACCACATCACTGATTCCTCTGGGCCGTTCCTCTGTGTGCGGATAGACTTTTCTAAAGCTACACGTGGCCGGGTGCAATGGCTCACACCTGTAATCCCAACACTCTGGGAGGCCAAGGCAGGCAAATCACCTGAGGTCAGGAGTTCGAGACGAGCCTGACAAACATAGAGAAACCCCATCTCTACTAAAATTACAAAATTAGCTGGGCGTGGTAGCGCATGCCTGTCATCCCAGCTACTCGGGAGGCTGAGGCAGGAGAATTGCTTGAACCCGGGAGGTAACTCCAGATAACAAAAGTGAAACTCTATCTCAAAAAAAAAAAAAAAATTACAAAAATTAGCTAGGCATGGTGGTGGGCACCTGTAATCCCAGCTACTCTAGAGGCTTAGGCAGGAGAATCGCTTGAACCTGAGAGGCAGAGGTTGCAGTGAGCCATGACCGCACCATTGCACTCCAGCCTGGGAGAGAGAGCTAAACCCCGTCTCAAAATAAATAAATAAATAAAGCCTTACGCACCCTTGGAAGCACAGCACGCATGCCGGAGTCTGGCTACCACACTGGCCATGGCGTAGTGAGCATCCTCATGTGATGTTTACTGATTGCACATTATCCCTTAGATGTATGTGCCCTGCTATGTTGTTGGCCCTATTGCTGCCAAAACGACTTTTTTCTGGCCTGGGCCTCTTCTCTCTGCTCTATGCACCTTCCCTAGACTCTCACCTCTCACTTGGTGTGAGCGTGGTCTACACTATAGCAACACCAGCTGAGCTGCAGCCCTGTGTCACTGACCATCTCGTGGGCCTCTGCCTGCATGTCTAAGACCAGACTTGGAACTGGACCTTCCTCCTCCCGTCCCTGTCTTTACAAAAGCTTCCACCGTCCATCCTTGGCTTGGGTGTTTGCTGAGGTCTCATCCTCTCCCCCATTTTTCCTCTCTTGCCACCTTCAGTCAACAGCTAGAGCCAGCAGTTTTAGCTCCTCAATGGCTCTCAGATCTGCTGCTTCCTGTTCATTTTCACAGCCTTGGTACCAGTCTGAAGTTGCCATTTTTCACCTGAATTATTCAGACGGCTTCCCTAACTGGCCTCCCTAACTGCTCGCTCCCACCTCCTCACACACCACCAAAGCCACCTTCAAGACAAACCATTATACCAGGCTCAGGGGCTCACACATCTAATCCCAGCGCTTTGGGAGGCCAAGGTGGGAGGATCGCTTGAGCCCAGGAGTTGGAGGCTGCATTAAGCCGTGATTGCACCCCTGCACTGCAGCCTGGACAACAAAGCGAGACTCTGTCCCTGCCCCCCACCAAGATACCACATGATCAAGTCACCCTCTGTGCAAAAGGCCTTTCTTCCCCGACTGCTCTCTGAGTCAGGCATCTGGTCACCTCAAACCCATCCACCTTGCCAGGGTCACCTCTCAGCCTTCCTGCCTCTGCGTATCTTGTCTTCATCTTACTGTCTCACCTCTGAGCCTCTGCACATGCTGTTCCCTCTCCACCTGGCCACCTGCCATGTGTGCCATGGCCAGTTCCACTTGCCCTGCCCTTCTGGATGGGTTGGGGCCACGGGCAGCACCACCATGCAGCTCTGCCCACTGCACTAGATGCCACTTTTTAAGCCTGGGGAGGACAGAATTAGAAATAAAATCTCCTGCCAGCTCAGAAAACCTTGCTATAGAGATAGAAAAGAAAGAAAGCCTTCTTATTGAATAAGTGTTTAACCAGATGTGGTGTGCCTGAGAGAAAGAAACATCCCCCTTTGACAGAGGAGACAGATCCAACCCAGCACACAGGACAACTGTCTTCACCTAAAGGAAGAGGACAGCTTTTTGGGGTTTTATTATTATTATTATTATTTTTTTTTTTTTTTGAGATAGGGTCTCTATTGCCCAGGCTGGGGTGTAGTTGCATGATCATAGCTCGCATCCTCAATCTCCCCAGGCCCAGGTGATCCTCCCACCCCAGCCTCCTGAGTAGCTGGGACTACAGACATGTGCCATCATTCCTGGTTAATTCTATATTTTTTGTAGTGGGGTCTGTGTTGCGCAGGCTGGTCTTGATCTGGGCTCAAGTGACCCGCCCACCTTGACCTCCCAAAGTGCTGGGATTACAGGCAAAAACCACCCGCGCCCAGCCTCTTGTACCTTTTTGACAAGCAGGAAGTTACATCTTGGACTGGACTCTTGGACTAGGGTCATTTCACTTCTGAAAAGGTTTGCATGCGTCTCAGAGAAAACATTTGCAATTCCCAGTGTTCTAAAGGGAAGCGCTGGAGTGTGGGAGGCCTTTTTTCCTTTTGGCACCACAGACAATTTTTAATTCATTTATTAGTCCCAGCTACTCGGGAGGCTGAGGCCGGAGAATGGCGTGAACCAGGGAGGCGGAGCTTGCAGTGAGCTGAGATCACACCACTGCACGCCAGCCTAGGCGACAGCGAGACTCCGTCTCAAAAAACACAAACACAAAACAAACTTGTATTTGCCCTGTGTATTACGAACACCTGCCATGGTATTGACAGAGCAGTCGGTCAGCCGACGTGTCTGTGAATAAGTGTAATCCTGATCACCAGCTCCCGAGCTTGCCCCTTTCTCAGCCCCCTTGCTGCTTGTAGCTGCTCCTTCGGGGATTCCCTTGGCCCCTCCACCTTTCCCGGTCTTTGCTCTCTGGTAGTTCCTTGCGTTTTCTTCCTTTCCTTTCTTCCCGCTCTTGCTTGCACATCTCGTCCTGGGCTCTCCCTTCTCCCTGCCTATGCCTTCCAGCCTTGGTCCTGGTCCTCTCCTCTTTTCTGGGCTTATCTGCATCTCCAGGTCGGTTCTCAAATCTGAATTCTAGGCCAGGTTTCCGCTTGCTCACAGAAAATCACTTTCAATATCTTACAGAATGGGAGCTGAAGGTGGTGCCCTCTCAACAGCAGGGTATTTGCAAAGAAGAACCGGCCCAGGAGCCCATCACCGAGCGGCCCCTGGGCGGGGCGCAGGCGTGGGGGCGCCAGGCCGGTGCTCTGCAGAGGAGTCAGGCTGCGCCCTGGGCGCCTGCACATGCTATCGTCTGGGACGTCCCTGTAGAGAAATTCCCCCTTAGGTGTCCCCTCTTCGCCCAGCAACGCGTTCCCGAGGGGGGACGCTTGCTGGACACACACAAGAACGTCCAGGCTACTGAGGGCAGAACCAAGGCTCCTGCTAGACTGTGTGCGGGAGAAAACACCTCTACACCAAGTGAGCCGCACAAGTTCCCCCAGGCCCGCCGGCAGCGCGGGGCGGGCGCTGGGGAAGGCGAGTTCGTGTGCGGCGAATGCGGGAAGGCGTTCCGCCAGAGCTCCTCCCTCACGCTGCACCGGCGCTGGCACAGCCGGGAGAAGGCTTACAAGTGTGATGAGTGCGGCAAGGCCTTCACCTGGAGCACCAACCTGCTGGAGCACCGACGCATCCACACGGGCGAGAAGCCCTTCTTCTGCGGCGAGTGCGGGAAGGCCTTCAGCTGCCACTCGTCCCTCAACGTGCACCAGCGCATCCACACGGGCGAGCGGCCCTACAAGTGCAGCGCCTGCGAGAAGGCCTTCAGCTGCAGCTCACTGCTCAGCATGCACCTGCGGGTGCACACCGGCGAGAAGCCCTACCGGTGCGGCGAGTGCGGCAAGGCCTTCAACCAGCGTACGCACCTCACACGCCACCACCGCATACACACGGGCGAGAAGCCCTACCAGTGCGGCTCCTGCGGCAAGGCCTTCACCTGCCACTCCTCCCTCACCGTGCACGAGAAGATCCACAGCGGGGACAAGCCTTTCAAGTGCAGCGACTGTGAGAAGGCCTTCAACAGCCGCTCGCGCCTCACCCTCCACCAGAGGACGCACACGGGCGAGAAGCCCTTCAAGTGCGCCGACTGCGGAAAGGGTTTCAGCTGCCACGCGTACCTGCTCGTGCACAGGCGTATCCACAGCGGCGAGAAGCCCTTCAAGTGCAACGAGTGCGGCAAAGCCTTCAGCTCCCACGCCTACCTCATCGTGCACCGGCGCATCCACACAGGCGAGAAGCCCTTCGACTGCAGCCAGTGTTGGAAGGCCTTCAGCTGCCACTCGTCCCTCATCGTGCACCAGCGCATCCACACTGGTGAGAAGCCCTACAAGTGCAGCGAGTGTGGCAGAGCCTTCAGTCAGAACCACTGTCTCATTAAACATCAGAAAATCCACTCCGGGGAGAAGTCGTTTAAGTGTGAACAATGTGGGGAGATGTTCAACTGGAGCTCGCACCTCACTGAGCACCAGAGGCTGCACAGCCAGGGGAAGCCCTTGGCCATCCAGTTCAACAAACACTTGCTCAGCACATACTACGTGCCTGGCAGCCTGCTGGGTACAGGGGATGCTGGGCTGAGGGACGTGGACCCCATCGACGCGCTGGATGTGGCAAAGCTCTTGTGCGTCGTTCCGCCCCGAGCTGGCAGGAATTTCTCCCTGGGAAGCAAACCTCGAAACTAACATGATGTGCTTTGGTGTCAGTAGCCGCTTTCGGAGCTACTCAAGGAGGAAAGCACCCTGATCCTCCCTGGCTCCTAGATCCAGACCACCTTCCTCCAGCTGTGGAAGCCTTGCCTTATCACCCCAATCAGGTCTGCATGCCAGGGTGCCTCTTTTAGTTAAAGTCAGTCACCTCCCCAGAAGGGCCACACTCCAGGAGGAAAGTTGAGAGCCATTTGAGGTAGTCCTGTCACCTGTTTTCCTTGATGGACCTGGAAGTTGTTGACGAGGGGAAAGATCTTTCTTGCCAGTAAAAAGAAGGGATATTGTTGGGCGCCATGGCTCACACCTGTAATCTCAACACTTTGGGAGACCAAGGCAAGGGGATCGCTTGAGCCCAGGAGTCTAGGACCAGCCTGGACAACATGGTGAGACCTCGTCTCTATAAAAAATGCAAAAATTAGCCAGATGTGGTGACGTGTCCCTGTGATCCCAGCTACTCAGGAGGCTGAGGTGGGAGGATGATTTGAGCCTGGGAGGTCAAGGCTGCAGTGAGTCATGATTCACAGCACTGCACTGCAGCCTGGGTGACAAAGCAAGACCCTGTGTGAAATAAAAAGGAGGTACATCAACTGTTGTATCCTCGACGGACTCCTGACATGGCTTCAATCAGGAGTTTCCTCCATAAACTATTATTTTCAGAATAATAATAAAACAAGAATTATGAACAGCATTACTTTCCAGTGAACATTATTATATTGCTAGAGAGGAGAATAATCTTGGGTGGTGGGCATCTGGAAAAAGTGAATTTCCTGGACTTACTTCATGTAAATAGCTCTACTGCAGAGCTGTGTGTTAGTGACAGTGCAGTCAGGGGTGTTCCCACAGCTGTCACAGCATGGCCCAGCATCGTTGTAGCCAGATCCTAACATGCCAACATCACCTCTTGCCATTTAGCCCTGGTGAGAAATTGGGAACTCCCAGGCAGTGCCCAGTGCATCCAGGAAAGATGGGCACGACATCAAGAGAGATGTGTCTGGAGGCTCCCCTTCACTGATTGGGCCTGGGCAAGGCCACCCTGGGCTGGTGAGGCTGCCCTGCAGGGCTTCTCACTATGTAGCACCAGTCACCAGCCCAGGTCACAGAATAAGCCCCTCCCAGCATCCACTGGAGAGGGGGAGCTGAAGCCCAGGGAGATGGGCTCCATCGTGGTCCCACATGGAGGTGTTGTACAAACCCTGGAAAAGGTGGCTCTCCGTCCCGACACTCTTCAGAGATAGGAAGACAGAGTTAATCTTGAATGAATGTTATTTCTACTCCGTCCTAAGCAAGAATAAGCTGCCCCCTTGGTGATAATACTTTACATTTGTATGGAGTGCTACCATTTATGAAATTCTTTCAGTATGCTTTTTAAATTATGCTGGCAAAATAACCACAGTTCAGAAAATGTGGACTTATGAAAAATAAAATCCCCATAATTCTTAATAAAACTGCATTTTGCACTTTGATACATTACCCTCTGCTTTGTTCATATAGAACTTTGCATTATTTTAAACATAGCATATCTAGTTTTTTTTTTTTTTTTTTTTTTTTTGAGACGGAGTCTTGCTCTGTCACCCAGGCTGGAGTGCAGTGGCCAGACCTCAGCTCACTGCAAGCTCCGCCTCCCGGGTTCACGCCATTCTCCTGCCTCAGCCTCCCGAGTAGCTGGGACTACAGGCGCCGCCACCTCGCCCGGCTAGTTTTTTGTATTTTTAGTAGAGACGGGGTTTCACCGTGTTAGCAAGGATGGTCTCGATCTCCTGACCTCGTGATCCGCCCATCTCGGCCTCCCAAAGTGCTGGGATTACAGGCTTGAGCCACCGCGCCCGGCCGCATATCTGTAGTTTTTATCTTGTTTCCCCGTTTAGCTTTGTAGCAATTTTTTTTTTTTTTTTCCGAGCATCTAAACTCTCCTTGTTATACTTCTAAACAGAGGCACAGTGTTCTCTCTGGACTCTTAGATACTCTTTTGTTGGATGTTGAAGTTATTTCCATGGTGCAGTGGTGTGATCACAGCTCACTGAAACCCCAGCCTCCCTGGCTCAGGTGATCCTCCCACCTCAGCCTCCTGAATGGTTGGGACTTTGGGACTGCAGGTGTGCACCACCATGCCCAGCTAAATTTTTCAGGGAGCAGAGGGGTCTCACTGTGTTGCTCAGGCTGGTATTGACCTCCTGGTCTCAAGCGATCCTCCCACCTCAGCCTCTCAAAGTGTTGAGGTTACAGGCATGAGCCACTGCACCCAGCCTATTGATCTTTCTTTTTGAAAAATATTTGAATATGTCCTTTGTCCCTCTTTATATTGGAGTCTTGATGTTTTTCTTTTATGTATGTAAAAACTTTTCCCTGATTATAAATTTTATATGTATATTGGAGGAAATTTTTAAAAATCACAAAATCATAATAAAAATGACCCTCAGGTTCCAGCTCAGTGGCTCATGCCTGTACTTTGAGAGGCCAAGGCAAGATCGCTTGAGCCCAGGAGTTCAAGACCAGCCTGGGCAACATAGGGAGATCCCATCTCTACAAAAAATACAAAAAAAAAAAAAATTAGGCCGGGCGCGGTGGCTCAAGCCTGTAATCCCAGCACTTTGGGAGGCCGAGACGGGCGGATCACGAGGTCAGGAGATCGAGACCATCCTGGCTAACACGGTGAAACCCCGTCTCTACTAAAAAAATACAAAAAATTAGCCGGGCGAGATGGCGGGCGCCTGTAGTCCCAGCTACTCGGGAGGCTGAGGCGAGAGAATGGCGTAAACCCGGGAGGCGGAGCTTGCAGTGAGCTGAGATCCGGCCACTGCACTCCAGCCTGGGCGACAGAGCGAGACTCCGTCTCAACAAAAAAAAAAAAAAAAAAATTAGCTGGGCATGGTGGTGCATGCCTATAGTCACAGCTACTCTGGAGGCTATGGTGGGAGGATCGCTTGAAGCCAGGAGGTCAAGGCTGTAGTGAGTCATAATGGCAGCACTGCACTCCAGCCTGGGTGACACAGCAAAACCCTGTCTCAAAACAAAGACCTTCAGAATCAGTTCATGGATCATTACCTGGAGATAAGTACGTTAACATTTAGATACATTGTCTTCCAGTTGTTTTCTATGCATGTATACATATCATTTTTCATTTAAAAGAAAATTAGGCTGGGTGCGGTGGCTCATGCCTGTAATCCCAGCACTTTGGGAAGCCGAGGTGGGCGGATCACCTGAGGTCAGGAGTTCGAGACCAGCCTGGCCAACATGGTGAAACCCTGTCTCTACTAAAAATACAAAATTAGCTGGGCGTGGTGGCAGGCGCCTCTAATCCCAGCTACTCGGGAGCCTCAGGCGGGAGAATCACTTGAATGCAGGAGGTGGAGGTTGCAGTGAGCCCAGATTGTGCCACTGCACTCCAGCCTGGGCGACAAACAAGAGCAAAACTCCATCTCAGAAAAAAAAAAAAAAGGAAAATTAGATTCATATTCTACATATTATTTTTTATCCTTTTCCATTTAACATTTTATGATAAGTATTTTCCATGTTATAAAATATTTTCAGGCATAATTGGCCACATCATTTTCTACCTTACAGTTGTATCTCAATTTATCTATTCCCTTACTATTGAACATCAAGATTGTGCCTATAAATAATTATTTAACATAGGCCTCTGTGCCCATCTTTGATCATTTCCTCTGAGTACGTTCTGAGAAATGCAGTTACCTGGTGAAGGTTATGAACACTGAAGCTCATCGCTGTTCCTGGGTGGAATCTGACCTGGTAGGCCTGCTGTGAGCTGTTCCCATTGGCTCTGACATGCCACTGTCACCACTCCCTCGCCAGCATGCGGTCGTTCCTGCCTTGATTTTTATATTTGCCATTTTGAGGCTTTAAGACTATTTGTCCCTGCTTGTTGGCCATTTGTTTTTCTCTTCATACGTGTGGTCTGTTCCTGTCTTTTGTCCACTGTTCTCTTTGGTTTATTTCACACACACACACACACACATACACACACACACACAGACACACAGACACATAAACACACATACACATACACACATAAATAGATGCATAAGCACAGACACACACACACATATATCCCCTTGGCATGTACATTTTCTGTCTTTATTATAACATTTTTAAGCACAGAGGTTTTCTTTTTCTTTTCTTTTTTTTTTTTTTTTTTTTTTTTTTTATGAGATGGAGTCTTGCTCAGTTGCCCAGGCTGGAGTGCAGTGGTGCGATCTCGGCTCACTTCAAGCTCTGCCTCTTGGATTCACACCATTCTCCTGCCTCAGCCTCCCAAGTAGCTGGGACTACAGGCACCCACCACCACGCCCGGCTAATTTTGTTTGTATTTTTTTAAGTAGAGATGGAGTTTCACCGTGTTAGCCAGGATGGTCTCCATCTCCTGACCTCATGATCCGCCCTCCTCAGCCTCCCAAACTGCTGGGATTACAGCTATGAGCCACCGCGCCCGGCCAATGCACAGAGATTTTCTAATTCTGTGTAATAAGGTCTATTAGATTTTGTTTCTTTATACTTTTCATTGGCACTTAGCCCCTTAACTCCTTTTTTGATTCTATATATTACATTTAACTTTTAAATTACTCTTGAATTGTATTCCTCACTATTCCTTTAGAATTGTCTATTATATTATTGTAGCTTTTTTTTTTTTTTTTTTTTTTTTGAGATGGAATCTCCCTGTGTCACCAGGCTGGAGTGCAGGGTTGCAGTCTCGGCTCACTGCAACCTCTGCCTCCCGGGTAGCTGAGACTACAGGTGTGCACCACCACATCCAGCTAATTTTTGTATTTTTAGTAGAGAGGGGATTTCACCATGTTGGCCAGGATGGTCTCGATCACGAGATCTGCCCACCTCAGCCTCCCAGAATGCTGGGATTACAGGCATGAGCCACTGCACCCAGCCCTGTAGCTTCTTAATTGACTCTAAGCCCAGGAGTTAAAGACTGCAGTGAGCTTTTATTACGCCGCTGCACTCCAGCCTAGGTAACAGAGCAAGACCTGTCTTTAAAAACTAATTAATTTTTTTTTGACCAGGTGCAGTGGCTCACACCTACCTGTAATCCCAGCACTTTGGGAGACTGAGGCGGGCAGATAACGAGGTCGGGAGTTCAAGACCAGCCTGGTCAACATGGTGAAACCCCGTCTCTACTGAAAATACAAAAATTAGCAGGGCGTGATGGTGCACGCCTGTAATCCCAGCTTCTCAGGAGGCTGAGGCAGGAGAATCGCTTGAACGGGAGGTGGAGGTTGCAGTGAGCCAAGATCAAACCACTGCACTCCATCCTGGGCGACAGAGCTAGACTTCATCTCCAAAAAACAAAAACTAATTTTTTGAAAAGAATTACTTTTTTTTTTTTTTTTTTTTGAGATGGAGTCTCTCTCTCTTGCCCAGGCTGGAGTGCCGTGGTGCCATCTCAGCTCACTGCAAGCTCCGCCTCCTGGGTTCAAGCGATTCTCCGACCTCAGCCTCCCAAGTAGCTGGGACTACAGGCGTGCACCACCACACCCTGCTAATTTTTGTGTTTTTAGTAGAGACGGGGTTTCACCATGTTGGCCAGGATGGTCTCGATCTCCTGACCTCGTGATCCACCCACCTTGGCCTCCCAAATTGCTGGGATTACAGGTGTGAGCCACTGTGCCCGGCGAAGAATTGCTTTTGGGGTGGTTATGGGACCTACTCAGAGATCCTGTCTGTTTCTTAATAGTATGAGGGCACAACCTCATGGTGATTCCTACCTTTGTGGCTTTCGCAGTCCCACACCACAGCTGGGAGCAGAGGTACCCTTTCACGTGTTGCTCTGCAGCAGCGTTTAAGAGGATTCATGAGAACGGCTGCTGCAGCTCACACTTATCCCCATCGGCTGCTGCGGCTCACGCTTAGCCCCATGGAGTTATGATGTTGTGTCAGGGTCCGCAAGATCACCTTCAAGCTTGACAATTTGCTAGAAGGACTCATAGGACTCAGAACAGTTATGGTTTGTTACAATGAAAGGATACAGACTGGCCGGGCGCGGTGGCTCAAGCCTGTAATCCCAGCACTTTGGGAGGCCGAGACGGGCGGATCACGAGGTCAGGAGATCGAGACCATCCTGGCTAATACGGTGAAACCCTGTCTCTACTTAAAAAAATACAAAAAACTAGCCGGGCGACGAGGCGGGCGCCTGTAGTCCCAGCTACTCGGGAGGCTGAGGCAGGAGAATGGCGTAAACCCGGGAGGCGGAGCTTGCAGTGAGCTGAGATCCGGCCACTGCACTCCAGCCTGGGTGGCAGAGCAAGACTCCGTCTCAAAAAAAAAAAAAAAAAAAAAAAAAAAAAAAAAAGAAAGGATACAGACTAAAATCAGCAGAGGGAAAAGACCCATGGGTCGAAGTCCAGAGGAAACCAGGCACAAGCTTCCAAGTGTCCCCTCCCCATGGAGCTGCGTGGGGACACAGTTAATTCTTTCAGCAACAGTGTGTGACAACACAAGCAAAGTGCTGCTAACTAGAGAAGTTCCCCCAAGCCGTAGTGTCCAGGGTTTCGATGGAGGGTGAGTTGCACAGGCATGCAGAGTGGGAGCTTAGGGACGTAAACCAAAAGACTCTTGGGGACTATCACCCTAGACTTAGTATTTTGCCGGGGAAGCAAGAAGTAATGTTTCCAGTAAGCATTTTGGTCAGGACATAACAGGAGACCATTCTGAACAGGTGGGATTAGTGTTTTAAAAGGAAAGCCATGTGACATGCCTAGATCTATACTCCTAAAAGCAGATGGCTCACCCCATGAGGCTTAAATGCTTCTATAGCTGCTGCCTCCCATGCCTCTGTCAGAACAAACATCCTGATCCTCAGGGTTGGAGAAAAACACCCCTGATGTTCAGTGGCATGGTACATGTGAAAAGTGGCCCTGGGCTGGCATTGAAGGAGCTTGAAAGTCATTACTCCATCCTAACAACAGGTAAAAATCTGAACAAATTGAAAATCAACAACTCCTCTTAGATCTCTCAGAGAATTGAGGCCACAAGGAACAGTGTCACATCTGAAGTTGAAGATACAGAGAAGAGGATACGGACAGAACCACAAATTCCTGGAGTATAGACTCATGAGCAGGAACCTGCAGAGGAACCAGTGCTGGGGCAAGAAACCTACACTGTCATTATACTTGCTGGAGGCTCAGCGTGGCCAGGTTTGAGATTAAAAACTCCAAGGAGCTGGGTGCAGTGGCGCATGCCTGTAATCCCAGCACTTTGGGAGGTGAAGGCGGGAGGATCACCTGAGGTCGGGAGTTCGAGACCAGCTAGACCAACATGGAGAAACCCTGTCTCTACTAAAAATACAAAATTAGCTGCGCATGGTGGTGCATGCCTGTAATCCCAGCTACTCAGGACGCTGAGGCAGGAGAATCGCTTGAACCCAGGAGGCGGAAGTTGCGGTGAGCCTAGATGGTGCCATTGCACTCCAGCCTGGGCAACAAGAGCGAAACTCCATCTCAATAAATAAATAAATAGGAAAATAACCCCAAGGAGGCCGGGTATGGTGGCTCATGCCTGTAATCCCAGCACTTTGGGAGGCCGAGGCTGGGGGATCACTTGAGGTCAGGAGTTCGAGACCAGCCTGGCCAACATGGTGAAACCCTGTCTCTACTAAAAATGTAAAAATTAGCTGGGTGTGGTGGCGCACACCTGTTAGGCAAGCCCACACTTTTGTGATCTTACCTCCATGAGCTCTACCAGGTTTTCACAATGAAGATTGGAGAAAAATCCCTTCCTGCTTCTAGCAAAAGGAGAAGAGAAGCCATTTTGAAATATACCCATGCCATCTAAGGGTATGGCAAACAACAAAAAGAAAAAGAAAAAGAGGCCGGGCGCGGTGGCTCAAGCCTGTAATCCCAGCACTTTGGGAGGCCGAGACGGGCGGATCACGAGGTCAGGAGATCGAGACCATCCTGGCTAACACGGTGAAACCCCGTCTCTACTAAAAATACAAAAAAAAAAAACAACTAGCCGGGCGTGGTGGTGGCGCCTGTAGTCCCAGCTCCTCGGGAGGCTGAGGCAGGAGAATGGCCGGAACCCGGGGGGCGGAGCTTGCAGTGAGCTGAGATCCGGCCACTGCACTCCAGCCCGGGCGACAGAGCAGCAAGACTCCGTCTCAAAAAAAAAAAAAAAAAAAAAAAAAGAAAAAGAAAAAGAAACAAAACATACCCAGAGCATTCCACTCTTGACATGGCCGCCCCTCAGTATAAACTCTTTTATCAAACCTTGACCTACTGGAATTTTATCAGAGCCTAGCAACCCAGGGAAAGGAAAATGCCCAACTCCAGCCCTCTCTAACTGTCCTGTCACACTTAAGGTGGAAAAAAAACTGGGAAGTCCTTGTGAAGGTCACAGCCCAGGATGCCTAAAAGACAGAGACCTCGTCATAGGACTGTAGTATCCTTGTCCTCCCACACACCTTATCACCACACCACAAGACACCACATATTCGGCATTCAATTAAAAATTACAAGCTGTACTTAAAGGCAAAGTATAAAATGCCATTTGAAGCAACAATGAATGAGAATTTTCCAAAATTAATTTCAGGTATGAAAGGCATGAAACCACAAATCCAGGAAGCTCAGAGAATGCCAAGAAGGATAAATGCCAAAAAGCCTATACCTAGGCATATTTTCAAACTAACAAAAAAAAAAAAAAAATCAAGATGAAGAAAAAATCTTGAAAGAAGCCAAGGAGGAAAAGGCAAAGATAAGACTTGCATTAGACTTTTTCACAGAAACTATCAAAACAAAAAGAGTGGAGTGAAATATTTACAGTTTTGAGAGAAAAAACCCACCGACCTAGAATTCTGAACCCTGTGAGATTATCCTTCAAAAAGGAAGTAGCAATAAATATGTTCTCAGACAAATAAAAATTGAAGAAATTTGTTGTCAGTAGACCAGCCCTGCAAGAAATGTTAAAAGAAGTTCTTCAGAGAAATAATATAATATTTAATAAAATACATGTATGTTATATTTATATATGTATATATGTATATATACGTGTTTAATAAAATACATATAACAAGTTATATATATTTATATATGTTATATATATTTAATATAAGCTATACTATAAAAAGAAAATATAGATTGGAAATTCAAATCTACATGAAGAATGGAAGCACAGGAGAGAAAAAATAAGTGTAGCTAAAATTTAAAATTTATATTTTTCTTATTCTTAATTGATCTATACAATAAGGCTTAATATACAACCTTATTTTGAACCATATTGTTCAAAATAATAATAGCAACAATGTTTTCAATCATTACAGCTATGTATAAGTGAAATGCAGCAATGATTCAAGGGATAGGAGGGAGAAATTAGAACTGTTTTATTATAAGATACTTGTACTTCTCATGAAGTGGAAAAAAGACGTATCTGACAGTCTGATACAGGACTGTTATCTTAAAAAGAACTTTTTTTTTTTTTTTTGAGACGGAGTCTCACTCTGTCGCCCAGGCTGGAATGCAGAGGCATGATCTCGGCTCACTGCAACCTCTACCTCCCGGGTTCATGCCATTCTCCTGCCTCAGCCTCCCAAGTAGCTGGGACTACAGGCGCCTGCCACCATGCCAGAATAATTTTTTTGTGTTTTTAGTAGAGACAGGGTTTTACCGTGTTAGCCAGGATGGTCTTGATCCCTTGACCTCGTGATCCGCCTGCCTCGGCCTCCCAAAGTGCTGGGATTACAGGTGTGAGCCACCATGCCCGGCCAAAAAGGACTCTTAAAACTCAACAATAAGAACATGAATGGCTGGGCACAGTGGCTCAGGCCTGTAATCCCAACATTTTGGGAGGCCAAGGTGGATGGATCACCTGAGGTTAGGAGTTGAAGACCATGGTGAAACCCCGTCTCTACTAAAAATACAAAAATTAATCAGGTGTGGTGGCACGCGCCTGTATTCCAGCTACTTGGGAGGCTTAGGCAGGAGAATTGCCTGCACCCGGGAGGCAGAGGTTCCATCGAGCCAAGATCGTGCCATTGCACTCCAACCTGGGTGACAAGAATGAAACTTTATCTCAAAAAAAAAAACAAAAAGGCCTGGTGCAGTGGCTCACACCTGTAATCCCAGTACTTTGGGAGGCTGAGGCAGGTAGATCACGAGGTCAGGAGATCGAGACCATCCTGGCTAACACGGTGAAACCCCGTCTCTACTAAAAATACAAAAAAATTAGCCGGGCGAGGTGGCGGGCGCCTGTAGTCCCAGCTACTCGGGAGGCTGAGGCAGGAGAATGGCGTGAACCCGGGAGGCGGAGCTTGCAGTGAGCTGAGATCCGGCCACTGCACTCCAGCCTGGGCGGCAGAGCCAGACTCCGTCTCAAAAAAAAAAAAAGTTAGCCAGGCATGGTGGCACACACCTGTAATCCCAGCTACTCAGAAGGCTGAGGCAGGAGAATCGCTTGAACCCGGGAGGCAGAGGTTGCAGTGAGCCAAGATCGAGCCACTGCACTCCAGCCTGGGTGACAGAGTGAGACTCTGTCTCAAAAAAGAAAAGAAAAGAAAAGAGAAAAGAGAGGGAGGGAGGGAGGGAGGAAATGAACAACCTGACTTAAAAGTGAACAAAATATCTGAACAGATACCTCACCAAAAAAGATAAATAGATACAAACATATGGAAAAACTGCTTCACATTTTATGTCATTTAGGGAATTAGAAATTAAAACAATGAGATTCCACAACACGCATATTAGGACGGCCAACATTCAAAACGTTGACAACAGCACTCATTGCCAATGGGATTATAAAGTGGTGCAGCCACTTTGGAAGACAGTTTGGCAGTTTCTTATAAAACTAAGCATACTCTTACCATGTGACCCAGCAATCACACTCCCTGGTATTTAGTCAAACGAGTTGGAAACTTATGTCCACACAAAAACCTGCACA
The DNA here is from genome assembly GCF_009764315.1 of Trachypithecus francoisi. Taxonomy (NCBI): domain Eukaryota; kingdom Metazoa; phylum Chordata; class Mammalia; order Primates; family Cercopithecidae; genus Trachypithecus; species Trachypithecus francoisi. The sequence continues at coordinate 40,350,472 of NW_022681459.1, read as the reverse complement.
TGGATGCTTATAGCACCTTTATTCATAACTGCCGAAACTTGGAAGTTCACAAACCAAGTTGTTGAACTGAACTCTGGTATATACAGAAAATGGAATATTATTCAATGCTGAAAAGAAATTAGCTATCAACCCATGAAAAGACATGGGGAAACCTTTAGTGCATATTATAATACTAAGTGGAAGAATCAAATACGAAAAGCCTACATACTGGCCCGGCGCGAAGGCTCACACCTGTAATCCCAGCACTTTGGGAGGCTGAGGCAGGCGGATCACGAGGTCAAGAGATAGAGACCATCTGGCTCACATGGTGAAACCCTGTCTCTACTAAAAAAAAAAATACAAAATACAAAATTTGGCTGGGCATGGTAGTCCTCTGCCCACCCCCACAGCATACTTGGGCATGACCTCCAGCCTTTTGTTGCCACCCAGGTTCGTGTGCATTCTGCTGGCGCAGTAAATCAACCACTATGACACGGTTTTGCAAAAGAGAAAAGATTTATTCACAAGGGCACTGAGCGGGGAGGTGGGACAACAGCTCTCAAATCCAAGTCCCCCGAAGATAAGTAACAGCTTCGTTCTGTGCGAGCATGGCTGGAGTTCATGGCATTTCACAGGACACGTGTACAGAAAAGGGTAGCATTAGCATGAGCTGAAGGCAGAGTTTTTGGCCCTCCAATGTCAAAAGGCCACGTTTTGGGCACTTGTGCAGGCCCAGTTGAAGGACTGGTGGTCTCAACCAGTTTGAACTGGACAGGAGCTGACCCAAGTTCCTGAAAAACAACCGAAGAAGCTGTGACCATGGTGGCTTATGCGTGTTATCTATACAGCAGCCAGGGAAGGTTACGTTTCAGCATTCAGCGGCAAGGCTTTCAGCTACAGTGGCCCTTAAGCTTCACAGAAAAAAGAGAGAGAGAAAAAATTAAAAACCAAGTGACCCAAAAGCAAAAACCCAAAAGCTCCCTCCTGCCGCAGACAGACCCTTTACTACTGATGCCAATCATTAAAGCGATCTGTCGCGGTTTAGTGCACCACTGCACTCCAGGCTGGGCAACAGGGTGAGACCACGTCAAAAAGGAAAGGAAAGGATAGGAAAGGGGAAGGGAAGGGGAAGGGGAGGAGGGAGGGAAAGAAAGGAAGAAAATAAAAGAAAGAAAAAAGAAAAGAAAAGAAAATGCACAGTGAGCTAGATTTGGCCTAGAGGCTGTAGCTTGCCAACTCCTATTATGGATTCATGGATTAGAGTTTAAGGAAGAGATAGAGAAATACGGCAGAAGAACTGGAGTGAGGCCCAACCCCGTGGTGGTCTAGGAGAAAGGCTCTTGACACAGGCATCTGGCAGTTATTTTTCAGGGGAGAACCTACAAATTATAAGGCTGTACAGTTCCCCTTACTACTCAAGTGATTACACTTTTGTTTTATTTTTTTTAGAGACAGGATCTCCCTCTCTCACCCAGGCTGGAGTGTGGTGCCGCAGTCACAGCTCACTGCAGCCTTGAACTTGTGGGCTCAAGTGATCCTGCCTCGGTTTCCTGAGTAGTGGGACTACAGACACACTCCACCATGCCTGGGTAATCGCTTTTAGTTTTTGTAGAGATGGGGTCTCCTTGTGTTGCCCAGACTGGTCTTGAACTCCTCGCCTTAAGTAATCCTGCCACCTTGGCCTCCCAAAGTGCTGGGATTACAGGTGTGAACCACCATGCCCAGCCTTGTGTGACTACTCCTACAGAGGCCCTCGATGGCCTGGAATGATTGATTCCGGGACTCTGTCTTCTCATCCCAAAGCACCAAACCCTACTGATAAGGAAAGAGCCCCCGTTTCAGAACTCCCATGGCCACCCCCCAACGCACAGCCCTGGGATTGGCAACTTTGCAACCTGGGCTTCCCTGATAATCAGATTTACGGTAAGACCCCAAAGAGGTCCAGGCACTTCTAAAACAAGTTATACGGAGAATCCAGACCCAAGTCCTCAAGATGTGAGCCCACATCACATCCCCCAAAATGGAGCATCCGTGGCCACTCCAGCCTTGCTAGGGACACAGCATACTCCTTGACCCTCGCCACTACAGAAGACAATTGCTTTCACAAATGTCCACTGGTTCCCACGCACTAAGCAAACTTTTATGACCTTAATTGACACTGTTTCCTCCAAGACCCCACTAAATGTAAGGGAGAAACTCCCTCTGTTCCCTGGGGCATAAGATTGAAGGCAAACAAGTCTGCCTCACCCTGATCACTGGTGCAATAGCTTTGCAGAATATTCCAGTGGTCTCAGTTATTTCTGCTCTTGAATTCCATCACTGGGATGGATGCTCCAATTGGAATAAAACCCACACTTTGTCCCTTACTGTTGGTCTTGGCAGACAAGACCCTGAAGACCTGCCCAAGCCTTTAAATCGTTAATATGACCCAAAATACATTAAAACAGGGACTTCAAAGATTGAGATAAGGGGTGACTATCCCCTCTGTTTCTCCATTTAACAGCCTGATTTGACGTGTTCTTCCAATGGAAAAGAACAAATGGCATCTCATGGTGGATGTTGAAACCTTAACCCAGGGGGCCGTGGAGACCCCAGCCCCAGCAGGCTGAAAGGATGGAGCCCATTCAGTCTTTTGCTGTCCAATATTTTGCTATTTTTGCTTCCTTGCAGTGTTCCACAGCACCTAATTCAACAGCCTCTTAGCCTCTACTCCCATTCTATTTATTGTGGTAAAATATATGACAAAATTTACCAATTTAACCTTTTTCTTTTTCTTTTTTTTTTTTTTTTGAGACATGATCTCACTCTCTCACCCAGGCTGGAGTACAGTGGTGCCCTCGCAGATCACCTCAGCCTCAACCTCCTGGGCTCAAGGGATCCTCCCACCTCGGCCTCCTGCGTAATTAGGATTACAGGCTTAAGCCACAGTGCCCGGCCTATTTTGATAATTTTTTAAATTTTAATTTTATTTATTTTTTAAAATTTTACTTTAAGTTCTGAGATTCATGTGCAGAACGTGCAGGTTTCTTACACAGGTATACACATGCCACAGTGGTTTGCTGCACTTGTCAACCTGTCATCTAGGTTTTGGGCCCTGCATGCCTTAGGCACTTCTCCTCATGCTGTCCCTCCTCTTGCCCCCCACCCCTAGCCAGGCCCTGGTGTGTGATCTTCCTCTCCCTGTGTCCATGTGTTCTCTTGTTCAGCTCCCACTTATACTGAGAACATGTGGTGTTTGGTTTTCTGTTCCTGTGTTAGTTTGCTGAAAATGATGACTTCCAGCTTCATCCATGTCCCTGCAAAAGGCATGAGCTCATTCTTTTTTATGGCTGCTTAGTATTCCATGGTGTATATATGCCACATTTTCTCTATCCAGTCTATCATTGATGGACATTTGGATTGGTTCCAAGTCTCTGCTATTGTAAATAGTGCTGCAATCAATATACATGTGCATGTGTCTTTATAGTAGAACGATTTATAATGCTTTGGGTATATACCCAGTAATGGGACTGCTGGGTCAAATGATATTTCTGGTTCTAGATCCTTGAGGAATTGCCACAATGTCTTCCACAACGGCTGAACTAATTTACACTCCCACCAACAGTGTCAGTGTTCCTATTTCTCCACAGCCTCACCAGCATGTTGTTTTCTGACTTTTTAATAATCGCCATTCTGTTTTTTTTTTTTTTTTTTTTTTGAGACGGAGTCTCGCTCTGTGCCCGGGCTGGAGTGCAGTGGCCGGTTCTCAGCTCACTGCAAGCTCCGCCTCCCGGTTTATGCCATTCTCCTGCCTCAGCCTCCGAGTAGCTGGGACTACAGGCGCCCGCCACCTCGCCCGGCTAGTTTTTTGTATTTTTTAGTAGAGACGGGGTTCCACCGTATTAGCCAGGATGGTCTCGATCTCCTGACCTCGTGATCCGCCCGTCTCGGCCTCCCAAAGTGCTGGGATTACAGGCTTGAGCCACCGCGCCCGGCTGTTTTTTGTTTTTGAGACGGAGTCTCGCTCTGTCACTCAGGCTGCAGTGCAGTGGCGCGATCTCGGCTCACTGCAAGCTCTGCCTCCCAGGTTCACGCCATTCTCCTGCCTCAGCCTCCTGAGTAGCTGGGACTACAAGCGCCTGCCACATGCCTGGCTAATTTTTTGTATTTTTAGTAGAGACAGGGTTTCACCGTGTTAACCAGGATGGTCTCAATCTTCTGACCTCATGATCCACCCACCTCGGCCTCCCAAAGTGCTGGGATTACAGGCATGAGCCACCGCACCCAGCCCCTAATAATCGCCATTCTAACTGGTGTGAGATGGTATCTCATTGTGGTTTTGATTTGCATTTCTCTAACGACCAGTGATGATGAGCTTTTTTTAATATGTTTGTTGGCCACATAAATGTCTTCTTTTGAGAAGTGTCTGTTCATATCCTTTATCCACTTTTTGATGGGGTTGTTTTTTTCTTGTAGATTTGTTTAAGTTCCTCGTAGATTCTGGATATGAGCCCTTTGTCAGATGGGTAGCTTGCAAAAGTTTTCTCCCATTCTGTAGGTTGCCTGTTCACTCTGAGGATAGTTTTGTTTGCTGTGCAGAAGCTCTTTAGTTTGATTAGATTCCATGTGTCAATTTTGGCTTTTGTTGCCATTGCTTTTGGCGTTTTGTCATGAAGTCTTTGCCCATGCCGATGTCCTGAATGGTATTACCTAAGTTTTCTTCTAGGGTTTGTATGGTTTTTGGGTTTTACATTTAAGTCTTTAATCTATTTTGAGTTAATTTTTGTATAAGGTATAAGAAAGGGGTCCAGTTTCTGTTTTCTGCCTGTGGCTAGCCAGTTTTCCCAGCAGCATTATTAAATAAGGAATCCTTTTTCCATTTCTTATTTTTGTCAGGTTTGTCAAAGATCAGATGATTGTAGATGTGTGATGTTATTTCTGAGACTCCTGTTCTGTTCCATTGGTCTATATATCTGTTTAAAAATATGGAATGCTTTAGTCGGGCGTGGTGGCTCACACCTGTAATCTCATCACTTTGGGAGGTCGAGGTGGGCGGATCACGAGGTCAGGAGATCGAGACCACCGTGAAACCCCATCTCTACTAAAAATACAAAACATTAGCCGGGTTTGGTGGCAGGCGCCTGTAGTCCCAGCTACTCGGGAGGCTGAGGCAGGAGAATGGCGTGAACCCGGGAGGCGGAGCTTGCAGTGAGCCGAGATCACGCCACTGCACTCCAACCTGGGCAACAGAGCAAGACTCCGTCTCAAAAAATAAAATAAAATAAAATAAAATAAAAATATGGAACACTTCACAAATTCACGTGTCATCCTTGGGCAGGGGCCATGCGAATCTTCTATCGTTCTGATTTTAGTATATGTGTTGCCGAAGCGAGCACTAATTTAATCATTTTTCAGTGTGCAGTTTAGTGACATTAAGTACATTCACAGCCATCTATTTCTAGAATCTTTTCATCATCTGAAACTGAAACTCTGCACCAATTAAACACTAATTCCCACCCCTCCCAGCCCCTGGTAACCACAGTTCCACCTTCTGTTTCTACAATTTTTTTTTTCTTTTTTCTTTTTTTGAGATGTAGTCCAGCTCTGTCACCCAGGCTGGAGTGCAGTGGCGCGATCTCAGCTCACTGCAACCTCTGCCTCCCGGGTTCAAGTGATTCTCCTGCCTCAGCCTCCCGAGTAGCTGGGACTACAGGCGCATACCACCATGCCCTGCTAAATTTTTGTTGTTGTTGTTGTTCATTTGTTTTCTTTTTCTTTTTTTTTTTTTTTTTGAGACGGAGTCTTGCTCTGTTACCCAGGCTGGAGTACAGTGGCGTGATCTCGGCTCACTGCAAGCTCCACCTCCTGGGTTTATGCCATTCTCCTGCCTCAGCCTCCCGAGTAGCTGAGACTACAGGCGCCCGCCACCTCGCCTGGCTAGTTTTTTGTATTTTTAGTAGAGACAGGGTTTCACCGTGTTAGCCAGGATGGTCTCGATCTCCTGACCTCATGATCCGCCTGCCTCAGCCTCCCAAAGTGCTGGTATTACAGGCTTGAGCCATCGCGCCCGGCCTGTTCATTTGTTTTCTTTGAGATAAAGTTTTGCTAGCCACCCAGGCTGGAGTGCAGTGCCAAGGCAGCGGCGCGGTCTCAGTTCACTGCAACCTCTGTCTCACGGGTCCAAGTGATTCTCCTCTCTCAGCCTCACAAGTAGCTGGGATTACAGGCACGCACGACCATGTCCAGCTAATTTTTGTATCTTTAGTAAATTTTGTATTTTTCGTACTTTTGTATTTTTAGTAGCATGTTGGCCAAGCTGGTCTCGAACTCCTGACCTCAGGAGTGATCCACTCACCTTAGCCTCCCAAAGTCCTGGAATAACAGACATTAGTCACCAGGCCCTGCCTTTCTCTACAAATTTGACTCCTCTAGATACTTCACATATATGGAACTGCACAGTGTTTGTCGCTGACTTCTGGCTTTCCTCACCTGGCTATGCCTACTTTGGGGGATAATCTGGGCCTGGGACACCAAATCCCTGTAGCAGGCCCCACTGGGCTGCACAATCAGAACTGCGCGGAAGTTCCCCCAGACTGTTGCCCACACTTGTTTAAGCTCTTCAAAGATGCTACTGGCCGGGCATGGTGGCTCGTGCCTGTAATCCCAGCACTTTGGTGGAAGGAGGTGGTCAGATCACTTGAAGTCAGAAGTTCAAGACTAGCCTGGCCAACATGGTGAAACTCCATCTCTACTAAAAATACAAAAATTAATCGGGTGTGGTGGCGTGCGCCAGTAATCCCAGCTACTCAGGAGACTTGCTTGATTCCGGGAGGCAGAGGTTGCAGTAAGCCGAGATTGCACCACTGCACTCCAGCCTGGGCGACAGGGTGATACTCCGTCTCAAAAAAAAAAAAAAAAAAAGTGGTACCGGCCCGGTGCGGTGGCTCACACCTGTAATCTCAGCACTTTGGGAGGCTGAGATGGGAGGATGTGTTGGGCCGGTGGGGATGGAGGCTGCAGTGAGCGGTTGTTGAGTGACTGCGTCCAGCCTGGGCCACGGAGTGAGGCCGTGCCTCAAAAAGAAAAAAAAAAAGCAGCAGCTACCCATCAAGCCACCAGATGGCAGCACGATTCCATGTCCCCCTCGCCGCCGGCTGCCTGGTGCCCAATGCAGTCCTAACGGCGGTTCTGAGCTCCAGGGACCGGCGCCGCGCGTGCCTGAGGTCCCAGCTGCTCAGGAGGATGAGGCAGGAGAATCGCGTGACGGGGAGTTCTCTGTAGTGCGCTGTGCCCATCCAGGTCCGCACTGAGGCCGTCATCGGTATGGCGGCCTCTGCCACCAGGCCGCCTAGGGAAGAGCGAGGCAGTCCCGGTGGAAAACGGAGAGCGTCGGTAGTGGCATCGCGCCTAGGAATAGCCTCTGCGCTCCAGCCAAGTCGACCTGCTGAGACTTCGCCTCTAAAACCAGCAAATACCAGGAGGCTGAGGGACGAGGATCGCTGGAGCCCGGGAGGTGGAGGTTGCACTGAGTAGCTGGGATTACAGGCAGGCGCCACCACGCCCGGGTAATTTTTGTATTATTAGTAGATACGGGGTTTCACCATGTTGGCCAGGCTGGTCTTGAACTCGCAGCCTCAAGTGATCCACCCTCCTTGGCCTCCCAAAGTGCTGGGATTACAGGCTTGAGCCACTGTGCCCGGCCAAATAAGTAATTTAAACAACTTGTTTTTTATTTCAGAAAAAAATAAACTCATAAGGGAGGCCCCCCTGACACACACACAGGAAGCAGCAGTGTAAATGGAATGCCACTGCTGAGGCTCTCCAATGAGTGTCACGTGTGCACATTTTGCCCCTCACAATGCATGTCAGACTATTAATAGGAAGCGCCGTTGGAATACCTCCTGTGGGGTGTATGCAGCAGGCAGCTTTGGAATCACTGTATCCCCAGTGTGATACCAGGACAATGGCTTCTTCACTAGCACTGTCCAACCACAGTGCTGTGGTTCTAGGACTCCCTAACAGATGTCTCGAGGTCCATTATTGGGCGAAGGTCACTGCAAACTCAGGGAGGCCCAGGAGCTCACCCCAACCAGCTTCTTTACCAGGTGAGTGACCTCAGCCCTGCAGCTGGACTCATCCAGACGATGACCTCACCCAAAGATGGATGACCCCTGACCACTGTCCACACAACTGAGCTGGCCCCAGGTCGACTCCTCCACATCCTGCTTCCTACTGTAACCCTGTCAAAGGCCTTCCTCCCACCTTCCCACTCCTCCTCTTCCTCCCTGGCAGCCCAACCAGGACAGATTCACTAGCTGGTTTTCAACTCTTTCAGGCTGCCCTCCTAACCCTAGCCCTGACCTCTGCCCTCCTAACCCCAGCCCTGACCCCACCGCCTCTCAGGAGGCTTTGCCAATCATCTGCATGTTAGCTCCACCCAAGGAACAGGCCTATTTTCTTTTTTATTTTTTTTTGAAGCGGAGTCTCCCCACCCAGGCTGGAGTGCAGTGGCGCAATCTCAGCTCACTGCAAGCTCCGCCTCCTGGGTTCATGCCATTCTCCTGCCTCTGCCTCCTGAGTAACTGGGACTACAGGTGCCAGCCACCACGCTCAGCTAATTTTTTTTTTTTTTTTTTTTTGGATTTTTAGCAGAGACAGAGTTTCACTGTGTTAGCCAGGATGGTCTCGATCTCCTGACCTTGTGATCCACCCATCTTGGCCTCCCAAAGTGCTGGGATTACAGGCGTGAGCCACCGCGCCCAGCTACAGGCTTATTTTCAAGCATACTAACTGTTGGGTGTGTCGCTTACCTGTGCATATGACAGCCAATCCAGCCCACCTAAATGAAGCCTTTATGACAGCACAACTCCATCCATGTATGTGGCTGACCACATCTCCAAACCATCTTCCCACTGGGGACAAATTCTTGGATTTTTTAGAGACAGGTTCTCACTCTGTTGCCCAGGCTGGAGTACAGTGGTGTGCCTCAAACTCCTGGGATCAAGGGATCCTCCCACCTCAACCTCCGGAGTAGCTCGGACTGCAGGTGCACACCACCACCATGCGTGGCTAAATTATTTATTTATTTATTTATTTTTTAGAGATGGGGGTTGCTGTGTTGTCCAGGCTGGTTTTGAACTCCTATCCTCAAGTGATCCTCCCTCCTCCCACCTCCTGAAGCACTGGGATTATAGGTGTGAGCCACCAATCTCAGCCAAAATTTTTAACTAAACTCAAAAACAAATGAACAAACAGAAAAGACTATCAAACCACACACTGTCCTCTCTCACCCAACAGAGACAAGATGTCTATAAATCACCAATCTATTTAAAGAGATTACCAAATGGTCAGACCATGAAACTGAAAGAATCAAAATAAAACTGTCACTATGCTACCAGCGGACAAAAGCTGGGAGCACACGACAAGGGGTCACACTCACTGAAGGTCCCCCACCCCGATTGCCAGTCAGGGGCGGCTTGTGGGTCTCAGAGAGGGCTCACCACCTGGTTGCAGTTATTGGGGACAGAAAGGTAAGTCCAATCGGTGCCACATCAAGGCACAACGACTGTTGGGGGAATGTACCAGACACTTAAGGAGATGACTTTATTCAGGCTACTGCTATGGGAAGAAAGTTCACTGATGAGGAAGGAGCGGCCCGATAAATAAGAGACTCATGCTGAAGACTGGAGGCGGGGTCTTGGAATGGACAAAAGCAAAGTGCTTCTTCTGGGCTCACTATTTCTCAGAACACAAAGGAAGGGGTAATTTCTCAGCAAGCACCATTTCCCAGGGCTGAGATGAATTTCAGTACTGCCAGCAGCCTCTGTGTTCTGGTGTGTGGAGGAGTTTGCATGTTCCCAGTGTGTGTTCCCATTGTGTCTTGGTGTTTCTGTGTGCCTGGTGGCATGTTTGTGTGTGTATTTGCAGGGTGAAAGACCACAGGTACGAGCCAAACTCCTGTGCTCAAGTGCACCTCCTGCCTTGGCTTTCCAGAGTGTGGGGATGACAGGCGTGAGCCACCACGCCAGGCCTCATGATCTGTTTCTAGCGCAGTGAGTGCATTTTAGGGTGGGTGCCCGCCTCCATGCCTAGTAGGGCGTGGATGCTGTGTATACCGTCTGTCCGTAGGATGGGTACACTTCTGTGTGTCGGCTGACATGTGTGTCTTAGTATTTAGTCGGCTCTGGCAGCACATGTGCGTGTTGCAGGTTGTGTAAGTTGCTGTTTGTACGTGTCTGGCGGAAGGTGTCTGTGGTTGCAAAGTGAGGGTCTCTTGGAGTTTCTGTGTGTCAGAGGGTGTGTGTGTGTGTGTGTGTGTTTTGCAGGATGAGGTGTGTTCCGTGAGTGTGGTGTGGTGGGTGCAGGGTGCATGTCTGTGTCTACATTTTCGTTTTTTTTTTTTTTTTGAGACGGAGTCTCAGTCTGTCGCCCAGGCTAGAGTGCAGTGATGCGATCTCCACTCACTGAAAACTCTGCCTCCTGGATTCAAGCAATTCTCCCACCTCAGCCTCCCAAGTAGCTGAGATTACAGGTGCGTGCCACCACGCCCAGCTAATTTTTTGCGTTTTTAGTAGAGACAGGGTCTCACCATGTTGGCCAGGCTGGTCTCAAACTCCTGACCTCAAGTGATCTGCCTGCCTCAGACTCCCAAAGTGCTGGGATGACAGGCGTGAGCCACTGCACCCGGCCTGTCTGCATTTCTGTCTGGTGGTGAGCTACGTGTTGCAGGTGGTGTGTTGGCAAGTGTGTTTAATGTATTTCTGTCATGTTTCTGTGTATCTGGTGGAAGATGTATGTGTGCAGGATGAGTGTGTATTTTGTATGATATATACATGCTTCTGACTTTGGTGAAGTGTGTATGTTGCAGGGTTGTCTCTCTCGTGGTTTCTTTGTGGTCTATGGTGTGTGTGCTGCAATGAGTCTCTGTCTCGGTGTTTCTGTGTCTGGTGATACATGTTGTATGTTGCAGAATGAGTCTTTTTTTCCATTTTTACGTGTGTGTTGTGGGGTAAGTGTCCTCCATAGTAGTGTGGGCTGGCTGTGTGTGTGTTGCAGCACGTCTATCTCTGTGGGCGGTGGATTGTATGTGTGTGTTGGAGAGTGAGTGTTTCAGTCTAGTGGAGTGTCGTGTGCGTGTGTTGGCAGGTGAGTGGCTGTGCTCCTCTGGGCCCAGTGCTGTGTGGGAGTGTGTTGCAGTGTGTGTGCTGTCTGTGTTTCTGGGGTTCTGCTGGCTTTGTGTGTGCATGTCTACATTTCGGGCTGTGTGTCTGTGTTGCTGTTTCTGAGTCTAGAGGAGCGTGCGTGTGGCGCAGGGTTAGTGTCTGCAGGCCTCTGTGTGCCATGGGCCGCGTCTGCTTGAAACCAGGCTGGGCCTGGTCCCCACATTCCTCCCACTCCTTTGTGCTCTGTGCTACAAAAAATATTTGCGTTTTCCACGACTCATAATTTTTCCTCCTCAATCGCTACCAGATGTGGGTCTTGTGGTCCCCATCCCCATGGCAACGGAGGTTCCAGCAGCCGCGGTTCCCTTTTGTGGCGCCTGCCCTGGGAGCTGGCACTGCTGTGAGCCCCGAGGGGGTGGGGAGAAGCTGGTGGTGGGAGGCAGGAGGCTGGAGGGGTCCCAGCAGCTCCCTTCCCAGCAGCCACTGGGACCCTCCTGGGGGCAGGGGATGGCTGGTGGTGGGTAGAGAGGGGTCCCCTGTCTTGTGAGGCACCCACAGGTAGAGTCTTCGACACCTAGGGGGGTTCCCAGGGAAAAGCAAGGAGAGGTCCCCAGAAAGGCCTGGTCACTGGGACATCCCTGTTCTCTCCAAATCGTGCTGGTCCAGGCTGGGGGAGGAGGAAAAGCAAGAGCTGAGGGCTTGGGGGTTCAGGGAACAGTGGTGTGGCATCTTGATGGTTCTGGGGGGTGGGCACCGCCTAGGCAAGAATGTGGTCTGAGCCCCTGCACTGCCCACCCCTCATCCACACACAGGCACTGCCCTGCCCACGCCGAGCCCGGCTGGGCATCTGCCTTCTTGGCCTCAACCCCAGCAGCCCGCATGGCGCTGTGCCCAAACAGAGCAGAGGCTTTCCAGCCACAGGGCTATGGCTGGGAGGGTGCCCAGCTGGCTCCAGGGAAGCAGTGTGGCCCAGAGGCAGGGATCCCACATTCCACGTGCTGCCTGACTGTGTCCTGCCAGCTGCTCTGGACGGCCGACCCAGGGCAGGACGCAGCCTCTGCTCAGATGGCTGAGTCCTCTGAGATGGGTGACCAAAGTTGACCTCAGTGGGGCATCTGGCCAGAGGATGAGAGTGTGGCCAGGACAAGAGCCCCAAGTTGCCAGCATGAGACCGATGAGCGCTGTGCGGCGGCTGCAGGGTGATCGGAAGATCCTGGCAGCAGGGCAAGACTTTGAGCTGGGCATCAAACCATGAGATGCAGGGGAACAGGAAGAGGCCAGGAGGCAGGAGGATACTGAACTGGCAGGAGCTGGGGGAACTTAGTGTGGGGACAGCAGGGACCATGGAAGGTGAGGGTCTGCGGCTTAGGAGGGTCACTTAGGAGGCCTGCCCGGGAGGATGAACCCGCTCAGGGTAGGCGGCGCGGGTCAGGAGCAGGGAGGCCTTGGGACACAGATGGTCACACACAGACGGCCGGGCTGCAGGGTCTGGCTTGGGGGCGGGGGATCTGCGCGGGGCGCTCCCTCCGTCTCCCTCAACCTCCCGCAGCAGCAGGCGGGGCTGGCAGTCAGGAGAGTTTCCGGCTGAGGACAAGGAGCCCGTTGAGGCAGACAGCAGGGCTCTGTGAAGCAGGAGAGCGGCTTGTTTGTGCTGGAGGAGGCCCGGCTGGAGTCGGCACCCGCGGCCCCCTGGCCTCAGCCTCTGCACCCCCCGCAAGCTGCTACCAACAGCTCTGAGGCCCAAGTTTAACAGCAGCGGCCAGGGGAAATGCCCAGATCCGAGGCAGGCCCATCGCCTGTCCCTTTCAGTCAGGGACTCTGCCTGATCCGCCCCCACCCAGCTTTCCTCCCCGTGACCAGTCCAGGATGGGGCCGCATAAACTTGATAAACAAACGAGGCATGTGGGTTGACGCAACCCACTTCCACCATGGTCCCGGGAGACCCATGCCTGGGCTCCAGGGCCCCCCGCTGAGATAAGGGGTAGGGGAGAGTGCAGGACAGGTCGTCACATAAAGTTACTTCTGGGGGGCATCTTTGGCCGCAGCCTGCAAACAGGAAGTGATCAGAGCACGAGGGGAAAGGCATTTTATTAAGAAAGCTTTGGCCAAGCCCCCGCCAGGAGGTGCCCATCCTGGGGCACCGGCCGGGGTGGGAGCAGCCCTGCTGGGGGCCTATAAATACATCTCCTCAGGCCACTAGAGTCGCCCCTGGAGGTCCCGCGGCGTGTAGGGCAATGGGAGGCCATCAAAACCAGCTGACAGCTGAGGGGCCGGGGTTCCGGTTGCCAGGGAAGGGAAGGGGTGGGACGGACTAAGCCCCTGAGGAGCGGAGACCAGCCCTCCTCCCCAGGCTGGGGTCAACCAGATGCCCGGGAGCCCAGCCAGTGGAAGTAGCCCCGGACTCTATTGGTAAGCCCAAAGGAGGGAGCCTCCAGCCAGAGGCACCAGGCCCTAGCCGGGGAGAGGCAGCCTGGGCAGAAGTGCTTCTGGCCTCAACCAATGAGAAGGTAGCCGCAACCAAGTTCACTGGTGGTAAGAAGCGGTCTTTAGGCGGAACCCTCCCATCTTTGGCCAATGAGACGCAGCCTGGTCGGAGCGCTCCATAACTTGGCCAATGGGGAGGGAGTCGCCCGCTAAGCTCCTGTCAGGCCTCGACCAACAGGATGGGCCCTTCCCGCCAGAGCACACTGCTCCAATCCAGGAGCCGCTGCAGGACCTGAGCCAATGAGACGCCTCCGCTAGCCACGCGGTGCTCGGCCAATAGGAGGCCGCCCGTGCCCAGGTGCGTGGGAGGCGTAGGGTGGCAGGCGGCGCTGCGAAGCTGAGGGAGCTGCGCGCAGAGGAGCCACAGCCTGCTACAGGGTGGGCGCGCCCGCCCTGCCCAGCTCGCCCGCCGCCTCCCTGCTCTTCTTGCGCGGAGGCTTCTGGATGGGGGTCTTCTTCCGGGGCGTCTCAGGCGCGGGCACGTCGGTCGCCGCCTTCTCAGGCCCCGGGGTTTCTGTTGCTGGGGGCGCGCGGGCGGGCGAGGCTGGCGGCACCGAGCGCTTGGCTTTCTGTGGGGGCGCCGGCTTCTCCCTGGGGCTCTGCGCGCCCAAGGCCCCCTCGGCGCGGCCCAGGCTGCGAGTCTTGCCGCGCAGCTCCGCGGCCAACATGGAGGCAGCCTCGGGCGCGCTTCGCGGGGGACCGCCGGCGTCCGTGGGCTCCAAGAGGCTCGGGCCGCGGCCCCGCGCTCGGGCCCTGGGCGGCGAGGGCGCAGCGAGGGCCATCGCCTCCTCGGGCAGCCCGGGGGGCCGAGGCGTTGGGTCGCGGGTCCGGGGGCTGCCGTGCTCGACCGGCTGCGCCGATTTGTCGCTGGGCGTCCGTTTTCTCTTGCTGGGGCTGGGCGCGGCCTCTGGGCCTGGCGGCGGTGGTGACGGCGCACGGCCAGCTGCAGCGGCGCTGTGCCTGCCGTGGATCCAGGACACCTTAGGCTTGGTGGCGGGGTCAGGTGGAGGCGGTTTCCTGCGCTCGGGCGATGGCGACAGCGACAGGCCCCCAATCTCGCCCCGGGCCCGGGCCGGCCGGGCCTCGCGTCGGGCCACGCGCGCGTACAGAGCCCCGCTGGGCCCCTCCACGCTGGACGCCGACCGCTCGCTGTCGGAGGACGCGGGGAGGGGCATCGCCTCCTCGGCGGACGCTGGCGTGGTCAAGGGCACGGGGGACGGCGCCGGCGCCTCGACAGGAACAGTGGGGACTTCGGGGTCCCGGCTCTCCTCTGGTGCCTCTGGCAAGGGAAGAGCAGGATGGTCACAGCCTTCAGTAATAGCTTTAGGGGTTCCAACCTCCAGGCGCAAACCTTCACCTTCCCTCCTCTATCCACGCCCTTGGCGCTGTGTCACCCTGGCATCCAGACGTGCCTGGCACAGAGCACCAACAGCACACGTAGTTCAGAGCCTCAGTCTGTGCGGCTGACTCTGAACTCAGGCTGTGCCAGGAGTGATGGGTGCATTCCCACGACTGAAGCCCAACCTTGGCCTGGCCTGGCAGCCCTGCCCCGACACCCCTCCAGCCTTGGGAGCCTGCATCATCGAATTTGATGCTGGAACATCCCCACGGTGGTTCCATTATCCTTTTTAGAGATGAGGCTTCTAGCTGGGCGCGGTGGCTCACGCCTGTAATCCCAGCACTCTGGGAGGCTGAGAAGGACGGATCACCTGAGGTCAGGAGATTGAGACCAGATTGGCCAACATGGTGAAACCCCGTCTCTACTAAAAATACGAAAATTAGCTGGGCGTGGTGGTGGGCTCCTGTAATCCCAGCTACCCGGGAGGCTGAGGCAAGAGAATTGCTTGAACCCAGCAGGCGGAGGTTGCAGTGAGTGGAGATCTCGCCTCTACACTCCAGTCTGGGTGACAGGGCCAGACTCTGTCTCAAAAAAAAAAAAAAAAAAAAAAAGCAAGCGATAAGGCTTCTGAGGTTCTGAGTTGGTCACCTGCCCAGGACATCTGGGGGCATGGTCAAGGGAGGAGACAGGGCAGAATCCCAGCCCAGCAGGCTCGTTTCTGCTATCTGTGAACTCAAGGCTGCAGGTGAAGGTTGAACGTGTACCCACATACTCTGTGGATCCCTTCCTCCTGTCTCCTCTGCCACCCCCTACCTAAGTCCGGAAACTTCTCTCTGCCTGCTTTCTCCCAGAAGCAACCTGGGCTGTGGCCTACTCATCTCCCCACACCTGTCTCCAGCACTGAACAGCAGAGTCCAGCTCTATGGCCTCAGCTCTGTGGCTAACCCTCAGGTACCAGCACGGCCAAGGCCTTCCTCTCCATGCTGCCTGCCCCTCTCCTGTGGTCCGCCCAGAACACAGCTTTTCCATGGGAACATTTTGCTGGGCTGGAGTGATGCCCAAGCAGCGCCTTACTCACCCTCATGGGGTACACAGTACACAGGGCCTTCATCAGTGGTGTCAAACGAGGAGAAGGAGGCCCGAGAGGACCAGGATGGTGAGGGCTGCTCCAGCCCTGAGGGTGGCTCCAGGAAGCTGCAGTTGAGTGTGTTATCCAGGTCGTGGTGGGCCACTGGGGAAGGATGAGGCAGAGCTGGCAGGGGTCCACTCTGCCCCAGCCAGTGCCCTCATTAGCCCCTGCTGTCACAAATGTTGATGGGGTGACCAAGACCAGCCCTACTCTCGGACTGCAGGGGGCACAGGCAACTCAACAGGTAGAGTGACACTGGACCAGGACTGGAGAATGGGTAGAGGTGAACCCAGAAAAGAAACGAGCAAAACGTGTTAAGGTGCAGGGCAAGTGTGTGCAGCCAGGGAGCTGGAAAAGGTTGGGCTGACATGTTGGGAAAAGGCCAGAAAGGTGGGAGACGGGGCTGAAGAAGACACCTGGCTGAGACAGGCCACCAAGGCCTCCAAGCTCTGTTTTAGGCCCTGCCTTGTGGGACTCAGGGGAGCCTTGGAGCACTTCTGAGCCCAAATGCGCAGTGGCAGGGCTGCATTTTTGGTTCAGTCCATCTCAGCAAGCTACACCCTAGGCCTGGCCTCCAGAGATGCAGACCCCACAACAGGTGGCCCCAGAAGCTGGCTAGCCTGGCCTCCATTCCACAGAGGGATGTGGGGTCCACTCCCACACCTGTGTCCCCAGATGCCATGCTGCTAGGTGGGCCAAGGGCTTTTCTTTTTTTTCTCCCTCCCTCTTCTTTTTCTTTCTTTTCTTTTCTTCTTCTTCTTTCTTTTTTTAACAGAGTTTTGCTCTTGTTGCCCAGTCTGGAGTGCAATGGCACGATCTCAGCTCACTGTAACCTCTGCCTCCCAGGTTCAAGCGATTCTCTTGCCTCAGCCTCCGGAGTAGCTGGGATTACAGGCATGCACCACCACACCCGCCTAGTTTTGTATTTTTAGTAGAGACAGGGTGTCTCCATGTTGGTCAGGCTGGTCTTGAACTCCCGACCTCAGGTGATCCACCCGCCTGGGCCTCCCAAAGTGCTGGGATTACAGGCGTGAACCACCGCGCCCAGCTTGGCCAAGGGGTTTTCTCTGCTGTTTCCTTCATCTCCCAAGGGTCTAAGCTCCCTTCCCCTCCATCTTTAGAAATAAGTGGAAAAGAGAGGAAGAGAGGGTCCACCCAGGTGGGAGTCAGCACGGAGAGAAGCGGCACACCCCACCCCACCCCCCATCCTGTTGGTGGGTGGGGACCAGCCTACCCACTTTCCAGGAGGATCTCTGGGTACTGCTGGGGATGTAGGCAGGAGGGCAGGTCCTCTCCTTGGGGCAGGGCACTCCCGTGCCCACGCATTCCCCCAGCAGCTCTGGCTGGGATATACAGCATTCTCCTACAGACTGGGGGAGCCTGCAGCACCCAGATGTCCACACACCCCTGATGCGATCACTCTCAGGGCCAACGCTTCTGATGCACTCCCACATCAGCCGGCGCACCTAGGACTCCTGCCTTCCTACCTGGCCTCGCCCTCAGCAGCTGCCACACCTCTTACCTTCCCTCTGGTCGCACCTCCTCGCGCCCACGCACATCAACACTCAAGGTCCCCCATTTCCTCACTGAGATCTGGGCCCCCTCACACCCATTTCCCAGCAGCTTCCTGCGTCCAGAGGTGTTTCTCCCAGAGATCCTGCGCTGTCATCCTTACCTACGACTTTGGGTAGTTTCTGCCTGCGGAGTGGGATCCGGGGCAGCTTCATGCTGATGCGACTGAAGCGTCCGCATAGTCGGTGCGGCGCCTTCTTCCTCCCAAGCGACAGCTCCCTGCGGGGGCGGGGTCTGAGCGGAGGGCGGGGTCGGGGCGGGACCCAGGGGCGATTAGATCTCGGCCAGTGCGGAGCACAGAAGGGGCGGGGAAGAGCTGGATCTGGGTCCGGTGGCACCGAGAGGGTGCGGCCTGAACCCAGGCGAAAGCAGGGCAGTATCTGGGCTTACCGGCGTGCAGGGTCCTTGCCGCGGCAAGCGCAGCAGCAGCCGAGCAGCGAGAGCAGCAGGCAGACGAGCAGGACGAGCAGCGCGCCCGCGCCCATCACACCCTTGCGCTGGTTGGTCTCTGTAGGGGATTATGGGGTCAGCGCGGTTTCTGGCACCCCATGCATTCTTTAACGGGACGCCCCTCATCCACTTACCTAGGTGGCAGGCACCAGTGACCGGGTCGCACGAATCCTCGTGGCAGCTGCAGGCCTGAGCACAGTCCGCACCGTGGAGTCCGGGCGGGCACGTCACGTTACAGCTGCCAGGACATAGGGTCAAGGCAGGCTGCAGCCGCCCCCCTAGGATGCCCCCTACCCTCACCCCTCACCCGCGGCCAGGGCCCAGGGTCCAGGGTCCCAGAACCGGGCTCTCTCGCGCTCCATTCATTGTCTAGGGTTTGAAGCCCAGCCCTGCCCGTGGCACATATTGGGGTGGTGGATGTTTTGGAAACGAATGTTGCACAACCAGTTGGCGGGACCTGGGGGATAGGACCCGTGGTGGCCGCGCAGCAGCGCCCACTGCTGGGGCTGACTTGGGTGGGTGGGAAGAGGGGCTGCTGAACCAGACCCTTGGCTGTAAGTGGAGGTCCATGCTCCTTCTATACCAACTCGGGGTCACCTCAAGAGCCCACTGACACTGGCTGGACTGGTCACCAGATCCTGCGCTGAACGTGGGCTTCCCGACACAAGGGCAGGAAACTGTCCTCAAAGAGCCTACTGTCACCCCCTACCTGGGGTAAGGGACCAAGGCTGAGGTGATAACCCAGCCCAGGGTGGAAAGGCCACCTCGTCGACCCCTGGGATCTGGCTGGACCCCCCTTTGTGGCAGATACAAGCCCCCCACCCCCTCCCGGTCCCGGCGCACTCACTGGGGCCCGTGGACGCCAGGACTGCACAGGCAGCGCCCCGACTGGAAGTCGCAGTGGCCGCTGCCGCAGTCGGCGCACACGAAGGCGCAGTCCTCGCCATAAGTGCCATTGCTACACTTGGTCTCGCACCTTGGAAAGATGGGAGGAGGCGTCAGCAGAAATGTAAGCAAACGGACCACAGTGCCCTCGACAGAGGGCCTTCATGGGGAAGGCAGGGCAGGGGGCTGCGTGTCTGGGCCGACGGAAGCAGGGCTGCTCACCGGTCGCCGATCCAGCCCGCGTTGCAGCGCGTACACTTGCCAGTGACATGGTTACAGGCATGCCCGTCGCGGCACGGCGGACAGCGGTGGCTGCAGCCCTCGCCATAGAAACCGGTGGCGCAAGGCTGGTCGCACTTGGTTCCGTTCCAGCCGGGCTCACACGTCAAGCAGCGGCCCTCGGCCACCGTGCACGGCTGCTGGCCCTTACACTGGCCACACCTGGGGGAGGGGTCGGAGGCTAGGGAAGGCTGGGACCCGCCTCACCCCTGCCCCCATCGGCGGCCCGCCCTTCCACCTCCTCCCTCCCTGGCCGAGAGACCGCGCTTACCGGCGGCGACAGCCCAAGCCGTAGAAGCCGGCGGGGCACGGCTCGCGACAGTACTTGCCGCGGTAGCCCGGCTCGCAGGCACACGTGCCGTCCACAGGGTGGCAGCGGCCGCGGAAGCACTGGCAGTAGCGATCGCAGCGCGCGCCGAACGTACGCTCGCGGCACTGACAGCGGCCGCTCTGCTGCTCGCAGGGAGACGAGTTGCAGGCGCACTGGTTGTTGCAGCTGCGGCCCCACCAGCCTGCGTGGCACAGGCAGGCGCCGGTCTGTGGGTCGCAGCGCGACGTGGCGCTGCAGTAGCACGCGCTGGCGCACTGCGCGCCCCACCAGCCGGGCTCACAGCGGCACGCGCCGCTCCGCGGGTGGCACGTGCCATGCTGGCACTGGCACGCATGCTCGCAGCGCGCGCCCCAGCGCCGCGCGTGACAAGTACACTGGCCTGTCACGTCCTCGCACTGCCCGTGTGGGTGGCAGCTACACAGCTCCTTGCAGTCGGGGCCCCAGAACTGGCGCGGGCACTCTGCGGGGGAGGAGCGGAGGGGGTGGAAGGCCCCGGTGCTTGAGTAGGTGCCCCCAGCCAGCCGGAACCTGCCCGCGTCCCGCACTCCAGCCGCCACCTTTGGGGACCCGCCCCGAAGACGATCCGACCCCGCCCCACCCTGGACCCCGCCCCATCTCTCCAGGATTCCGCCCCACCGACCAATACCGGCCCGACCCCACGCTCACTGGTGTCGCAGTTGGCACCGAAGTAGCCGTGGCGGCAGCGGCACTCGCCAGGCCTCACGCACACCTCGTTCTCCGAGCACGTGGAGTTGCCTTCGCACACCGCTGTGGACCAGACAGGCCAGAGCTGCTGCGCGTCCTAGCCCCGCCCCTGACCCCGCCCCAGGTACCCGGGAGGACCACTCACCAATCCCACACTCGTCGCCTTGCTGCCTCCAGCCAGCGCAGCACGTGGGCACCTGGGAGCTGCGAGCAGAGGGAGGACATCTGAGCCCAATGCCCCTCCCCCAGCCCCCATCTGCTCAGGGCTCCTCTGCAGCCTCCTCACAGACTCCCTGCCTCTGCATTTGTGCTCCTGTCCTAGTGGGGTGGTTACTGAGGTCCTGCCAGGCAATGTGTCTGGCGGTGGAGGATTGCCACAAACAGACCTGACCGCCAAGAACTTTCCAGCCCAGAACCGCCACCCCATCTCACCTAACTCCTTTGTGTCTTCCTCCCACAGCCACTAGGCTTGAGAAAAGTGGCCTGGGAGTCCCAGGAAGGACCGCAGTGAGGTAGCAGCCAGGAAGAGGACCATGGGCCTCAGGACCTGCTCAAACATGAGGGTCTAGGGCATCCCTCCAAGTGGAGGGCCCGGCCTAATGGGTGTCACGGATCCAGATGTGATATGATGTGACATGACAAGGACAGAACTAGGACTGGCTGGGCCACAGGGACACACCTAGATGCCCCAACCCTGGGGCTGAGCTCCACTGGGGAGGGGCAGCCTCTGGGCAGGGGGGTGGAGAGTGGCATGTAGGCACAGTGAGGTGACCACTTGGCAGAGGGGCTTCTGGAGGGAGGTGGGGTGAGGCCCACCCAGCCACTAGGGAAGCAGCAGGCACACGGGGAGTCCTCCATGTGCAGGAGGAAGGTCAAACTGTGGCAAAAGGGCTCAGGGACCAGGGTGGAGGAAGGAGCTACTAGAGCATCTGTTTATGCCTTTGTTGTTGTTTTTGAAACAGAGTCTCGCTCTGTTGCCCAGGCTGGAGTGCAGTGGCACGATCTCAGCTAACTGCAACTTCCACCTCCCAGGTTCAAGCAATTCTCCTGCCTCAAACTCCCTAGTAGCTGGGATTACAGGTGCGTGCCACCACACATGGCTAATTTTTGTATTTTTTTACTGGAGATGGGGTTTCGCCATTTTGGCCAGGCTGGTCTTGAACTTCTGACCTCAGGTGATCTGTCTGCCTCGGCCTCCCAAAGTGCTGGTATTACAGGCATAAGCCAGCGTGCCCGGCCTGTTTGTGCTGATGGTCTTCCTCTTGTTCCATTTGATTTGGCTTTATAGAGTACACAATGCTACCTCAGTAGGTCCTTTCTACCCGCAGCACTTCAGGAGAGCACAACCTCTAAAACCCTGGGTAGATGGGGTATGTGAGCACGAAGGTTTGGAGGCCCTGCCTGAGTGAAGCCGTGATGGCTAGAGAGGATTCATAGGGGATGAGCTGGGGTTAGCCCACATTCAGGGGCAGAGGAGGCTGAGAAGGAACAACCACCAAGGCTGCAGGATCCTAGGGTCCCAGCCCACCCAGAGCTTTGCCTCAATCCTAAAGGCACGTAACAGCCATTCGCACTTTAGAGAAAAGAAGCGTGCTTCTTCACAAGCAGGCTCGGATTCAGTATCTGAATTCAGAACCAGGATGTGGTGGTGGGGGGAGTTTGGAAGGAAGCCTGAAGACCCCAGTGGGATGGGACAGACTGGCTCCTCCACACCATGCATTTAAGGGATAGTACGTGCCTGGCACGCTCCTGCCCAGGCTGCAGAAGATGCCCCAACCATTCCCCAGTTAGACAGAATTCCACCCCCTGCACAGAGCACCTAGGCCTTGAGGCCCCTCCTGAACAAGGCTTGGTTCTCCTTCAGGCCAAAGATGGGACCTGGTGAACAGGACCATAAAATCCCAAACTTTGGGGAATCGGTTCAGTGTATTTTCCACGAATAAAACTGAAAACCAGAGACAGCAATATGAAGGCCTGGCTTTTCCTGGCCCCTGCCCCCATGTCTCCACCCACCCAGCCCTGACCCAGGGAGCACCAAGGTGCCCAACTGCAGGGAGACCCAGGTCTGCTGGCCATCACCCACCCACTTGTGTCTGCTTCTGAACCGTGGTCACTGGATGGAGAGCCTCTGCAGGTGTCCCTCCTGTGAGGAGCTTTGCCAGGTAGCCTGCTAGAATTGCCCCGGAAGCACTAACCCCCTTCTGCCCTGGACATGCCGTTCTGTGGCTAGGAGCCTAGTTTTAGGGCCACACTCAGCTGGGTTTGATGTCTGGGTTTGCCACTTGCTGTGTGACCTCAGGCATGGAGCTTAAGCTCTTTGAGCTTCAGGCTCCTTAGCTATATAGTAGGGCTCATGGGTTTGGTCCTACTGTAGGAAGATTAAGAGAGCCAAGATGTTTTTAGCCAGGCGTGTGGCGTGTACCTGTAGTCCCAGCTACTCAGGAAGCTGAGGCAAGAGGATCACTTGAGCCCAAGGAGTTTGAGGCTGCAGTGAGCTGTGACGGCACCACTGCTCTCCAGCCTGGGCAAGAGTGAAACCCTGTCTCAAAAAGAGAGATAGAAATAGAGATAGAGAAGGAGAGAGAGAGAGAGAGAGAGAGGGAGGGAGGGGAGAGAGAGAGAGAGAGAGAGAGAGAGAGAGAGAGAGAGAGAGAGAGAGAGAGAACCCAGACCTATGAAGTGGTTTGGCACATACTAAGCACAAAGGATCCTGAGGGCAGGCTGCAGTGCCTCTGAGTGCACTCAGTCATCCCTGGCTTAGTGGGCACCCAGGCCTAACCCCAGCAGAGCTAATACCCACCAGCAGGACAGAGTCCATTTGGGTTCACTGAGGACAAGATGCTTTCCTTCTTGGAAGGGCTGGCAGAAAAGGCCAGGTGGTGGTGGCAAGCCGACTCTCTGAAGATCTTACAAAGATGGGTGGGAAAGATGGCCTGCTGCAGGGCCACTCCCATGCTTGCTCTGTAAGACCCTGAGGAGCCAAGCCATAGGCTGGGCCCAGGCCCCTCAGCAAGCAAGATATGCTGTAGGGAGGCCCGGTGCCGTGGCTCAAGCCTGTAATCCCAGCACTTTGGGAGGCCGAGATGGGTGGATCACAAGGTCAGGAGATCGAGACCATCCTGGCTAACATGGTGAAACCCCGTCTCTACTAAAAAATACAAAAAACTAGTCGGGCGAGGTGGTGGGCGCCTGTAGTCCCAGCTACTCAGCAGGCTGAGGCAGGAGAATGGCGTAAACCCGGGAGGCGGAGCTTGCAGTGAGCTGAGATCCCACCACTGCACTCCAGCCTGGGCGAGGGAGCGAGACTCCTTCTCAAAAAAAAAAAAAAAAAAAAAGACATGCTGTAGGTTTCTCCCTCATAGAGCATTATTTCTTCTGTGATTCAAACCCACTGTGAGTTCTCACATCTCAGGTTGGCTCATGGTGTCCATACCTATCCATGTTCTCCCCCAAATCCAGGCAGAAAAGCTTCTCTGCCTGCCACACCCTTGAGACCCCACACCTGCCTGGCCCTCCGCCTGCCCCGCCTGGACACTTCTCCTCTGGTTTCTGTCCCCATCCTCAGATTTCTCTTCTGTCCACACTAGCACCCTCGGGAAGCTCACTGAACCCTGACAACACCTTGGACCCTCCAGCAGAGCTTGCCCCGTCAATGCTAGACTTGCAAATCCAACTGCCCAATAGATGACGTCACCAGAGGGAGGCCTCATGGGCCTCATGCTCAACCAGCCCAAACCTGAACTCTTGACTTCCTTGCACCCTGAGTCTTCCCTGTCTCAGATAACCCCTACCTGTCCTTTCAGGCTGGGAGGCTGAGACCTGGAGAAGCATCTCTGGCTCCTCCTTCTTGTCTACACCAGATCCATTGAGAAAAAAGACGCTGAGCTCTAGCTTCTAAAGGACATCTAAAATGGGATCACTTCTCCTTCCCTATCCCAGCCTTGTGAGAGCCACCCTCCATCTCCCTGGCTTTTTGTAACTGGCCCCAGCTTCCACCCCCTGCCCATCAGGGTGCGAAGTGTTTGCCACCTGGCAGCCAATCCTGGTCAGATCCCACCCTTCCTCTGTGCAAAGCCCCCAGGGGGTCCCATGGCCCTCAGAGGAAAAGTCCAAGTCTTCTGAGCAGTGGCAGCCCACAGTGGCCTGCCCACCCTCATTCTCTGGCAGCTCCTCCACCAGTCCCTCCTGGACTCTGCCCAGCCCCCTGGATCCTTCCTGTACTTCCACAGGCCCTCTGCCTTGGGAAACTTGCCCCAGACACTTACAGGGCCTCCATGCTCTCCTGTAGGCCTATGCTCACTCACCACCTTCTCAGGGGGTCTCCCCAGACCACCCTAAAGGAAACAGCACTCCTCAACTCAACACCTCCCAGCTCTTGCTAGATGTCTAGACACACTTGTTTTTCTGGACTGTATGTCTTCTCTGCCACAGGGTCAGGGTCTCCACTGCAGCTTCCCTATACCAATACAGGCCTGGCACACTGTAGGTGCATAGGATTTTACTGGCTCTGCACTCTCCTCTCCCCATCCTCCTGCCTCCCAGGAAAGGGAAGGGCTGATGGAAGCCTTGCAAGACGTGGGAGGGCAACAAAGACATATCCCAGACCCCAGGTGGGCAGTGCCCAGAGTGGCTGCCCTTCCCATCGACGCTTGCCACTCATGACCACAGCGATCCCCACTTAGCCCCATGAGGGGGTTGTGATCCCTAATCCCATTTTACAGAGGTGGAGACAGGCCCAGAGAGGTCAAACGACTTGCCCAGGTCCACACAGCTGGGTAGGGGTGGCACCAGGATCGGAACCCAAACCCGGGCTCTCGGTTCCTGGAGCAGGCGCTTCCTGGGAGGTCTGCAGACAAGGGGAGCGGGAGCAAAGGGCTCTCAGGCTCCGGACAGTTAGAGCCTGGCACCGGACCCCCATCCCTGGTCCCGGGCCTACGGGGGAAAGAGGACAGAGCCCACGGCGATCGCGCCCTCCCCCTCTCCGGGCACCGCCTCGCCCGCCGCCGCCGCTGCATTCCTGGGGCCGGGGAGGCCCGGGAGTCGGCGGCGGCCGCGGCATCGATGCGAAGCAGATGGCGGGCCAGGCCAGCCCCCGCCCCGGAGGCGGGGCTCGCAGCGGGGAGGGGTCTGCGCGCCTCGGGACCAGAGTTCGGAAACCCCGCGCGGCCCCCTCACAGCCCCTTGTCTGTGGCGCCGAGTCCCTGGACTTGGCTTGCCCGGGCTCCGTGGCCCAGGCGCCCCGACGCGACCCAGCTCGGAGCCCGGCGGCCGCCTCTGCGTCCCCAGTCCGCGCCAAGGCGCCCCCACACGCCCGCTCCTTACCCCTGCGTGGAGATGCCCTTGACCTTGCTGTGGCCTTTGGCCAGCCCACCGGCTCCTCTGATCCCAGCTCCCAACTCCTGGCGTCCGGGGCTTGGCTCTCTGTCCTCCGTGCAAGCTTCCTGGCTCGCCCCCCACTCGCCACCGGCCGGGCCTGTCCCCTGCCTGTCCCATATTGGCTTTCCCAGCCGGCGCCCCACCTTTGCGCGGCCACTTCTTGCACCCTGGTTGTCGCCAGGGTTTCCACATCCTCCCGTCCCCTGTGCCTGTCATAGTCCTTCCACCTCCCGCTTCTGGTACACTTCGAGCGCCGGTTCCTCGACGCTCGCCTGGGTCACCACCCTCCCACCAGCGCCCGCTCTAAGACACGAGTCTGCCTTTCCAAGTCTGGCTTGCTCCAGGACCTCCCGGGCTAGCACCGCTCCTCCTCCTCTGACCTTCCTCCTCACTCCCACTCCCGGCTCCAGTCGGACCAGTGCGGGGCTTTAGCACATGCAGTTCCTTTTGCTTGAATGCCCTTCCCCGGCATTTCCCGGTGGACTTAACAACTCGGCCAAGGATCCCCTTTTTCAGGGCTTCCTGACATCCCGGACAATGCGTGTCATCCCCTAGGTGCCCACGGCACTCCGTCCTCCCCTCAGGTGACTTCTCGTCCAGGGTACCCTCGGATGCACTGTCGTGGCCCATGGCCGAGGCTGGGCCTGGAACGGAGTCGCGTTGGCAAGGGAGCCGAAGGGGCCCACATTTGGCGTAGGGAAGTTCCGGGAGCCCTCTTCCAATGCCGGGTGCCGCCACCCCACTGCCCCTAGCGTCCCTTTCGGCCCCCTCCCCCAGCCAGGCCGGCTCCTACCCGGGAGCACGGCACACGTTGCGGCCGCGAGGGTTCAGTTCCTGGGGCGCCACGGGGTCCGGCAGCATCCAGAGCAGCAGCAGCAGCAGCAGCGACGGCAGCAGAGGTGACGGCGGCCCCCCGGCTCCCCGGCGCCGCGCCGGCCCGGCCCCCCGGGGCCCTGCGCCCTCCATGAGGCGCGGGGCAGGCGCGGGGCGGGCACGGGCGCGGGTGCGGCCGCAGCAAGAGCGGCCGGAAGAGGAGTGCGAGGCCGGGCGGGGGGCGGCAGGAGGGGCGCCGGGCCGGGCAGGAAATTCCACATCGGCTCCCTGATCCCGGGCCAGCCGCGGCCGGCCAGGCGGCAGCGCCCGCCCCGCGCGCCAGACCCCACCCTCCGGCCTAGCCACCGCCCCTCCGCGCAGCCCCCGCCCCCATTCGGCCGCTCGCAAACTTGGGGGCGAAGTTGGAGGAGGCCCGCCGAGCGCTGGGGGAGGGAGGGGCCGCCCGAGGAATCCCCGGTTCCCGCGCCTTTCCGTCCGCTCCCGAAACATCTACCGAAGCAGCCGCCCCTGCGCGCCCACTGCGTAGCCAGGCCCGGGACGGGAAGGCGGATGGGGGACACGGCCGCGACTCCGCAAGCCCACCCCCACCCCCAGCGCCTCGGAACCGGCCAAGGGAGTGAGGCCCTCAGACAGCCCAGGTCGAGGCCGAAAGCCAACTCCACAGCACCCCACCGCGAAGTCCTTGCAGTGCTGAGATGTGCGGTCAGCTCCCCCTGCGCACTCCTGCGCACTCAAAGCTCGCAAGGGGCGGACCGAGCAGGATGATTGAGGCCTGTGGTAGATTGGGTCCGGACCCGAGGCCTGGGGGAAGGAGTCTCCGTAGGAACGGATGGGAGAGATGCAGAGGAGGTAGAATGGCCCGGCTGTGGACTGCGGTAGGAAGAAGTAGACAGAAGGAGACCCCCGGGATGGAAACCTTGCAATCCTAGTTGAGAAATGAAGGGGGCTCGGGGAGCCTGGGCGGTGGGTTCTGCTGGCTGTCGGATTTCCAGGAGAGGTTGGGGCTGGAGTGGGAACTCCTGCATCAGGCAAGGTGGGTAACAGCACAAAGCAGAGGGAAGGTATGGGAAGGGAGCAAGACAGAGCAGGACAGGCCCTAGGGAGCCAGCGGGGAAGCTGGACTTGGACTGGGAAGCAGCAGGGTGCAGTTCCCCGGGGGGCAACTGGGGCAGACCCACTCTCAGGTCCAAGGAGTTGGGAGGTTGTCTTTTGGGGACTTGAGAGCTGGCAGAAGGCCTGAGCAGGGAGAGGGCACCTGTGTTCTTTGGGGAGCAGGCCACATGCGGCCCACAGGCCCACTGAGGGAGGGCAGGCAGACTCTCTCCAGATGTGGCCAGATAGCCATGAAAGGTGGGGCTGGAGAAGGGGACTTGGAGGAGGAGCCACTGGAAGGCCCAAGGCCACGGGCATCACCAGGCTGGTACAGGCAGAGAGTGGGATGGGGAAGAGCAGGCTCCTCACTCAGCACGAGGGAGGTGGGGTGGGCTGAAAGAGAAGTGGAACCAGTGTGGACACGAATGCAACAACTTGGGGACAAATAAACAGGCCAATCACTTCTGGCCAGCTCAGCCTGGGCACAGCCCTGACCTCCTCAGCAGTGCCCTCCCAGTGCTGGGGCCCCTCCCATGGAGGATCCAGATTACTGCTCCCAATAAAGGCCAGCAGAGGTCCCAGTGGCTGCAGGGTCTATCCCAGCCCAGCTCCCGGCTTTAGAGGCACTGACCCCCTGGGCTGGAGGGGACACTCACCTCAGCCGGATGGAGGTCATGAACAGGCATATCAAATTCCATCACCTTTCTCCTTCCCCCAGACCTGTTCCCACCCCCATGTGCCACCTCTGTACAGGAAGGGCACCACCTGGATGGTGCCCCCCAATCCCTCAGGACCTCCTAAATGTCTCAGATCTCTGCCCACCCCTGTCTGTCACCCAGAGTAGTCTTTTTAATCTCACATGTAGCTATCCACCAATGCTCTCAGGACAAGGATCGTCCCCAGCCTCACCTCATGACCCGGTGCATACATCCCTTGCAGTGGATGGCAACTTTGGGTGTCATGGGCAGAGCCCTCATTTGTCCCAGCCACCACTGCACCCCTAGGGGAAGACTGACAAGTATGGGAGGAATGAAGGATCATCCACGTGGCACCAGGATGTAGAAGGAACCCACAGACAACTCACCACCACACAGGCAAACTGCTGGAGCCTGGAGACCTGGCCTGCTGGCTTTAGCCAGGATGACTGCCAGAAGGAAGTAGATCTTGAAGGCTGAGGAGGGTTTTGCATGAAAGCGGGGACCAGGAGCCTAGCCACACTGGAGAGCACAAGTTGGGCTGCCTCAGCTCAGGGGTATGAGATGTAGCCCTTAGAAACCCAGCTGCGCCGCAAGGCCGACATTGGCAGGGCCAGGCTGCGCCCAATTCCAAGGCACTCTCCACTCCTCCCCAAGCTGTGCAGGACCTCAGTGAGCCCTTCCTGCTCCTGCAGACCAGAGGCCTCCTGCAAACCTGTGGCTGTGGCTGGTGGCTCAGGTGAGATGGTGCCAGCCAGCATGGTGTCAGAACACACTGGAGAGTGGTGGGGCATGTCTGGTGCTCCTTTCCAGAAACCTCTGAGGTCTGCAGGATCTACTGCCCTAGCCTGCCAGGTGGTAGCAGAGATACAGGAAGTGCTGGGTCTGAGACCCACAGAGTGGGGTTCCTACTCTGAACCCCACGCTCTTGCGCCTCACCCTCGGGAGAAGGGAGATGACACTGGAGTGTGTAGCCATCCTGCCCCACCGGGGCTCAACACCCGGTCTGCTACCCTAAGGCGATGTCATGTTTCCTCAGGGGTACTCATGGCCCAGGACAGTGAGGAAGGTCTTCAGGTCTCACACACACACCCACATACCACAGCCCTGGGGGCACAGGCCAACTCCAAGGGAGTTGCTTCTACCCTCAAGAATCCTTGGGGTATCCATTTAGGAGAGCCCAGAGTGACTGATGGTCCCCCCTCCCCATCCCCTCTCCTCCCATCAAGCAGCACACTGCCCCCTTCTCTTCCAGGACAGGATGCCAGCAAGAACACATGGCTGTCCCCATGCTCTGCCCAGTCAACTGGGAGAGGATGGGGCCTTGGCAACTTACAGCCCTGTCTGCGGGATGCCTCTGGGCACAAGGCCCATAGTAGGAGTCTGCAGGTGCAGACCCTGTGAGGGCATCTGGATGGAAGAAAACTTCGTGTGGTACAGCCCTGTGGTCAGGCTGGTGTGGACTCACAGCCCATCTATGCAGGGTGCAGGCTAAGCCTGGTGGTCTCAAGAGGGCAAGAAAAGCACCGGGACAGGTGAAAAGGGGAGGGTCCCAGCTGCTGTGCCAGTGTGGTCCTTGAGACTGGGTGTCTAAGGGTTACCTGGCAAACCTGTAGCACCTGCAGATTCCCTCCCCAGCACACTCAGCTTTAGGAGGTTGGGAGGAGCCGGGCACAGGCCAGAGGGGCCACCCTCCATGCCCCTGTGATGCTGCCCCGCTCCCAGGTGCTGAGGCTCTGGTTCCCTGACCCTCTCAGGCTGAGAGACTCCTAACTGGAGCTGAACTGAAACTCTGCGTGCTGCCCTGGTTGGGAGACAAGTTCCACACCAGAAAAGACACTCAAGTGGGCTGCACAACCACCTATCACCAGACCAGAGCAAGTTCCAGCTTTCCCACTGACTGCCCTGTTAGCTTGTGGAGTTGACTGTGCTTCCCTCTCAGGCAGGGTCTTCTTAGTGCCACTTGGCTTCTAGCCTGGGCTTCCACAGCCTCCCAGATGGCGGCTCTGACCCCAGAAGCCACACTTCCCAGGGATGCAGCTTGGATGCACTGTGGAAAGGAACTGAGGCTGTGGCTACAGAAAAACAGTTAACACCTTCTGTAAGATGCTTTATTTCATTGATAACAACATGGGGTCTGAAAACCCAGCGGGAGAGGTCTTTTTATCACAGAGTCAGTCCCAGGAGAGCTGATGCATCTCTGCTCCTCTGCCCCTCAGGAGCTCTCATCCTCCAACCCCAGCTGCTCCCACAGCCCCACCCCATTCACAGAAAGAGGGCTGCCACGTACCTCAGCCCCCCTGCCCAGGCTGTCAGCTCCCAGGTCCCTTTGGATAAGGACTGATCTAGGCAGGGAGGAGAGAGAAGGCCAACCCCTCCAGGGCTCACTGAGGAAGACCAAAGCCTTTCAGAAGCATTTCCTGCTGTGACGTAATCCACAGGCCGGGATCTGCACGGCCCTGAGATGCCTGTGGCAGGCTGGCCAAGGGGCTGGTGTGAAGAAAGAGGGCAGGGCCCCCAAGCTGTGGCCAACAGGGGCAAGGGGCCCTGCCCTGGAGTAAAGTGCTGTGGCCTAGGCTGCATGGGTTTCACTGCCCTGCAGCCCCAGCCTCCCTTCCCTCTGACACCAGGCACGGGAAGCCTAGTCCTCACTGGAGTTGTCAAACTCCTCCCAGTCAGACACACTCATCACCTCAGAGGCAAAGTCCGGGTCGGCCTGGCTGCGGTCAGGGGTACCGCGGGGCGGCTCAAGGAGCAGGGAGCGAGGCAAGGTGAGCACACAGGCCGCCAGGCCTGAGATGGAGTTGTCCAGCTGGGGCCCCTCCTCCCAGCAGTCCTTCTCCACATCGTAAATGTGCACGTAGCCCGTGCGGCTGCCACGGTTGTGTGAGCGGCCACCTAGCACATAGATCCTGTTGTCCAGCACGGCAATGCCAGGCTCACCATGCCCAGCAGGGAGTGGGCAGACGGAAGACCACTGTCCAGACGTGCAGCTGTAGCAGGCCACCTGCAAAGCCAAGGCCAGAATAAAGCCCAGCACCTGCTGGGACAAGGCTGCCAGCTCCCCTACAAGCCCACTGATCAAGGTGGCCACAGTTACCCACCATTCCGACAGGTCAGACCCCCTGGAAGGATGGCACAGGGCCAGTGTTGAAACATCCTGCCCATGGGCCAGGCTGCTGCTGTCTCACTCAGGGATGGCTGAGTCTGCAGGAGCCTGTCTTTTGGGCCCTCCCCTAGAATGATCCAATTCCCTCTGGCTTTGCTCGAGCCCAGCCCTTCCTTCAGGCCACCTGGCCCTAAGCCAGTCTCTGCCCTCAAGTGTGTGGCTATGCCCCCATCAGCATCTGGTCGTTCCCCATGTCTGAGGGCACTGCTTCTCTCCCCTCCAGGAAACTGCCTGAGAAACAGGGACTCCACTGAAATGTCTTCAACCTCACCTGCAGCACTCAACACAGGCAGCAGGACAGGGGGAGGAGACAGAAAGTGGAAGTAATTCCTTGCGGAGTAATCAACATCAACATTCTCTTGTCTTCAAAATTGTCCAAAACAGTAAACAAAGACATGGAAAAATGTTCAACCTACTAGTAATTCAAGAAATGCAAAATCAAAACATCAGAGACAAATTTTCCAACTATTAACTAGCAACCACTGCAGAGAAGAAAAATCACAAAACCCAATGCTGGTGAGGGTGTGGTAAAGCCATACTACTATGTATCTGTCTGACATGCCAGAAAAGGAATTTGGCAATAAGTATTAAGAGCCATGAAAATCTTATCTTCTTGACTGATTAGCCGTTTTTGGTTTTCTAGCTATGGTGGGCAGAATAGTGGCCCCCAAAGATGTCTAGTTCCTAATCTCCAGAATATGCTACCTTAAGTGGCCAAAGGGGCTTTGCAGATAGGATCGAGGGTGTGAGAATACAGAAAAAAAAAAAAGAGTTAAGGGTGCAGATCCTGAGATGAGGCAGTTTTCCTGAATTTTCCAGGTGACCCATCCAATTGCATGAGCCCTTAAAAGTGGAAGGGGAGAGGCTGGGCACAGTGGCTCACACCTGTAATCCCAGCACTTTGGGAGGCCAAGGTGGGCGGATCACAAGGTCAAGAGATCAAGACCATCCTGGCCAACATGGTGAAACCCCGTCTCTACTAAAAATACCAAAATCAGCTGGGTGTGGTGGCACATCCCTGTAACCCCAGCTACTCGGGAGGCTGAGGCAGGAGAATCGCTTGAACCCGGGAGGGGAAGGGTGCAGTAAGCCAAAAGCACCACGGCACTCCAGCCTGGTGACAGAGCAAGATTCCATCTCAAAAAAAAAAAAAAAAAAAGTGGAAAGGGAGGCTGGGGGTGGTGGCTCACACCTATAATCCCAGCACTTTGGGAGGCTGAGGTGCATGGATCACCTGAGGTCAGGAGTTTGAGACCAGCCTGGCCGACATGGCAAAACTCCATCTACTAAAAACACAAAGATTAGCTAGGTGTGGTGGCGAACAACTGCAGTCCTCCCAGCTACTCAGGAGGCTGAGGCAGGAGAATCGCCTAAACCCAGGAGGCAGAGGTTGCAGTTAGCTGAGATTGCACCACTGCCCCCCAGCCTGGGTGACAGACCAAGACTTCATCTCAAAAGAAAGGAAAGGTAAAGCCAGACAAGAGAACTGAGAAGTGAGGAGGACTCAACCTGCCATTGCTGGCTTTGAAGATGAAGCACCCCGAAGCCAGGAAAAGTGGGGACCTTTAGAAGCCAAGAAGGCCCTCAGCTGACAGCTAGCAAGGAAATGGGACTGCAACTGCCAGTTGAATTCTTCTAACCACCTGGGTGAGCAAGGAGGCAGATCCCCACCAGGGTCTCCACAAAGGAAAGATGCCCTGACCACACCCTGGTTTTAGCCTGGCAAGGCCCTGTCAGAGGACTTGTGAATGCAGAATACATTTATCTTAAGTTGCTAAGTTTGTGGTGATAGGTTACTGCAGCAATAGAAAACGAATGTGCTGGTCCAGAGGATCTCACAAGCAGAGGGCCTGTTAAAACCCAGATTGCCAAGCCCCACCCTCAGGGCTTCTGAATCAGTGGGTCTGAGGTGCTTCATCACACAGCGTTCCCAGGTGACGCAGACTCTGTTAGTCTGAGAATCACACTTTGAGAACTGTGGCGGCCGGGTGCGGTGGCTCAAGCCTGTAATCCCAGCACTTTGGGAGGCTGAGACGGGCGGATCACGAGGTCAGGAGATCGAGACCATCCTGGCTAACACGGTGAAACCCCGTCTCTACTAAAAAATACAAAAAACTAGCCGGGCGCGGTGGCGGGCGCCTGTAGTCCCAGCTACTCGGGAGGCTGAGGCAGGAGAATGGCGTAAACCCGGGAGGCGGAGCTTGCAGTGAGCTGAGATCCAGCCACTGCACTCCAGCCTGGGTGACAGAGCGAGTCTCCGTCTCAAAAAAAAGAGAACTGTGGCATGAACCTAAGGAAATAATCTAAAATACTTGAAAAGTCCAACAAAGCAACTGTCACTTGTCATGTTATTTGGAATAGTTAAAACTCAGACACAAGAGGGGATTATGAAGATTGAGTGTTAAACTGGAAAATGCCCAGGACTAAAGTCACTGAGAGAAGCAGAATGGGATATGGGATGCTCCTTTTTGTCTGTTTGTTTGTTTGAGACAAGGTCTCGCTCTGTCGCCCAGGCTGGAGTGCGGTGGCACCATCACTGAGGTTCACTGCAGCCTCAACCTCCTGGGCTCAGGTGATTCTCTCTCAGCCTCCCAAGTAGCTGGGACCACAGGTGCAAGCCACCATGCCCGACTAATTTTTTTTGTATTTTCAGTAGAGATGGGGTTTCACCATGTTGCCCAGGCTGGTATCAATGCCTGGACTCAAGCCATCCACCTGCCTTGGCTTCCCGAAGTGCAGGGATTACAGGCGTGAGCCAAGTGCCCAGCTCAGAATGGGATGCTCTTTGACTACAATCAGGCAGAAAACATACACGGTCAATACTGAAAATGGTCATATGGAAAAACAGTGCTGCAGGGGCCTGATTATAAATGCTTTTCCTCACCCTTCTCTGTTTTTTTTTCTTTTTTTGAGACGGAGTCTTGCTCTGTTGCCCAGGCTGGGGTGCAGTCGTGCGATCTTGGCTCAGTGCAACCTCCGCCTCCCGGGTTCCAGCGATTCTCCTGCCTCAGCCTTCCTAAGTAACTGGGATTATAGGCGCCCACCAGCGCACCTTGCTAATTTTTGTATTTTTAATAGAGATGGGGTTTCACCTTCTTGGCCAAGCTGGTCTTGAACGCCTGACCTAGTGATCCACCCACCTCGGCCTCCCAAAGTGCTGCAATTACAGGCGTGAGCCACCGTGCCTGGCCACCCATCTCTATTTTTTAAAGGTCCTGCAATGTGGTTATATTAACTTTATAATAAAAGTTTTGTTCTTTGTTTTGTTTTGTTTTTAATAGAGACAGGGTCTCATTCTGTCACCGAGGCTGGGGAACAGCAGTGTGATCATAGCTCAATGAAGCCTCCAACTGCTGGGCTGAAACGATCCTCCCATCTCAGCCTCCTGAGTAGCTGGGACTACAGGTATGTGCCACCAGCCTGACTCTAAAAGTTTTTTTTTTTTTTTTTTTTGAGACAAGGCCTGGCTCTGTCACCCAGGCTGGAGTACAGTGGCATGGTCTCAGCTTACTGCAACCTCTGCCTCCTGGGCTCAAGCCATCCCCCCACCTCAGCCTCCCAAGTAGCTGAGATTACAGGCATGCACCACCACACCTGGCTAATTTTTGTATTTTTGTAGAGATGGGGTTTCAACATGTCGCCCAGGCTGGTCTCAATCTCCTGAGCTCAAGCGATCCTCTCACCATGGCTTCCCAAACTGCTTGGATTACAGGCATGTGCCATCACATCCAGCCTAAAAGTTTTTAAGAATAATAAGCAAAGGTAGATGTGTATGTGTATGATACTGTCATGATGACATTTGTCCAAACCTATAGAATGTACCAAGAGTGAACACTGTGGACTCTGGTTGATGGTGACACATCAATGCAGTTTCTACAACTGTGACATATCCACCCCTGTGGAGGGAGAGGTCTGCAGTGGGGAGGCTGTATGTGTACGCGGGGAAAAAGGGGTATATGGAAACTGTACCTTCCACTTAATTTTGCTGTGAACCTAAGACTGCTTTGAAAAATAGTCTATTTTTAAAAGGCACATGTTTCAGTTACATTTTCCATCAACAACAACTGAGAGGGTTGGGAATGATGATGGGTGTGGACAGCCCCCGGCCCCACTCACCTGGTGCACATCCCTCCTGTATCCGGCATCGTTGTTGCTGCCCCCGATCACATACAGCTTGTTGAGGAGGGTCGCCATGCCGTGCCAGGCACGCCGCACAGGCCCATCAGCCAGTGTGTGCCACGTGTTGCTGCCTGGGTCGTAGCAGTGTGTCTCTTTCAGGTAATCCTCCCCTCTGCGGCCGCAGGTGATATACATCTTCCCCTCCAGCGTGGCGCCTGCGTGGGCATACACCTGTGTGGAGCCACCAGGAGAAATGGCGTGAGAGGCCAGTGAGGAAGGGTGACTGGGTACTCTGTCAAGGCCAATCACCACCTCACACCTGCCTGACAACACTGTGAGGCTGCACCACTTCCCACTTACTCCTCACATACAGACAAGAATCCTCCCTCGATTCTCACGGGACATACTGTCTTGGTCACTGACCTCTAACCTCTTCCCAATAGGGGATACATCTATAGATGCAGAGATGAAATGTAACCTTTGTCTTTCCTTTGCCCCTAAAGTCAACATCTACATGGGGGAACTCCAAGAAAATAACAGCATTTTTTTCAAGCCAGTCTGGGAGAAGCCACAGAACCCTGGAGAATGCTGACCTGCCCTCAGTGGCCTGCACCCCTCCCCCACTCCCACTGGACATGCAATCCTCCGGGCCTGCTGACCCTGCTTTCAAAATCTGTTTGTAAATAATATCTGACATCAAACTCATGATGTGGGGAGAAAAATACACATGGCTCTGGATTCTGGTCCTGAATCTTTTGTGGGCTTTTTACCTTCCCTCTGATGGGCTATCTCTACAGGCCCAGCCAGCCCCCATCGCGGGAACCTCTTACCTTGGCCCCAAGGTAAGAGAACCCACCCCTCACATCCAGCAGGCCAACAGAAGGCCCCAAGGCAAGGCCCTGGGTGTTTTGAGGGTAGAGGAGCCCTCAGGGTGTGCAGCCTCCAGAGCTATGTCACCGGGCAAGTCACTAACACTGAGGCTATGCGGGTGACAAAACAAGAGTCGAGAGGTGGACAAAGCAGTGGGGAAGAAGAAAACACAACAAGGGTTTGGTTTGGGTCTTCTCCTATCACCAGTAAGGGTCTGGGGGGTTTTTCTTTTTCTTTTTTGAGACGGAGTCTCGCTCTGTCACCAGGCTGGAGTGCTGTGGCATGATCTCGGCTCACTGCAACCTCTGACTCCCTGGTTCAAATGATTCTCCTGCCTCAGCCTCCCAAGTAGCTGGGATTACAGGCATGCGCCACCAAGCCCAGTGAATTTTTGTATTTTTAGTAGAGACGGGGTTTCACCATGTTGGCCAGGATGGTCTCGATTTCCTGACCTCATGACCTGCCTGCCTCAGCCTCCCAAAGTGCTAGGATTATAGGCATGAGCCACCACACCCAGCTGAGGTTTTTCTTTTTAATTAAACTTTTAATTTTGAGATAAGTGTAGAGTAACATGTAGTTGGAAGTAACAATACAGAGATCTCATGTGCCTTCCTTCCCCAGTGGTAAGAGCCTGTGTCACTATATCACAGTGTCACCAGGATGCTGACGTGGACACAGCCACCAGGATCCCAAGGGGCTGCCCTTTAGGGTGACACCCACTCACCTCCCTTACCCTAATCCCTTCCTTAAGCCCTGGAAACCACCAATCTCTTCTCTATTTCTACCATTTTGTAACTTCAAGAGTGTTGTCTGAATTAAATCGGTATACAACCTTCTGACATTGACTTTCTACCCCAACCCAGGTTCTACCAAGTTATTGCACGTACAGGTTGAGTACATCCAAAATCTGAGACTTTTTGAGCACATACACGACACTCAAACGAAATGCATTTCAGACTTTTGGATAAGAAATGCTAAAGCAGTAACTATAATGCAAAGATTCCAAAATCTGAAAAAATCTGACATCCAAAACACTTCTGGTCCCCAGCATTTCAGATAAAGGGTATTCAACATGTACCAACAGTTAGTTCCTTTTCTATTGCTGAGTAGTATTCCATGTGTATCTACCACAGCTTGTTTAACCATTCTCTGTTGAAAACATCTGATTTCTTTCCAGTTTCTGGCTATTACCAATAAAGCTACTATTAATATTCATGTACAGATAAGTTTTTTTGTTTTTAATTAATTTTTTTGAGACGGAGTCTCGCTCTGTCGCCCAGGCTGGAGTGCAGTGGCCGGATCTCGGCTCACTGCAAGCTCCACCTCCCGGGTTCACGCCATTCTCCTGCCTCAGCCTCCCGAGTAGCTGGGACTACAGGCGCCCGCCACCTCGCCCGGCTAGTTTTTTTTTTTGCATTTTTTAGTAGAGACGGGGTTTCACCGTGTTAGCCAGGATGGTCTCGATCTCCTGACCTCGTGATCCACCCGTCTCGGCCTCCCAAAGTGCTGGGATTACAGGCTTGAGCCACCGCGCCCGGCCTAGTTTTTTAAATTTTTTATTTTTTGAGACAGGGTCTTGGTCTATTGCCCATGCTGCAGTATAGTGGCACAATCTTGGCTCATTGCAACTTCTGCCTCCTGGGTTCAAGCAATTCTCATGCCTCAGCCTCCCGAGTAGCTGGGATTACAGGCACGCATCACCATGCCTGGCTAACATATACAGAGTAGTTTTCATTTCTCTGGGATAAACACCCAGGATGGTAACTGCTGGGTCACATGATAGTTGGAAGAACTGCCAGATCTGTTTTCCAGAGTGGCTGTACCATTTCACATTCCTATCAGCAATGCATGAGCATAGTTTCCCTGCACAGTCACCAGTATTTTGTAGTCACTACTTTTCATTTTAGTCATCCTGAGGTAGTTCTCTCACTGTGGCTTTAATCTGCATTTCCCTAATAGCTAATAATGTTATACATCTCCTTATATGCTTATTTGCCATCTGTATATCCTCTTCAGTGAAATGTTTCAACTCTTTTGCCTTCTTTTTTTTTTTTGAGACAGAGTCTCGCTCTGTCGCCCAGGCTGGAGTGCAGTGGCATGATCTCGGCTCACTGCAAGCTCTGTCTCCCGGGTTCACGCCATTCTCCTACCTCAGCCTCCCAAGTGG
The DNA here is from genome assembly GCF_009764315.1 of Trachypithecus francoisi. NCBI lineage: Eukaryota > Metazoa > Chordata > Mammalia > Primates > Cercopithecidae > Trachypithecus > Trachypithecus francoisi. The sequence goes on along the minus strand of NW_022681459.1, from coordinate 40,311,856 downwards.
CTGGGACTACAAGGCGTCTACCACCACACCCAGCTAATGTTTTGTATTTTTAGTAGACGGGGTTTCACTGTGTTAGCCAGGATGGTCTCAATCTCCTGACCTCGTGATCCACCCGCCTCGGCCTCTCAAAGCGCTGGGATTACAGGTGTGAGTCACCACGCCCAGCTTCTTTTGCCCTCTTTCTAATGGGGTTATTTGCAGTATTTTGCCAAGGTTTTGTTTTGTTTTGAGATAGAGTCTCACTCTGTCGCCCAGGTTGGAGTGCACTGTCTTGGCTCACTGCAACCTCCACCTCCCAGGTTCAAGCGATTCTCCTGCCTCAGCCTCCCAAGTAGCTGGGATTACAGGCGTGTGCCACTGCGCCCGACTAATTTTTATATTTTTAGTAGACACGGGGTTTCACCATGTTGGCCAGGCTGGTCTCGAACTCCTGACCTCGTGATCCGCCCACTTTGGCCTTTCAAAGTGTTGGGATCACAGGTGTGAGTCACCGCGTCTGGCCTTTCATTGAGTTTTAAGAGTTGTTTATATATGTATTTATTTAATACTAGTCCTTTGTCAGATAGGTGGTTTGCAAATATTTTTTAATTTTGATGAAGTCCAGCTTATCAATTTTTCTTTTTATGGCTCATACTTTTGGGGTCAAGTCTAAGAATTCCTTGCCTAGCCCTAGCTAGATCCTCAAGATTTTCTTCTGGTCATCACATCATGTGGCCACCGCAGGGACCAGACCCAGACGGCTCCAGAGCCTCTGGGCCCAGGGGGTGGGGGGGTGGGGGTGGGCGACGGTGGCGACGCTTCGGCTCCTCCTGAGCCACCTGCTGGCCCTGTGCCCCACTCCATCCTCACAGGCTGGGGATGGGCCCTGGCGCAGCTGTGTGGTTTCAGGAGCAGAGTTGCAGAATCCAAGGACCCATTTTGTTCTTTCTCCGCACTGCTTTATGGGAGGCATTATGGCCCCCAAAGACATAATGACAAATACTCATGCTAAATCCATCCTCAATTCAATGAACTCCCTCAGGAAAAGCAATACCCTGTGATGTGACATTGAGAGTGGAGCACAAAGACTTCCTTGCCCATTGGATTGTGCTGGTTGCCTGTAGTGATTACTTCTGTGCCATGTTCACTAGTGAGCTTTCACAGAAGGAGAAACCTTATGTTGACATCCAAGGTTTGACTGCCTCTACCATGGAAATTTTATCGGACTTTGTGCACACAGAAACAGTACATGTGACAGTGGAGAATGCACAAGAACTGCTTCCTGCAACCTGTCTGCTTCAGTTGAAAGGTGTGAAACCGGCCGGGCGCGGTGGCTCAAGCCTGTAATCCCAGCACTTTGGGAGGCCGAGACGGGCGGATCACGAGGTCAGGAGATCGAGACCATCCTGGCTAACACGGTGAAACCCCGCCTCTACTAAAATACAAAACCTAGCCGGGCGAGGTGGCGGCGCCTGTAGTCCCAGCTACTCGGGAGGCTGAGGCAGGAGAATGCGTAAACCTGGGAGATGGAGCTTGCAGTGAGCTGAGATCCGGCCACTGCACTCCAGTCCAGGCGACAGAGCGAGACTCCGCCTCAAAAAAAAAAAAAAAAAAAAAAAAAAAAAAAAGAAAGGTGTGAAACAGCCTGTTGTGAGTTCTTAGTCAGTTGGACTCTTCTAATTGCCTGGGTTATTAGGGATTTTGCTAAAACCCCAATTGTGTTGACCTGATGCAAGCAGCCAGAAGCATTTTCCTGAAGTGGTATAGCATGAAGAGTTCATTCTTCTGAGTCAAGGAGGGGTGCAAAAGCTAATCAAGTGCGATGAAATTCAGGTGGATTCTGAAGAGCCAGTCTGTGAGGCTGTCATCAACTGCATGAAGCATGTCAAGAAACAGCAGGAAAAACCCTTGCCTAACCTGCTACAGTATGTGCAGATGCCCCTGCTAACCCCCAGGTATATCACAGATGTAATAGATGCTGAGCCTTTCATCCGCTGTAGTTTACAATGCAGGGATCTGGTGGATGAAGCAAAGAAGTTTCATCTGAGGCCTGAACTTCAGTGTCAGATGCAGGGACCCAGGACAAGGGCTCACCTAGGAGCCAATGAAGTGCTTTTGGTGGCTGGGGGCTTCGGAAGCCAGCAGTCTCCCATTGACGTGGTAGAGAAATATGACCCTAAGACTCAGGAATGGAGCTTTTTGCCAAGCATAACAGACATTATAATCTCATAACAGACATTATGTGGCCTCAGTGTCTCTACATGACCGAATCTACATTATTGGTGGCTATGATGGCTGTTCCTGCCTTAGTTCAGTGGAATGTCTAGACTACACAGCAGATGAGGATGGGGTCTGGTATTCTGTGACCCCAATGAATGTCTGACAAGGTCTTGCTGGAGCCACCACCCAGGGAGATATGATCTATGTCTCTGGAGGCTTTGATGGAAGCAGGTGTCACACCAGTATGGAGTGGTATGATCCAAATGTTGACCAGTGGAGCATGCTGGGAGATACGCAGACATCTCAGGAAGGTGCTGAACCTATAATGGCCAGCGGAGTGATCCACTGTCTAGGAGGATATGACGGCTTGAATATCTTAAATTCAGTTGAGAAATATACCCTCATACAGGACATCGGACTCATGTTACATCAATGGCCATCAAGTGTTCTGCAGGAGTAGCCCTGCTGAATGACTATATTTATGTGGTGGGGAGATTTGATGGTACAGCCCACCTTTCTTCCATTGAAGCATACAACATTCTCACTGATTCCTGGACAACTGTCACCAATATGACCACTCCACAATGCAATGTAGGGGCCACAGTGCTTTGGGGGAGACTCTATGCAACTGCAGGATATGATGGTAATTCCCTGCTAAGTAGCATTGAATGTTATGACCCTATCATCGACAGCTGGGAAGTCGTGACATCCATGGGAACCCAGCGCTGTGATGCTGGTGTGTGTTCCCCACAAGAAGTGACCATTGTTGGAGCGCCATCCAGAGCTAGTGACCAGTCCAGCGGACAGTTAGTGGGAGAATCAAGAATCCTTTCCAGAATGTCTGTTTCTCACTGTGTGCACACAGGGTGATTACAGGCACCAGTGCAGTGATGATTGTACTTATTTGACACATACTCCCCCTCGTCCTGGTTGTTGTTCCTGAGAAGGGTGGGTAACATACTCCAGGGAAAAGAATGTACATTGAATGGATGTGAGAGACCACATGGCCTCTCCCACTGCTTTGGGGAGCACTTTCCTGTCATTTCTAACTTACCACGTGCTTGGTGTACTATATGTATGTTGTGCCTCATACGTTGCAAAGAACTAAGGTGAGTATTGCCTACTACATGTGGGCAATATCCAGCCTAGATGATTGGAAAGATACCAATTTAAGTAAACTTGGTAAAATTCAAGTCTTTTTTTTTCCAAGAACAAACATATTTTCTAATCTACAGGTAGCTAGGGGCAACACAGTTCCATTCTAGAGAGAAACAAAAGGGAAAACCCCACAAAACTTTGGGAGCAAGGGAGAGAGACTCATCTGACACTTCTTTTGGAGGTCAGGATTTATATATCACAATTGAAGTTAGAATAAGTGAAGTAAACTGAACTGGATGGAATGTCAGTGAACTTAGAACAGCACTGAAGTACTACATAGCTTGGAAGATGGAGATGGGCATATTACTTGAAAGATCTTTTTATTTTCCCAAGGTCTTTCGCACCTTGGGGAAATAAAAGAGTGAACAAATATTGGGATGAGAGAAGATGACATCAATGTGGGAGTTCAGTATAACTGGGGATAAACTAGAAGTACCTGTGATTTTACAGTTGTCTTATTACCTGCCAGGGCTCATCTAGCCATGGCAATGTTTGCTTTGAATGGGGGTGAAAGACTTTCTTTGTTGAATCAAATACTACTACACTATTACACTTCCACACTACTTATTTGGGGATGGGCTGGGAGTGACAGTAGCCTACTAGTTCAGCTACCTGATTACTGCCCCATTCTTTCAGAAGCACACTTCTGCCAAGGAGTGGTTTATACTGCTGTGTTTGGTACATTTAGTCTTTTTTCTGCTATAAGTTTTCCTTACCTGTCCTTTAGTGTATATTTTATTCATCACAGGACAGAATAATCAAGGACAACAAAAATCCTTTTGTTAGTTTCAGTACCTTAACTATCAACATTTCTGGGCTATCATTCAATATTCCTCTGTGTCATGGAGTGAAATTCTTGTTTTATGGGTATTGGGAGTGTGGGAATGTGATAACCTAAACAACCTTTGCTCTGAAATTCCATTTTTCCCTCTTTCCCTGAATTGTATTAACCTACAGAGTTAATTTCTTTTGTATTTTTTAAAGAAAATATTAAAAATCAACAGTCTCAAAAAAAAAATTCCTTTTTTTCTAGAAGTTTTATGGTTTTACATTTAACTCCATAAACCATTTTGAATTAATTTTGGTGTATGGTATGGGACTTGGGTTGATGTCCATTTTTTTGCCAATGGATGTCTAATCGCTCCAGCACTATTTGCTGAAAGATATCTTTCCTCCAATCTATTGCTTCTGCACCTTTGTCCAAAATCATGTGTAACACAACTGGGCATATTTACCCGGGTCTGTGGGTTTTCCATTCCGTTTCACTGATCTATGTGTCTAACACTCTATCCACACCACAGCTTTGATTACTGTAGCTATGTAGTAATCTTGAAATTGGGCAGATTCCTCCCATTTTATTGTTTTTTTTCAAAATTATTTGAGCTATTCTAGTTCCTTTGCCTTTATATATAAATTTCAGAATAATCTCATTTACATCTACTGTCACAAGTAAAATCAAATCAAAATAAAAAAAATTACTTATTTTTAAATTTATTTTATTATTACTTTTTGAGACAGAGTCTCACTCTGTCATCCAGGCTGGAGTGCAGTGGCACAATCTTGGCTCATTGCAACCTCTGCCTCCTGGCTTCAAGCGATTCTCATGCCTCAGCCTTCCGAGTAGCTGGGATTACAGGTGTGTGGCACCACACCCAGCTAATATTTGTATTTTTAGTAGAGATGGGGTTTCACCATGTTGGCGAGGCTGGTCTTGAACTCTTGACCTCAAGTGATATACCATCCTTGGCCTTCCATAGTGCCGGGATTACAGACGTAAGCCACTGCGCCCGGCAATAAAAAAAAATTTTAGGCTGGGTATAATGGTTCACTTCTCTAATCCTTGCATTTTGGCCAAGGCACGCAGATCACTTGAGACCAGGGGTTCAAGAACAGCCTGGGCTATAAATATGGTGAAACCCTCATGATACTAAAAATATAAATATTAGCTGGGCATGGTGGTGCTCACCTGTAATTCCAGCTACTCAGGAGGCTGAGGCAGGAGAATCACTTGAACTGGGGAAGCAGAGGTTGTAGTGAGCCAGGGTCATGCCACTTCACTCCAGCCTGGGTGACAGAGTGAGACTCTGTCTCAAAAAATAAACAAATAAAAATATTTTTAAAAGCTTATTGTGCATGTAAAAGATTTCATGAACCAAGAAACCCCAAACTGGAAGTGGTATGAAGCCCCAATTCACAGCAGTTACAGCACAGTTTATAAAGCATGAATGAGGAAGTATATTGTTCCCTACTGTGCATAAGCTTTCTTTGTAATGCTATCACACTGAGGGAGGACAGCTTAAGTTTCAGTTACATGGCTAGAGGCAGTTGGCCTAGGGGTATATCCAAACCTCAGCTTCCATTTTCATTTTCCCTTAATAGCACAAAAAACATTCCTGAAGTTTTGATAGGAATACTAGTATTCCTGTATTAATACTATACCAATATAAGCAATACTGTATTAATATATGTATTATTAATTGGGTTGGGAAAGAACTGACATTCTTACTATTTGACTCTTCCAATCCATGGACTTGGTATGTCTCTCCATCTATTCACATCTTCTTTTATTTCTTTCATTGGTGTTTTGTAATATTCAGTGTACCAATCCTGTGAGGTTTTTTGTTTGTTTTGAGACAGAGTCTTGCTCTGTTGCCCAGGCTGGAATGCAGTGGTGTGATCTCGGCTCACTGCAACCTCTGCCTCCCGGGTTCACGCCATTCTCCTGCTTCAACCTCTAGAGTAGCTGGGACTACAGGTGCCCGCCACCACGTCCAGCTAATTTTTGTATTTTTAATAGAGATGGGGTTTCACCATGTTGGCCAGGCTGGTCTTTAACTCCTGACCTCAGGTGATCCGCCCACCTGGGCTGCCCAAAGTGCTGAGATTACAGGCGTGAGCCACCGCGCCCTGCCAACATGACCTATCCTTTTTCATTCCCCAACATCTGATCCATCAGCAAGCCTGATCAGTTTACCGCCACACTACACTCTGAACCCTCCCATCTCCCTCCAGCTCCACAGCTGTGTGTCAGCACAGGTTACTGCTGCCTTCAACCCAGATCACGCGATGACCCAGGGCCAGCCTCGCTTGCTCTGCTCTTGATCCTCGTGCTTTCTTTTCCTACAAGCATGCCCCATGTTTCCTCCCCTAGGGGCTCAGGAAAAGCTGTGAGCCCCTCTCCTGCCCTGGAAGGTCCTTCTGTTAGACTAGGCAGATGGTTAGATATGAGCAGGGAAGTGGATTCCACGTCGGCCTCAGCCTCTAGCATGCCCGGAAGGGACTATGACCTCTGAGACATGTTAACCACACCTGGGGTTTCAAAAGCCCCAACCCCTCTTTCAGTTGAGCTTATCCAGCTCAAATAGGAACTAACCCCACAAGAGACTTTCCACCCCAAGGAGCCTGTGTTGTATATTTTGCCCCAGTTTTGCTTGCTTCCAAAGTAACTTTTGCTCATTGTAATGGTAAAAAACACACCTCCTTGGTGAAGATTTAAGATGCTAATGAGACATGCGATAAATGCACTAGCAAGTAGAGCCACAGTGCATGTGCTGCTAGACCACCCAAACAAAACATGCTTATGAGTAACACCTCTTCCCGCCCATTTATGAATAATCATTAAGCCTCCCATAAGGGAGGTTTCCCAGTGCCAGTTGGGGCGATCTTATTCTGGAGCAGCGTGCTCTGCCTCGGCCTTCAGAATGTACTCTCGCTTTTGCAATAAACTGCCTTACACTTATCCTCGTTAATGCATGTCTCTTGCTTAAAGTCTTTTAACCAAAAAGACAAGAACTGAGGACACATTCCCAGTAACATTTCCTCCCTCTGTAAATGGCAGGTCTAATTGACATCTCCTCAGGTGGACATTCCCCAAAAAGTCCCTCTAGATTCATCCTACCAGAGCCCCCTCCCTGGAAATGCTTCAGTTCAGCCCCCTCTTCATTTCACTTACCATAATTGTAACCACTTTATTGATTTGTTTGCTGGTTAAGAGTGGTTTCTCCTACAAGGCTGTAAACACCATGGAGTGGGGAGTCTTTCTCATTTCTTGTCACCACTGGATTCCCAGGACTTGGTACTTGGTGCTTAGTAGTTGCGGAATGAATGCATGCATGAAGGAAGGAACACCAGCAGCCAGGACGCAGCTAGTTGAAAGCCAAGGCTGCCCCTCTGTGGCCAAGCTGGAGAACTGCTGCTTCCCCAGCTGCCGCAGACAAAGAAATTGCTAAGCCCCTCCCACAACACCCACCTAGGAGGCTTCCCCCATCACCCTTCCTGGAACAGAACCCAAGAGCCCTCCTTGTCCGCTTGGTCTCAAGGACTTCCTGATCTTCTCCATGCAAAATCTGCTCCTTTCCCCAGGATGGGGGTAGGGAGTGTCCTTCCAAAGAGGCTTCCTTCTCCCCAAAGAAGCTGAGAGCAAGGAGCAAGTCAGCTTGCAGCTCACAGCTGCCCAAGAGACAGAAATCTGTGTGGGCTGTGTGAATGACCTGGATAAAGAGCTGGATCCACTGAGGAGACACTAGCCCTCACCCCCTGAAGTCAAAGTCTAAGTCCCTGGGTGGATTGGGGGTCATGAGAGATACTGGAAAGAGGCTTACAAAGGCCAGAGCTCTTGCTAAACTCCCTGAGGCAGTGCAGGTAGAACCTGCCCTCCATACCATCATCTGCCTCTTGGGAATCCCCAAAGGTGTACCTGGCCCATAGCAGGTGCTCCACAAATGCTATGCCAGTACTAGCAGGGTGCATACCCTGTTCTCGGAAGCTGAGACCCAGGAAGTAGGGGGCCAGCAAGGACTGTTCCTTCCCTGGGATCCCATGTCTGGTTGTTACACCAGGCCTGAGTACCCCAAAGCCATAATATAAAAGAGAGGCACCTCCCTAAAACGTCACTTTTCCACAATGAACATAATTTTAAACATCTTCAAATTGGAATAAAGGTATTATATAGGATGCACATGATTTTGTTTTCTTTTCAAGTTGTCCCAATATTCAAACATAGAATTTAATATAAAAAACACAATCTTAGGCCGGGCGTGGTGGCTCAAGCCTGTAATCCCAGCACTTTGGGAGGCCGAGACGGGCAGATCACGAGGTCAGGAGATCGAGACCATCCTGGCTAACACAGTGAAACCCTGTCTCTACTAAAAAATACAAAAGAAAAAAAAAAAAAAAAACTAGCCGGGCGAGGTGGCGGGTGCCTGTAGTCCTAGCTACTCGGGAGGCTGAGGCAGGAGAATGGCGTAAACCCGGGAGGCGGAGCTTGCAGTGAGCCGAGATCCAGCCACTGCACTCCAGCCTGGGCGACAGAGCGAGACTCCGTCTCAAAAAAAAAAAACAAAAACAAAAACAAAAAAACAAAATCTTAGAGTGTTTCTTGGCTCTGGAAGGCCCCACCCTTCAGGGGACCTAGAGGGAAGAGGTCTGAGGATAGGCCAGTGAGCTGGGCTACTGAGGGCCCTCGCCTCTCTCAGGGCCCCTTCCTGTTTAACATCTCTGGAAGTGTCCCAGCTCATCTCAGCTGCACAAAGAGCAAATGTTCTATCCACATTTGAACTACAAGGTTAAAGCAGCTTGCCAGGGCCAAGGTGGTGTGACAAGGTCTCAGCATGTGAGACTCACAAGTGGGGTGCAATTCTGAGCAATGGGGTCTGGATCCTTGATAAGCCTCCCCAGGTGGGCTGACTGAACCTCATGGGGCCTCATCAATGCATTCAATGCAGGGTCTCTGGAGAAGCATGGATTCTGCTCACTGAGCCTGTTTCCCTGACCTGGGACAGGTCTTGACACCTGGGCCTCTCACTCTTTGCACATCCTGGGGAAGGAAATTAGGCAGGAGAAGGCCCCTCTTCTTCCTTACCTCTCTCTTGAGTGGAGCCACGTATGCCCAGCAGTTGGTGGCAGGGTCGTAGCGCTCCACAGCATTCAGGTCGTTGTGGTAGTCACGGCCCGCCACAGCGTAGATGTACCTGCCTACAACACACACGGACAGGTCGGCGTGCTCCTGCTGCAGGGACTGGATCTGGAACCAGCGGTTGTGCCGTGGGTCATACCTGTGCCAAGATATGAGGAAAGCACAGCACTGACTAGGCATGGAGGCTGCCCCGCAGGCTTGCACCTCTTGTTCTGGTCCCATTTCTGTTTTGCCTCAGCCCAGCGTGAACCCTCCCCAACTGCCCCACATACCAGTGCACACTGATCTACAGCCAGGCCCGCAGGCTGTTACACACCTGAGCACAGGTGCTTCCCCAAACACAGAATGGAAGGAGTGGCCAGGAGCCTTCTGTGTTTCCACCTAACTGTCCACCTGGGCTGTCCAATGGCTTTTTTTTTTTTCTTTTTTTTGTGAGACTGGGTCTCTCTGTCCCCTAGGCTGAAGTGGAAGTGGAAGTGCAGTGGCACAATCATGGCTCACTGTAGCCTCGACCTCCTGGGCTTAAGTGATCCTACCACCTCAGTCTCCCGAATAGCTGGGACTAGAGGTGTGCACCACTATGCCAACATTTTTTTTTTTTTGATAGAGACAAGATCTTGACACCTGTGACATATATTGTCCAGGCTGGTCTTAAACTCCTGGACTTAGGCAATCCTCCTGCCTCAGCCTCAATGGCTATACAGAAACTTCCATCTCACTTACCTCATCTCATCGTCCACACAGCCTTGCTCCCACTCAGGAGGGCCTCTAAATACAGCCTCTCCACTGGATGGGTGTATCAGCCCCTCACTGGCCTCCTGGCCTTGAACTTCCCCCAGCACTCCATCAGGAGTGGTCTGCTCAGGCACACCCTGCACACAGCACCCATCATACCCTCAAGCTTTGTCAACAGCAGCACACAAGGCTCTAGTCATCGTACTTTCACCTCCTCCCACCATGCTGCCAGCCCCGAGTTTCCTGACCTCCCCTCCACTCAAGGTCTCCCTCTCTGGGAAACTGGAAAGGGTTAGCTCCCACCCTGGACTGCAGGCTCTGTAAGGGCAACGTGTATGAGATTCCAGGGATCCCCCATGGGAGAAAAGGCACTGGACTCGCTGCAGCAGACCCATGAGTGTAGAGGAGTCTGGCTAGGACCCAAGGAGGGCTCCTCGGCTGAGCACCAACAGGGAGCATGGGAGCATGGCCTGCAGTGTGGAGCAGCGATGATCATAGAGCCATGAGGGGCCAGGACCCAGTGAGCTCAAAGCCAGTGTCTGAAGCCTCCTTGCCCAACAGCCCACAGATAGTTATAGCCTCTTTCAGACAAGTGTTTTCATTTCTCCAGAGGAAGACCTATTCCAAAGAGAACAAGTCTAACTTCAACTGGCTCACAAGACAGTAACCAAAATTTTCTTTGGCCTGTGCCCTATGCTGGTCAGTGAAAAGATCAGTTTCATCCTTTGCTCCAAAGCACAAGTTAGCTGTGCTCTGCTGCTGCTTCCTCCAGCCCCTGCAGCGTGGCCAGCCCCTCCCTGCCTACCAGGAATGCAGCAAACAAGAGCCTCAGGAGGCAGGGCCAACAGAAGAGGGAACACACACCTGGGTGCCCCTGACCTGGTGTGAATCCTGGGCTCTGCCCTGTCTAGCTGGGTCTGCCTGGGCATCAGTTTTAATCTCTTGGAGTTCACTCAGTTCTGCACCTGTCCAATGAGGTGGTATCACCTGCCTAGAAAAGCTATCAAGAGGAATCACAAAAGACGAGCATGAAAAGGGTCCTTGTTAACTTGGGGGTTCTAATGGATCAGGGTTCATTTCTATATCCCTAAAACTCAGTATAGCCTTTGGCTCAGGACAGATTATGTTCTATCTGCTGAATGAATTAAACACAGGAATAAGATTACCAGCAATGAATCATTCATTCACTCTATCAACATTCCCAGGCCTCCCACTGCGGATGGGGCACAATGCTCAGCACTACATCCAGAGGGAGCCTCAAGAGGTCAGGGCCCTGCCTTCCCCTGCAGAATGGAAACAGGCTAACCAGAGCAGTGCTCGATATAATGACAGACATTGTGAAGGAAAGGAAGGGAGGTAAGGAGATGAGTGACCTGCTAGTCAGCAGGGCCTGGGGAGGGCACAGCTTCCTTCCAGTGATCAGGAAAGGCCCCCTGAGAAGGCAAGGTCTGAGACCTGCATGACCTGGGGCACAAGCCAGAATAAGGTCTGGCTAGGGACCAGCAGTCCAGGCTTGGGGCACAGCACTCACAGAGGCCCCGTCAACTGGCTGGGATGGTGCTGTTCACTGCCTTTCCTGTGCGCCATGCTCCTTCATGTACAAATCTTTCCTCTCTTGTGTTAATTCTGGCTCAATCAACATCTGCACCCCAAGTGTCTGCAACCAGAGTGAGATAGGACCCTCCATGTGCTTCTGTTTGCTCCTTCTCGTCTATTGTCCTAACAGCTTTTTAAGCTGAGTTCATGTGGATTTGTGGCTTCAAATTTAAAGACACACACAGGGCCGGGCGCGGTGGCTCACGCCTGCAATCCCAGCACTTTGGGAGGCCGAGGCGGGTGGATCATGAGGTCAGGAGTTCAAGACCAGACTGGCCAATGTGGTGAAACCCCATCTCCACTAAAAATATAAAAAATTAGCCAGGCATGGTGGCGTGTGCCTGTAGTTCCAGCTACTCGGGAGGCTGAGGCAGGATAATCACCTGAACTCGGGAGGCAGAAGTTGCAGTGAGCTGATATCATGCCACTGCACTCCAGCCTGGGTGACAGAGCAAGACTCCATCCCACAAAAAAAAAAAAAAAAAAAAAAGGACACCAACAGTGATACCATATGTCAATAATTTAGACATAGCCAAAGTTCCACTGATTTCTTATTTCCCTGTTGTGTCCTGTATCCCTCCTTCCTCTTTATTGAATTAATTTTCTACTTTATTAGAATAAGTCCTCAAGCAATATTTTTCTAATAAAAATAAGCTTTATTTTTGCAAATAAAGATATAAACAATTTTAGTTATTGCTATGGACTAGATGTTTGGATTCCCCCAAAACCCCTATGTTGAAGGCCTAACCCCCAATGTGATGCTACTGGGAGGCATGGCCTTCGGGAGGTGATCAGGTCATGAGGGTGGAGCCCCATCATGGGCTTAGTGCCCGAGACTACAGCTCTTTCTCGCCACCATGTGAGAACACAGACGGAAAGGGCCCTTACCGGGACTGAACTGGCCAAAACAATGATCTTGGACTTCCTAGTATCCAGACAGTGAGAAATAGAGGTATGTTGTCTAAGTCACTCCATCTGTAGTATTTGTTATAGCAGCTGAAACTGACTAGGAGAGTCACTTTAACTCAGATTTGTATCATCCTATTTTAAACTCAGACATGAACCCTAGAGCTGGTACAAAAATATTCTGGAATTCCTGTTAAATTCAGTAGACTGTGGCCAGATGTGGTAGCTCACACCTATAATCCCAGCACTTTGGGAGGCTGAGGCAGGTGGATCACGAGGTCAGGAGATCAAGACCATCCTGGCTAACACGGTGAGACCCCGTCTCTACTAAAAATTCAAAAAATTAGCCGGGCCGGTGGCAGGCACCTGTAGTCCCAGCTACTCGGGAGGCTAAGGCAGGAGAATGGCGTGAACCCGGGAGGCGGAGCTTGCAGTGAGCGGAGATCACACCACTGCACTCCAGCCTAGGAGACAGTGAGAGTCCGTCAAAAAAAAAAAAAAAAAAATTAGTAGATTGTTTTTCTTCTATATTTCTATGACTTAAGCATTTGCATGACTATTAATGTTTTAATGTCTATTAAATTTTTTAAAATAAATTAAATGTACTGACTGGGCACGGTGGCTCATGTCTGTAATCTCAACACTTTGGGAGGCTTAGGCAGGCAGATCACCTGAAGTCAGGAGTTCAAGACCAGTTTGGTCAACACGGTGAAACTCCATCTCTACTAAAAATATAAAACAATGGCAGGGCATGGTGGCTCACACCTGTAATCCCAGCACTTTGGGAGGCTGAGGCAGGTGGAACACCTGAGGTGAGGAGTTCGAGACCAGCCTGGCCAACATAGTGAAACCCCATCTCTACTAAAAATACAAAATTAGTGGGGCGTAATGGCATTTACCTGTAATCCCAACTACTCAGGAGGCTGAGGCAGGAGAATTGCTTGAACCTGGGAGGCGGAGGTTGCAGTGAGCCAAGATCACACCATTGCACTCCAGCCTGGGCAGAAAAGACTGAGACTCCGTCTCAAAAAAAACCTCCCAAAACAAAAAAGTTAGCTGGGCGTGGTGGTGGGTGCCTGTCATCCCAGCTATTTGGGAGGCTGAGGCAGGAGAATGGCTTGAACCCAGGAGGCAGAGGTTGCAGTGAGCCGAGATTGTGCCATTGTACTGCAGCCTGGGTGACAGAGCTAGACTCCTCTCAAAAAAAAAAAAAAATTAAACATACTTTAAAAATATTAGCAGCCATGAAAATGCCCAGGGAAAATCATATTATTTAAAACAAATTTTTTTAGAGACAGGGTCTCACTCTGTTGCCCAGGCTACAGTACAGGGGCATGATCATAGTTCACCGAAGTCTAAAACTCCTGGGCTCCAGCGATCCTCCTGCCTCAGTCTTCCAAGTAGCCAGGACTGCAAGCACGTGCCATCAGGCCCAGCTAATTTTTTTTTTTTTTTTGGTAGAGACGGGGTCTCGCTTTGTTGCCCAGGCTGATCTTGAATTCCTAGGCTCAAGAGATCCTGCTGCCTCAACGTTCCAAAGTGCTGGGATTATTGACATGATCTGCACATAGCCTAAATTATTATTTTAAGTAGGGTCAGGGCACATAGCAGCATGTAACCAGCTACTACTAGGTATACCATGCAGTTGGTGTTCAGTAATCCACAGGGCTATGGCTATGGGAAAGGTACAAAGAATAATGTAGATAATATAGATGCAAAGAAAGAAGGAATGAAAGAAAAAAGTGGTATCTTGGAGACAAACACCATTTGCTCCAAGAGAGGTAAGGTTTTTAAATATGCGGTTTCTGTATCAATGCTTTAAGATATAACCTGGTAAGTAACTCATCAAAATGCAAAGCCAAATTTACTGCAAAATCTTGTTTCCTTATATTCTAAAAGCCTATAGCTTTTAGAATTCACCAGTTCTAAGGCTGATGAAATGAGAAAGCAAAGAAAGATCCAAACTCTTAGAATATTCAAATTAAGGATTCATGTGGAAGTTTTGAGTCCACTGGAAGGTTAATGAAGCCTTCATTCTGGAGAAATGATACACCCCTGGGTTAACCAGTAGGGCTGTGGTCCTTCCCACCACCTCTACTCTGTGGGTTCCTACTCTCTCAAGGCAGGTCTTGCCGACCCCACTTGCCATTGTGATCCTACTCTCAGACAGGGGTTTGGGACTGGTTATTGGTTACAGGGGCTAATATTAGCATTACCCAGAGTTCAGCTTTGGTCTCACAAACACCCCTTCACAAGAGGAAATTCATACTCCCACTGTAAGTGAAAGTGAGATCAGTGGCCCATAGCAGGTGGACAGAGGACAGGGGCAGGCAGAATCCCTAGCTGTCACCCCCCAGGGACAGTTCTGTGGAAACATCCAGCATCCCTGCTGGGCACACAGCTGTCTCTACCTTCTGCTAAGGGTCAGAGGCCAAAACACTCTGGAGAGATTGGCTTTGCAGGTCTGTAGGTTACTCTCAGCAGGGTGGTCTGGCCTTGGCCCCCCAACTGGGAAACCGAATCCCCTAAAAAAGAAGGTTTAAGGTTTGGCCAGAGGGAAGTCTGAACCTGGTGTGGCCACACCCACTGGGGGGACAACTTTTGTTTAGGGAGGAAATGAAGGTAGCTGTTTCCTTTTTTCTGAAACCTGCCCTTCCTCATACTTAACCACAATGTGTTATTGCCAACCTCTGAGTCTCATCAGCTTAACAAAGGAGATCACTTCCTGGGGCCAGGAGTAGAGAGGTGGCCTAGAAATGGTCTTCTCCTCCTTGGCCAGGATCACTATGCTTGATTCCAAGTGGCATGGCCAGGCCAGGCCCTACCCCACCCTGATCCCAGAAAACAGAAACATGAACATGAACTCAGTCAGCATCTAGCTCATGGCTGCTGGAAATAGTTGGCAATCTCTCTCTCTCCAGCACAGCTCTGTCTTTCAGCATGAAGGGTGGGGAGATTTCTCACATGCACCAAGGTAGGGTGGAGGGATCCCTGGAAATCTAATGGTAGTTGAGGCTGGTGGGCTTGACCCACTGTCCCTTGCTCTGCTCAGAAATGCATTTGTGAGATCACAGCCTAAGTGACTGATAGAGCCAGGCGCATCCTACAGACCACAGCAGTCCACAAAACCCTCTCTCGGGAAAACTGCCTCCTCCCAGGGGAAATTGTGCCAAGTGTGTGGCTGACTGCAGGGTAGAGCGAAAATGCAGCATGAGGCTCAGTGATGCTTGTTGGCCTTTACCACTCCCCTGGGCTGAAGACTGCATGCTGCTCAGGCACAGCAGCAGGAAGCCTATTCCACCATTAGCGAGCAGGTAAGAGAGAAGAAAGAGCAAGGCAGACTGGCGAAGGGAAACTGAAACAACATGCATCAAAGCTGAGAGAGCATGACGGAGGGCGAGGCTGCCCAGCTGGCACTGCTCCTAGGTCCTCTCCATCCTAGTCCGACTGCCTTTCCTGCTGTGGGCTCCCCTCCCCTCCCATCTCCTCCTGCACAATACACTCACAACCTAGCCCACCCCAAAGAGGCCGAGCAGGGGTCCACGGTAAGTGGGTTTCTGAGGAGTAGAGGACACGCAGGAAAGAAGGCAATCCGGATGTCCCCTTCCCTTATCTCACTGCTGTCCACCTTCTCTGAATTCACCCAGACTTTACTCCACAATGACAAGTGACGCTCATATGAAAGGCTGGGGGAACCTGAGCAACTCTCTCAGCCCATGACTTCCACACCCTCACATCACCTGAAGACAAAGGGACCAGCTAGCACCCTGTCCTACCTCCAGCATCTGGACTCTGCTCGAAATCCTTGGACATTGTTGTCCCCTCCAATCAAGTACACGAAGTTGTTGAGCACCGCGATGCCCTGGTTGGACATGCGGGGGGCCAGGGAGGCAGTGAAGTGCTTCCACTCTCCCAGTAAGGGGTTTAGATACTTGGCCTGGTCGCTGAGGACAGTGGATGGCGTGGAGTGAATGCCCCCAAAGCCCACAACGCACTGGAAGTCCGACCGCAGCTCTGTTTGCGGGCTCTGCAGGCTGGGCTGTAGGCTCTCGTTCCGGTGGTACATGAGGGCACTGGCCACTGTGTCCCTCAATGGGCTGGGATCCAGCTTGTCATGCAGCCGCTGCAGGACCTCAGCTTCCATCAGCGGAAACCGCACTGTCTCAAGGAGCTTTGGGGGCTCGTGCAGCGAGATCTGGTCAGCCTGCACCTGCTCCAGGCTGTAATGGTAGAGAAGGGCTCCCTCGTATACCTCGGTCTCGCAGGAGACCTCCAGGCGATTGCTGCTGAGGAGGGAGTAGACCTTCTCCAGTGGAAGCTGGCGGTACTTGTCAGTCCGAGAGAAGGCCACAAAGTTTTTGAGGATGTAGGTGTCCAGTTGCTCAGTCAGGCGGCTCAAGTCAAACAGCTCTGCCAGCCGGTAGACATCAAGAATGTTCTCTTCGTCCACCCAGGACATGAGGAAATCACAGCAGAAATGGATAATTTCTGGGATCTGCAGAGAGAATGACACCCATTCAAGCCTGGGCTGGCGAACAGCATCTGGGGGCGGAAGACAGAATGATGGCAGAAATACAGGCCCTTGTGGGCCAGGCAAAGTGGAAGGGAAGTCCTCCTTAATTGTCCCCAACCTTTTCTGACACACTGGAGACTGGGGCTTACTGCAGACTGGGTTTAAGTCCTGGTTTGGAAACGTACCAGGTGACAGGATATACAGCATGTTTTGTTGTTTTGTTTTGTTTTGTTTTTCTTTGAGACGAAGTTTCGCTCTTATTGCCCAGAATGGAGTGCAGTGGCGCAATCTCGGCTCACTACCACCTCCGCCTCCCAGGTTCAAATGATTCTCCTGCCTCAGCCTCCCATACAGAATGTTTTTAACCTCTCTAAGCCTCAATCTCCTCATCTATAAAACAGGGATCATTAAAGTGAAGAGGAGTATGATGAAAATAAGAGAGCACATAGGAGTGGACCCTTGATATATGTCAGCTCCCTCTTAGATCAAAAGTACCGGCTCAGCCAGGCATGGAGGCTCACGCTTGTAATCCCAGCACTTTGGGAGGCTGAGGCGGGTGGATCACGAGGTCAGGAGATCGAGACCAGCCCGACCCACATAGTGAAACCCCGTCTCTACTAAAAATACAAAAATTGGCTGGGCGTGGTGGTGCGTACCTGTAATCCCAGCTACTCAGGAGGCTGAGGCAGAAGAATCGCTTGAACCCAGGAGGCAAAGGCTGCAGTGAGCCAAGATCGCGCCATTGCACTCCAACCTGGGTGACAGAGTGAGACTCCATCTTAAAAAAAAAAAAAAAAAAGTACTGGCTCTCCAGAAAAGCAGGAAGCAGCACAAACGGTTACTGTGTCATGTATCTGTGGTTTGGAAAGGACCTAAGACCACCCCCATCCTTACCCCAGGATTCTCTAGAAGAGGCAGGCTCTCTCCAAAAGTGCTGGGACCAAATGCAAACCCGGCCTTTTCCCCCTGCCAGAACATCCACCCTGGTTCCCTAGGAGTGCTCAGAGCCTCTCAGACACCTAACCAGCACCAACCCAGAAACCTGACTTAGAATTCTTTTTCTTTTTAAAATTTGAGACAGGGTCTTGCTCTGTCACCCAGGCTGGAGTGCCATGGCAAGATCATAGCTCACTGAAGTCTCAAGCTTCTGGGCTCAAGTGATCCCTGACTCAGGGTTCTTGAGGTCCCCAGCTGGGTCAAGACCCACTTGACTCCAGTAAGTGCAGGGGCTCCCAGGTGGCCACATCAACCCTTCCCAACTGTGGGGAAGCACTAGTGGTTTGAAAGGACGGCAAGAGAGAGAATAGCACTGGAGGGAGATGGGAATGAGGCCACAACCAGCAGGCTGTTAAAGGCCACCCTGTGAACAGACAACCAAATCTTGGAGAATAGAAGACAAAGGGAAGAGCCCTAGGGAAAACTGCCTGAGAGAACAAACCAGGTGTTGATAAATTCTTTAGGAAAGCAGGATTTTAGAGGTTCAGTGGGGCCCCCCAGTGCCCACCTCCTTTCTTTCCGAGTTCAGATTGAAAATGACAGAGTATCTTGACCTCTCTGTGACCCAGTCAGCTGCAGGTTTTCCCAGCAGGCTTGAACCCAAACCGGGCCCTTGAACATTCCCAGGCACTGATAAAGGCATCAAGGTTGCTACCCAAAACACTGAAAGAAAAACTGGTTCTGGCCCTGAGACAAATTCCTTAAACCCTAATTGAAACTCCATACCCTAACCCACTCCGTGGGCAAGCCTGGGTAAAGCCTCTCTTTTCCCTTGTCTGTCTTGAGGACATGCTGCACATAAGTTCCCCTAATACACGCTCTGGCCAGATCACCTTGGTGTTTGATGCTTCTTTCTTCGGAATCCCAAACCAGCTCCATTTCAGGATGCTGTGGGGTCCCCTCTTGTGGGAACCCCCCTGCTACCAACTCCAGTCATGGGTTCAGTGCAATAAATCAGTTTCTCTAAAAATGGGAATACCTGGCTTATCCAGGATCATCAATAAATTAACCATTATACATGGAATAATTCTGCTGGTATTTATTTATTTATTTATTTTTAAATTTTTATTTATTTATTTATTTTTGTTGAGACGGAGT
Organism: Trachypithecus francoisi; assembly: GCF_009764315.1. NCBI lineage: Eukaryota > Metazoa > Chordata > Mammalia > Primates > Cercopithecidae > Trachypithecus > Trachypithecus francoisi. The sequence continues at coordinate 40,292,741 of NW_022681459.1, read as the reverse complement.
CTCGCTCTGTCGCCCAGGCTGGAGTGCAGTGGCACAATCTCAACTCACTGCAAGCTCCGCCTTCCGGGTTCACACCATTCTCCCGCCTCAGCCTCCCAAGTAGCTGGGACAACAGGTGCCCGCCACCACGCCCAGCTAATTTTTTGTATTTTTAGTAGAGACAGGGTTTCACCGTGTTAGCCAGGATGGTCTTGATCTCCTGACCTCATGATCCGCCCGCCTCGGCCTCCCAAAGTGCTGGGATTACAGGTGTGAGCCACAGCACCCGGACAAGGTATTTAAAGCTTATCAATAAATACTAACAATAACTTTTTTAAAATTCAAAAGACATCTAATATTGCTTGCAAGGTGACATGCTAAGGGCTGGATGGGACCTACCAAATGTCAGACAGGTATGTGCCTACACTATGTATCCCTGTGGTACTTTGCTCGGCCCTGACCATCTTCTGTGCCTACACGACATATCCCCATGGTGCTTCGCTCGGCCCTGACCATCTTCTGTGCCTACACGAGGTATCCCATGGTGCTTTGTTCGGCCCTGACCATCTTCACTTGACCTTCTGTTTTTCCCCTTTGCCAGTACTTCTGCTTTGCCACTTCTTCCCAAATGACTAGGTTTTCCTAAAATTCTGATTTGTCATGGGCCAGGGTCCTGAAGACCAAGTTTTGGGCAGAATGTGAGCACAAAAGCCCTGAAGAAGCCTGGGCAGGAGCAGCTCCTTGAGAGGACCCCGATGATACTCCTTTCAGTCCTATTTTTAGAGCAGTGGGCCTTCTGCTCAGTGAAATCTCACAGAGGAACCAGCCTGGGCTCAGGATGTGCAAAAGCCCCATAAGAGGCTCACAGAAGGGACTGCATGTGCTTGGGGCAACCCAATAGGACAGTGTTACTGGGTATCAGACTCAGGCCTCTGGGGACACCGTGAAGAGTCTGGTCCCAGGCCTAGTGCAGGGCACAACACATGGGGAAAGCCCCCAACAGTCACTAGCTAACACACAATCCTACAGGCCTATGGACTTGACATGGTCATGCCAAGTAAAACCTACTATAAAACAATATTACAAAGAAGTCTGATTTTTTTTTTTTTTTTTTTTTTGAGATAAGCTGGCATGTAGTAGTGTGATCACAGCTTACTGCAGTCTCCACCTCCTGGGGTCAAGTGATCCTCCCACCTCAGCCTCCCGAGTAGCTGGAACTATAGGTGCATACCACCATGCCTGGCTATTTTTAAAAAGCTTCTGTAGAGATGGGGTCTCGCTTTGTCAACCAGGCTGATCTCAAACCCCTGGCCTCAAGTGATCCTCTCACCTTGGCCTCCAAAGGTGCTGGAATTACAGGCATGAACCTCCAAGCCCGGCCCAGAAGCCTGATATATTAAAAAACAAAGCTAGGCTGCTGCCCCTGAGATGGCCTCTGAGGCACTAGGGGAGATGACCCAGGGCTGTCGGGAGCACTGGCCAAACCGACAGAGAGAGACTGCAGGCCTCCAAGCTGACTGGTGAGAGTGAAAGTGGTGTTAGGAAGATGATCTGGTTTCAGTGTGTGTGATCGCTGCAGGGAGAAGAAGGAAATGGCAGAAATATAGAGATGGAGGCCAGGCAAAGGGGAAGGAAATGGAAACACAGAACAGAGATGGTTACAAGCAATACTGAGAAGGACGACCTGTCCTCACTTGGACACAGGGAATTAAGAAGGTGGACAGGCTCAAGGAGTCACTGAGGTTGAGCCCAGGGAACTGGCAGGATGGTCACAGGACACACAGAGCAGGCGGACTGGCAGGGGAGCTCCAGGAGAGTGGCAGGTGTGGAGGAGGAGATAGGACGGCTGGAGTTGAGCCATGCTGGGGGAGATGTTTCAAAGGCAGCTGAATCAGGAATTAACTGCTGCCAGGGTGGAGAACTGGATGAGGGTTCCCAAAGCGAAAATGACAGGGATGTGGGGACAGAAGAGATCTCTAAACAAAAGAAGAGGGGGAAATTCTTTTGTTGTAAAACCCAACTCCATCTACTCACCATGCAGGTATGGTGAGACAAGTCAGTCATCTCAGATCAACCCACCCAGCATCCAGGTCCTAACAATCTGAGAATAGGGCACAGGGAGGCCGCCAGGGCCTTGTTACATGGGGTGGCACCTCCATATGCCCCCGAACAGGTTGGTTTTCCTATGACTTGAGTGTTTTTTCAATTGCGCCAAACTTGCCCTCATGGGAAGAAAGGTCAAAATGATGAACTTAGCATAGCATTTTGTTTCACTTTTAAGAAATGTGGGAAGAGGTGACTCTCAACTCATATCAGGCCTCTGACTGATAGCTCAAAGGCACCTGCAGGCCCAGTCCTGTGTAACTGCACCCACACCACTGAGAATAACCCTCCAAAGCATAAGTCACACTGTCAAAGCCTCAGAAAAGTTTTTGAATTCTATAGGAAAACAAGTACTTAAACTTCAATAACAGGTTGGGCACAGAGGCTCACACCTGTAATCCCAGCACTTTGGGAAGCCAAGGCAGGTGGATCACCTGAGGTCGGGAGTTCGAGACCAGCCTGACCAACATGGAGAAACCCCATCTCTACTAAAAATACAAATAAAATTAGCCGGGCATGGTGGCACATGCCTGTAATCCCAGCTACTCAGGACGTTGAGGCAGAAGTGCTTGAACCCGGGAGGCAGAGGTTGCAGTGAGCCGAGATCGTGCCACTGCATGCCAGCCTGGGTGACAGAGCAAGAGTCTGTCTCAAAAAAAACAAAAAACAAAAAAAACAAGGCCCCATCCCATCCCTGTAAAAATATATATACATATATGTATCAGCTAGGCACAGTGGCATGCATCTTTAGTCCCAGCTACTCAGAAGGCTGAGGCAGGAGGATTACTTGAGCCTAGGAGGTGGAGGTTACAGTGAACTATGATCATGCCATTGCATTACAGTCTGGGTAACAGAGTGAGATCCTGTCTTTTAAAAAAATAAACAGGCCAGGCGCATTGGCTCACACCTGTAGTCCCAACACTTTGGAAGGCTGAGGTGGATCACTTGAGGCCAGGGGTTCAAGACTAGCCTAAGCAACAAAGCAAGCCCCTATCTCTATAAAAAAAAATTTACAAATTAGCCAGGTGTGGTGGCGCATGCCTGTAGGTCCCAACTACTTAGGAGGCTGAGGCAGAAGGATTGCTGGAGTCCAGGAGGTTGAGGCTGCAGTGAGCTGTGATTGTGCCACTGCACTCCAGCCTGGACGAGACAGAGAGCTTGTCTCCAATAAATTGAATGAACGGATGGATGGATGCATGCACGCATGGATGGATGGACGGAGAAATAAATAGATAAAGTTCAATAACAAAAAGCATATGTTTTCAAGAGACTGAAGTGGTCCAGACAGGCAGGAAGGGCCCTGGCAGCAATGCTGGTGGACGCTCTGCATTGCCAGACCCCAAAGCACACAGGACGTCTGCATGCAGCCTCGGGTCAGCCTACCTGCTTATGTGCAGGATGCTTTCAATGACAGGGAGACTCAGACAGTGGGGAAACAACCAGCAATAGTGAAGAGGGCAAAGGCAGAGGGCCTGGGGTGTCTGAAGCAGCTCTGCTTTAGCTCCAGGGCACAACTCCAGAGTCCTCCCCACTTCATGGCCTTCTTCATTGCTTGGTCTCCTCACACTCCTGACCCATCTTCAAGCCAATGCTAGTGCCTGGCAGGCATCATGGGCATCTCAGGGAACCCCACCTGGGTGTGGGTCTGCCTTGCTAGATGAGACATGCCTCACCTGAAGTTGGCAGGCAGCTACCAGTGTCTCTTGCACATTGCTCAGGCTGAGCTCCAGCTCGGAGGTGTATATGAAATGTAGGATTTGGCACATAGCATTGTAGGACACGCCGTGGATCAGGACCTCTTCCTGTTCCATCTCTTTCAGTCCCCCAGCAAACATTCCTCTGAAAAGTGAAGACACAAGAAAATTGAGTTATACCAACAAGGACTCATGCCCAGATTGCCAAGACTGACAGTATTCAGAGAAGAACCTGGCGCTGGTGGCAGGGCCTGGGGAGTGGGCTGACCCACTCTGTGCTCTGAGTGAACTGTGTGCATGCATGAGCCATCCCACAAAAGGATCCTGACCAAGTCTGGGCAGCCATCCTGGAAATTGTCCTGTTTCCCTTTTCATGGGCCCAAGGAGTCCCATATGAGCCTCGGGAGGGGAGGCCACGCACAGCTTGCTTCTGCTATGTTCATCAGTGCAATTCCTGGATCGGAGCAGTAGCAACTCCAGAGCACATTTCAGAGCAATGAATTAATGGGAAACTAATACAAGTCATTTCATTCAATGTATATTTATGGAGTTCCTACCAAATGCCAAGTATCATTCAAAGAGCAGAAGGAGGCCAGGCACGGTGACTCACATCTGTAATCCCAGAACTTTGGGAGGCCGAAGCAGGTGGATCACTTCAGGTCAGGAGTTCAAAACCAGCATCGCCCACAAGGTGAAATTGCATCTCTACTAAAAATACAAAAATTAGCCGGGCGTGATGGTGTCTCCTCTGAGTTCCTCAGATGGAGGCTGAGGCAGGAGAATCGCTTGAACCCAGGAGGCGGAGGTTGCAGTGAGCTGAGATCGCACCATTGCACTCCAGCCTGGGCAACAAGAGCGAAACTCTGTCTCTCAAAAAAAAAATACAGCATAGGTTGTGGTGAAAGTTCCCTTGCCTCTGCTCCCAGATATCAGTGAGTTCCCCTCCCAGGGCCGCCACATTCCACATCTCATTTGGCTTTTTTTTTTTTTTTTTTGAGACGGAGTCTCACTCTGTCGCCCAGGCTGGAGTGCAGTGGTGCGATCTCGGCTCACTGCAAGCTCCACCTCCCAGGTTTGCGCCATTCTCCTGCCTCAGCCCCCTGAGTAGCTGGGACTACAGGCGCCCACCTCCATGCCCGGCTAATTTTTTGTGTTTTTAGTAGAGACGTGGTTTCACTGTGTTAGCCAGGATGGTATCGATCTCCTGACCTTGTGATCCGCCCTCCTCGGCCTCTCAAAGTGCTGGGATTGCAGGTGTGAGCCACAGTGCCAGGCCTTCTTTTGGGGGGGCGGGGGGGAGATGAAGTCTCGCTCTGTCGCCCAGGCTGGAGTGCAGTGGCATGATCGTGCAACCTCCGTCTCCTGGAATCAAGTGATTCTCCTGCCTCGGCTTCCCAAGTAGCTGGGATTACAGGTTCATGCAACCACACCCAGTTAATTTTTTGTATTTTTAGTACAGACAGGGTTTCACCGTGTTAGCCAGGATGGTCTTGATCTCCTGACCTCGTGATCTGCCCGCCTCGGCCTCCCAAAGTGCTGGGATTACAGGAGTGAGCCACTGCACCTGGCCCGGTTTTTACAATAAAGCTTGGAGACTGATCCATGCCCATGTACACAGGACTGCTTCACTCTTTGCGAAGACTGTCTCACTTTTTTTTTTAAGATGCAGTTTCGCTCTTGTCACCCAGGCTGGAGTATAATGGCGCAATCTCGGCTCACCGCAATCTCCGCCTCCCAGGTTCAAATGATTCTCCTGCCACAGCCTCCCGGGTGTAGATGGGATTATACTCGTGTGCCACTATGCCCGGCTAATTTTTGTATTTTTAGTAGAGACAGGGTTTCACCACGTTGGCCAGGCTGGACGCAAACTCCTGACCTCAGGTGATGCACCCGCCTCAGCCTCTCAAAGTGCTGGGATTGCAGGCGTGAGCCACCATGCCCAGCCAGCTATCTCACTTCTTTAACCCATTCCTACAGGGGTACATTTAGGTTACTTATAATTTCCAGTTAGTTCACATGATAAATAGCCTCACCCTTACAACATGCTGAGTATGCATTTGCCAGAATTAAGTCCCACAAATACAGTTGCTGGGTCGAAGGGTTTACATACATTTATACTTTGATAGTATTGTCAAGTCACTCTTTTTACATCATTCCTAATAGCAGGGACTGGTGCCTGCACCCTCTACCCCCAACCCAGGAAGATACCAGCTCTAACTCACAACCATGAGAGGGAAAAACCTCATCACAAAAGGTACAGAAAATGTCCTCACATGTTAAAGAGCCATTTCCATTTTCTTTTCTGAACAGTTCAGATTCTTAGTTTTCTATTAGACTCCGTCTTATCAATTTGAAGAAATCTGCCCCTTTTCTGATGAGGAGTTTCCCCTACCTTTTGATTCTGTATTGCTTTTTTGCCATGCAGAAATTTGTCTTTTTTTTTTTTTCTTAAGTCTAGTTAAGTGCAGTGAAAGAAGTAGAAGGTGAAACAGTAAAACCTGGAGTTGGATCTGTGACTGTGAATAACCAACTGAGGTAACTCACTACCTTCGGACCAGCCTATCTTCGTTTTCAATGTGATCAAATTTATCATTTACTTGCCTACGAGTTTTGTGTCAAACTTAGAAAGGCTTTTTCCTTCTGAGATTATTTAGAAAACATTTCCCATATTTTCCTCTAGTGTTTTTACTATTGAATCTTTCACATTTCTTTCACATTTAAAACTGTTGATCTACCTGGAATTTATTTTGGTATAAGGTATGAAGCAAGGGTCCAACTTTGTTTTTCTAGATGGCAACTCTGTATGTCGTCTTCCCTCCTTTCTCTAATTTTTTTTTTTTTTTTTTTGAGATAAAGTTTCACTCTGTTGCCCAAGCCGGAGTGCAGTGGCGCGATCTTGGCTCACCGCAACCTCCACCTCCCAAGTTTAGGAGATTCTCCTGCCTCAGCCTCCCGAGTAGCTGGGATTACAGGCATGTGCCACCACAGCCGGCTAATTTTGTATTTTTAGTAGAGACGGGGTTATCACTATGTTGGCCAGGCTGATCTTGAACTCCTCACCTTGTGATCCGCCCGCCTCGGCCTCCCAAAGTGCTGGGATTACAGGCATGACGCAGCCGGCCCCTTCCTCTAATTTTTGAGGCCATTTTTATCACATAGGACAGGAATAGTCTCCTTTCGTTAGTTTTGTTTTCAACCATTTCCTGGTCACTGCTTGCTTTTTACATTTGAATTTTAGAATCAAGTTTCTGTAATTGCCCCAAATAAACCCTCTTGGTATTTTGGTGGGTTATGTTAAATATCTAGGTTAATGTAGAGATAAACAGCATTTTCATAATGGACACAGTGGACCTTTTTAACTGTCCAGCCATCCTCTGGGTCTATTTGGAGGTCTTACAAGTCATCTTCCTACAGACCTGGCACATATTTGTTACATTTATTCCCAGACATTTCACTCCATGCATGGCCAAGCCCTCGGGGCACTTTCCCATGCTCTTTGTAGTGATCTGGTTGGCTCTCCTGGATTTTCCAGGACTGTGCTGATACATGCACTTCTCCTGTCTGATTCTTCTGCTGGCACCTCTGGGACTATATTGGCAGCAGTGAAGATGGCAACATTTCAAGCACTGCCCGCCCTGAGCAGGGTGTGGGTGCTTTGATTGACACAGATTTTTTTTTTTTTTGAGACAGAGTCTCGCTCTTGTTGCCCAGGCTGGAGTGCAATGGCGCAATCTCGGCTCACTACAACCTCCGCCTACTGGGTTCAAGAGATTCTCCTGCCTCAGCCTCCAAGTAGCTGGAATTACAGGCATGTGCCACCACACCCGGTTATTTTGTATTTTTAGTAGAGACAGGGTTTCACCATGTTGGTCAGGCTGATCTCGAACTCCTGACCTCATGTGATCCACCTGCCTCAGCCTCCTATAGTGCTGGAATTACAGGTGTGAGCCACCACGCCTGGCCTGACACAAATGTGTATCATTTTAAGAAAAAAAAATCTTATAATCCTTTGGGGGCCAAGGCAGGAAGACGGCTTGAGGCCAGGACTTTAAGACCAGACTGGGCAGCCGGGTGCGATAGTTCACACCTGTAATCCCAGCACTTTGGGAGCCCGAAGCAGGTAGATCACTTGAGGCCAAGAGTTCGAGGCCAGCCTGGTCAACATGGTGAAACCTCGTCTCTACTAAAAATACAAAAATTAGCTGCATGGTGGTGCACACCTATAATCTCAGCTACTCGGGTGGCTGAGGCACGAAAATCACTTGAACCTGGGAGGTGGAGGTTGCAGTGAACCGAAATAGCACCACTACTCTTCAGCCTTGGCAACAGAGCAACATTCTGCCTTAAAAGAAAAAGAAAAAGAAGGAAAAAAAAAAAAGACCAGATGGGGCAACACAGAAAGACATATCTTAAAAAAAATTAGCTGGGCATGGTGGCATGCATCCATAATCCCATCAATTTGAAATGCTGACGTGGGAGCATTGCTTGAGCCCAGTATTTTGAGGCTGCAGTGAGCTATCATGACACCACTGACCAGCCTAGGCAACAAAATGAGACTCTGTCTCCTAAAAAAAAAAAAGTTCACTGCATGGATCATGAATGGAGGAAGGAGAAAGAAGATATAAGACATTTTGGGTACAATCAGGAAAATTTGAACATGGACCCAGAATCAGATGAAATTATAGAATGATTACATATTTATTTTTTATTTTTTTTTTTTAGAGACAGGGTTGCTACGTTGCTCAAGCTGGACTTAAATTCCTTTGCTCAAGTGATCCTCCCACCTTAACCTCCTAAGTAGCTGGGACTAAAAGCACTCGCCATGGAACATGACTCAATTATAAATTTTTGATATTATGATAGTATTATAGGTATGTCAAAGAATCTCCTCATCCTTAGAGGGGTGAACTGAAGTTTTTAGAGATAAATTGTCATGATATCTATAACTTACTCTGAAGTGAATATGCAAAATGTTAACTGATGAATTGAAGCCAAGAGTACAGGTGTTCACTAGACTTAACTTTCAACTTTTCTATAGGATTTAAATATTTCAAAATAAAAACCAGAGAGAAAAAAGAGCCCAAAAGAAAAATAAAATATATAGTCACTCCTTTTTATTGTTTTTCTTTTTTACCAAAAAAATTTACCAAATGTCTTTTTTTTTTTTTTTTCTGAGATAGAGTTTTGCTCATGTTGCCCAGGCTGGAGTACAATGGCACGATTTTGGCTCACTGCAACCTCCGCCTCCCAGGTTCAAGCGATTCTCCTACCTCAGCCTCCCGAGTAGCTGGGATTATAGGCATGTTGGCCAGGCTAGTCTTGAACTCCCGACCTCAGGTGATCCACTCGCCTCAGCCTCCCAAAGTGCTGGGATTGAGTCACCGCGCCCGGCCCACACTTAATTCTTTAAACATTCATTTTTGGGGCCAGGCGCGGTGGCTCATGCCTTTATCCCAGCACTTTGGGAGGCCGAGGTGGGCGGATCACCTGAGGTCAGGAGTTCGAGACCAAGTTGGCCCACATGGTGAAACGCTGTCTCTAGTAAAAATGCAAAAATTAGCTGGGTGTGGTGGTAGACACCTGTAATCCCAGCTACTTGGGAGGCTGAGGCACAAGAATCGCTTGAACCTGGGAGGTGGAGGTTGCAGTGAGCTGAGATGATGCCACTGCACTCCGGCCTGGGTGACAGAGTGAGACTCTGTCTCAAAAAAAATAAAATAAAATAAAATTCATTTTTGGCTCACTGCAGCCTCAACCTCCTGGGCTTAAGTGATGCTTCTGCCTCAGCCTCCCAAGTAGTTGGGACTATAGGCATGCACCACCATGCGTGGCCTGACACAAATGTGTATCATTTTATCACTACTTTTCTGTAAGTCAGGAATTATGTCAAAATAAAGATTTAAAAATTTTAAAAAGTTGTCCACACCTCCTATCCATTAGGATGACCACTATCAAAAAACAACAAAACAAACCAAAAAGTAGGCTGGGCATGGTGGTTCACATCTATAATCTCATGTCCATAATCCCAGCACTTTGGGAGGGAGAGGTGGAAGGATTGTTTGAGCCCAGGAGTTTGAGACCAGCCTGGGAAACAGTAAGATTCTATCTCTACAAATATATTTTTTAAAAAACTGGCCAGGCATGGTGGTACATGCCTATAGTCCCAGCTACTTGGGAGGCTTCAGAAGCATTGCTTGAGCCCAGGAGGTGGAGCTATGATGGTGCCCCCGAACTCCAGCCGGGGTGACAGACCAAAATCCTGTCTCAAAAAACAAAACAAACAAGAAAAACAGAAAATAACAAGCTTTAGCAAGGATGTGGAGAAACTATAACCCTTGTGCACTGTTGGTAGGAATGAAAAGTGGTGCAACTACTATGTTCCTCAGAAAATTATCAATAGAATGAGCCAGCAATTCCACTTCTGGGGATACAGCCAAAAGAACTGAAAGCAGAGTCTCAGATATTTGCACACCCATGTTCATAGCAGCATTATACGTAATAGACAAGAGATGGAAGCAAACCAAGTATCCCTTGATAGGTGAATAGACGAACAAAATGTGGTATATCCATAAAATGGCACACTATTCAGCCTGCAAAATGAAGGAAATCATGTCACATGTTATAACACACATGAACCTTAAGGACATGATGCCAAATGAAATAAGCAAGTGATAAAGGGCTAATGCTGTGTGATTCTACTTATGAGGTACTTAGAATAGTTTAATTCATAGAGACTGAAAGTCGAATGGTAGCTGCCAGGGCCTGGGGGTAAAGGAGAAAAGGGAGTTGTGGTTTAGTGAGTATAGAGTCTCAGATTTGTAAGATTAAAAAGTTCTGGAGATCTGTTTCATAATAATATGAATAATCGTAACATTACTGAACTATATGATAAATGTTATTTGTGTTTGTTTTTTTAGAACCACAATTTTTAAAAAACTGTTCACCAGTACCCAGTAGCAGGGGAATGACCAAATAAACAGAGGACATCGACAGCACAGAACACTCCACAGCACAGAGAATGAGGGCCATCTCTACTGCTGGTGCCCGGGACCTCTACGAGGTACAGAATGGCAAACCAGTGTGCTGCCTCTGGTGTGAGATGGGGGAGAAAAATATTTCCTGGGTCAGCTTGTTCAGGTCCTCGATCCCTTGTCCAAACTCTTTAAGTCAAGTGTATTTTAGAATTCAAAGGTTCCAACATGAGAAATACTGTACACATGCCACATAGGATCTTACATCCCATGGGATCTGGGTCGGTGCCTCCTCTTCAATACTTTAATATGCCCCCCAAAAAAGTATAAAGACTCGTACTAGGATAAAAAATATAATTAGCCTCAAAAATATTCTTGAGTTTTGGGTGGGTTCTGTGGTTTAATGAATTTACACCAAACATTTTTTTAAGACGTTTGGCTGGTCCAAAGGTAGTTGAGTTATCTCAGTTGGTTGTTCATAGTCAGTAACAGATCAAACTCCTTATTCTTCTCTGTCCCCTCTTCTCACTACCGCACTTGACTAGTCTAAAAAATAATAATACATAAAAATAGACTGGGTGCGGTGGCTCATGCCTATAATCCCAGCACTTTGGGAGGCCAAGGTGGGTGGACCACTTGACGTCAGGAGTTTGAGACCAGCCTGGCCAACATGGTGAAACCCTGTCTCTATCAAAAAATACAAAAATTAGCCGAGTGTGGTGGCACGCACCTGTACTCACAGCTACTCAGGAAGCTGAGGTGGGAGAATCACTTGAACTTGAACTTGAACAAGAATCATTTGAAAAAAAAAAAATTTTTTTTTTCTTTTGGAAACGGAGTCTCACTCTGTCGCTCAAGCTGGACTGTAGTAGCACCATCTTGGCTTGGCTCGCTGCAGCCTTGACCTCCAGGTTCAAGCAATCCTCTCACCTCAGCCTCCCAAGTAGTGGGGACTACAGGTGTGCGCCACCATGCCCAGCTAATTTTTGTATTTTTTGTAGAGATAGGGTTTTGCCATGTTGCCTAGGCTAATCTCAAACACCAGGACTGAACTGATCTGCCCACCTCAGCCCCCACAAAGTGCTGGGTTTATAGGTTTGAGGCACCCTGCCCAGCCCAAAAAGTTCTTTGGTCTTTGTTTGTTCATGAGAGATGGATCCTTGCTATGGTTGTCCAGGCTGCAGTGCAGTGACATGATCCCAATACTCATCAGCATGGGAGTTTCGACCTGGTCCATTTCCATCCTGGGCCAGTTCAGCCCACTTTAGGCAACACTGCTCCAGGAAGGTCACCATACTGACGCCAAATTTAGTGTGGATACCCTATTGGCATGGCACACTGCAGCCCAGAACTCCTGGGCTCAAGCAATCCTCTGGCCTACTCTCCCAAGTAGCTGGGACTATAGGTTTGAGCCACCACATCCTGCTCAAAAAACTTTTAACTGTGAGAATGGATGCTGAATGTTATCACATGCCTGCTCACCATGTCTGCAGATACACTATATAGACATGTGTGTAGATATGTTGGGTTGCCATGAATTGATGAATGCCATGATTCCCTGGCATGTAACTAGTAAGATTCCCCAGCATTAAACCAAATTTTTTTTTTTTTTTTGAGACAAGGTCTCGCTGGGTCACCCAGGTTGGAGTGCAGTGGCACACTCACAATCATGGCTCACTATAGCCTCGACCTCCCCAGGTTTAAGCAATCCTCCCATCTCAGCTTCCCCAGAAGCTGAGACTACAGGCGTGCCTGGCTAATTTATGTTTTGTTTGGTTTGGTTTCTTTCTTTCTTTTTTTGAGACGGAGTCTCACTCTGTCGCCCAGGCTGGTGTGCAGTGGTGCGATCTCAGCTCACTGCAACTTCCGCCTCCCAGGTTCAAGTGTTACTTCTGCCTCAGCCTCCCAAGTAGCTGGGATTACAGGTATGTGCCACGACACCTGGCTAGTTTTTGTATTTTTTTTTTTTTTGACCTCTGAGCTTTTTATTGGCCTCCTGCTCCCCAAAGGATATCCTGCTTCTGGTGGCTTAATGTCTCTCAGAACTTTGGTGTCGTTGGTCTCAAACACCACTTTGCTATCCACTATCAGAAGGGTGGTGGTCTTTTGGATGGTTTGCATGGAGTTTCTGCTGTCCAAGGCATCACCAAGATTGAAGTCCTCACCATCTTCCAGCAGGCAGTGGTAGGTGGCGATCTCAGCCTCCAGCTTGACCTTAATGTTCACCAGGGCCTCGTACTCCTGGGCCTGGCGCTGTCCCTCTGCTGGGGTCTGTGCCACCTCTGACTCCAGGTGCAGCAGGATCCTGCTGAGCTGCTCCATCTGCAGGGCATAGCAGGCCTCCACCTCCCTCAGGCTGTTCTCCAAGCTGGCCTTCAGATTTCTCATAGAGTCCAGGTCCATCTCCAAGGACTGGATGTACGTCTCGGCTCCGTGATTGTCACCTCAGCAGCTCCAACCTCAGTGGACTGCGTGGTGACCACTGTGGTGCTCTCCTTAATCTGCTGAGACCAGTACTTGTCCAGCTCCTCTCATTTCTTCCAAGCCAGCTCGTCATATTAAGCCTGGATGTCTGCCATGATCTTGGCGAGGTCCTGAGATTTGGGGGCATCTACCTCCACAGTCAACCCAGAACTGGCAATCTGGGTTTGTAGGCCTTTTACTTCCTCTTCATGGTTCTTCATGAAGAGCAGCTCCTCCTTGAGAGCCTCGATCCCTGTCTCCAGCTGCAGCTGACGGACATTGGTGTCATCAATGACCTTGTGAAGCCCATGTATGTCACTCTCCACAGACTAGTGCATGGCCAACTCTGTCTCATACTTGACTCTAAAGTCATCAGCAGCAAGACGGGCATTGTCAATCTACAGAATGATATGGGTGTTGTCCACAGTATTTGCAAAGATCTGAGCCCTCAATGGTCTTGAAGTAATGCCTCCAGTCTCTGACCTGGGTCCCTTCTTCTCCAAGTGCTCCTGGATTTTGCTCTCCAGCTTCCGGTTCTTGGTCTCCAGGCTCCTCGCTCTGTCCAGGTAGGAGGCCAGGTGTCATTCAGGCTTTGTATGGTCGCCTTCTCATTATGGATGCCTCCCATTCCTGCCAGATCCCCAGCCATCCCTGAAGCCAGGCCCCTAGACCCCATGCTGCCCTGGAAGCTGGTGGAGTGGGACATGAAGATCCAGAAACCAGAGCCCTTGGTGCCTGCATAGACGCTGGTCATACTGCTGACCGGCCAGGCACCATAGCTGGGAGCCTGAGACAGAGCCCAGGGACCGGTGGTTGGTGGAGAAAGTGGAGCGAGTGGTGAAGCTCATGCTATCCGGGGAGGAGAGCGAGAGGACAGGACTCAGGCTTTGCCAACAACCTAATTTTTTGTATTTTTAGTAGGGATGGGGTTTCGCCATGTTGGCCGGGCTGGTCTCCAACTCTGGACCTCAGGTGATCCACCCGCCTCAGCCTCCCAAAGTGCTGGGATTACAGGTGTGAGCCACCATGCCCAGCCTTGTTTGTTTCTTTTTTATTGAGCCAGAATCTCACTCTCTCATCCAGTCTGGAGTGCAGTGGTGCGATCTCAACTCACTGCAACCTCCACCTCCCGGGCTCAAGCGATTCTCAAGCCTCACCCTCCTGGGTAGCTAGAATTAAAGGTGTGCACCACTATGCCCAGTTAATTTTTGTATTTTTAGTAGAGATGGGGTTTTGCCATGTTGGCCACACTGGTGTCTAACTCCTGGCCTCAAGTGATCTGCTGGCCTTGGGCTCCCATTGTGCTGGGATTACATGCGTGAGCTACCGTGACCAGCCCTAATTTTTGTATTTTTTGTAAACATGGAGTTTCGTCACATTGCCCAGGTTGGTCTCGAACTCTTGGGCTCAAGCAATCTGCCCACCTTGGCCTCCCAAAACGCTGGGATTATAGGTGTCAGCCATTGTGCTCAGCATTTTTTTTTTTTTTTTTAAGAGAAAAGAGGTCTCTGACTTTGTCATCCAAGCTGGAGTGTAGTGGTGTGATCATGGCTCACTGCAGCCTCAACCTCTAAAGCTCAAGCTGTCCTCCCTCCTCAGCCTCTCAAGTAGCTGGGACTACAGGCCATGCCATCATGCCCGGCTAATTAAAAAAATTTTTTTTTTCTTTTTCTGAAACTGCTCTGAAAAAATTTAAATGGCATTGGAGTCTTTTTGTAAAAGGCACACCTACCCTGGGAAACATCTGGGCTTTGTGTTTTGTGGGGAATACAACTTTCTCTCTCTTTTGGGGATAAAGTGCTATTAATTTTTTTAAAAAATCATCAACTGTATCCAAACTTCTCAAGTAACAGATATTGAGTTCAGCAAAGCAGTCTTTTATAATTCACAGATGGTATGAAAACTAAGAGAGGGACGACGTGACCTGTGGAGGTTGTATATAAAGGATAGAGCCCTTGGGCCCTTCAGACTATAAGGGTCCAGGAGGGGAGGAGAAACCACCTCAGAAGCATATAAGGTTAAAGCATACAAGGTGGGTGTAGGGTCAGGGGAGCCAAAATAAGTGTGCAATGAAAAGTTATTAACAAAAGTCAAAAAAAGAAGATGCAGTCTGGCCATCCAATTCCTAAACCATATACAGAGCACATAGAAAGAGCAGAGGAGGCTTCCTGCAGCAGGGCAGTACAGCTCTCTGCCCTTCAGGAAAACTGAGATTCCTCCACCTAGGAAACAGCGAGGGTCAATTAGGGAAAGCTCTCCAGAAGAGGAAGAATTTCAGGCAGGCCAAAGAAGAAAAAATTCCACAGGACAGAAAAGGCAGAGAAGAGGCCGGGCACGGTGGCTCACGTCTGTAATCCGAACACTTTGGGAGGCCAAGGCAGGCGGATCACCTGAAGTCAGGAGTTGGAGACCAGCCTGGCCAACATGATGAAATCCCGTCTCTACTAAAAATACAAAAATTAGCCGGGTTTGATGGAGCATGTCTGTAATCCCAGCTACTCAGGAGGCTGAGGCAGGAGAATCACTTGAACCCGGGAGGTGGAGGTTGCAGTGAGCTGAGATAGCCCCACTGCACTACAGCCTGGGGGACAGGGTGAGACTCCATCGCAAAACAAACAAACAAACAAAAAGGCAGGGTGTGGTGTGGCTCACACCTGTAATCCCAGCACACTGGGAAGCACAGGAGGGCAAATTGCAAGGTCAGGAGTTCCAGATCAGCCCGGCCAACATGGTGAAACCCTGTCTCTACTAAAAATACAAAACATTAACTGGGCGTGTTGGTGCACGCCTGTAGTCCCAGCTACTTGAGAGGCTGAGGCAGGAGAACTGTTTGAACCCAGGAGGCAGAGGCTGCAGGGAGCCGAGATTGCACCATTGCACTCCAGCCTGGGTGACAGAGTAAGACTTCGTCTCAAAAAAAAAAAAAAGCAATTTCTGTTATTTTTAAAATAATTCAGACAATGCAGTAAACAGAAGAGAGTCAGCCTCCCTCTCCCTTTGCCCTTTGCTCAATTCCCAGAGTACAGCAAGATCCTTCCAGATCTTCACAGTGGGATCATCTTCCACCAGGTCCTGAGGTTTTTCACTACCTATCAGTAGACAAACCACACTGCCCAGTTTGCAAGTAGCTCCATTGAATAACACAGAACAGAACAGCTCTGTCCTGCACCATGTCTCAGCACCGGGTACATCATCCCACGGGAACGACAGCTACATAGACACCTGGTGTACAACTGCAGGACCCTAAACTATGGGCCAGCCCACCCCCAAATGCCCTTCTCTCTACCCTTGCCCATATCAAATATTACAAGCCTCTTACACATCTTTACCAGTCATACTGGGAAAAAAATAGTCCTTTATCATTTTAACATTTCACAAATAACTAAAACAAATAATAAACATGCTAACACTTGGGAATGGTCTATTTCTTTTTTTTCTGAAAATGACAGTGTAGGCACTGCCTTTCCCTAACTTATCAAAAACCTTATGTGACTTTCCATGTCCTCCAGGAGCAATTTCTAGCCCTTTCCAAAGCCCCCCTTGGGTAAACCTCTTATGAGAGGTGTCCTGCTCTCCAGGATGACTACAATGCATCACTAACAACCCCCCAATCCCTCTACTCCATTGGGAAGGGAAACAGGCTGGAATGCAGTGGCGCAATCTCGGCTCACTGCAACCTCCACCTCCTGGTTCAAGCAATTCTCCTGTTTCAGCCTCCTGAGTAGCTGGGATTACAGGTATGTGCTACCACGCCCAGCTAATTTTGTATTTTTAGTAGAGACGGGGTTTTGTCATGTTGGTCAGGCTGGTCTCCAACTCCTGACCTCAGGTGATCCGCCCTCCTCCGCCTCTCAAAGTGCTGGAATTACAGGAGTGAGCCACCGAGCCTGGCTTCTTTCTCAGCTCACTGCAACCTCCACCTCCTGGGTTCAAGCGATTCTCTTGCCTCAGCCTCCCAAGTAGCTGGGATTACAGGCATGTGCCACCACGCCCCGCTAGTTTTTGTATTTTTAGTAGAGAAGGGGTTTTACTGTGTTGGCCAGGCTGGTCTCCAACTCCTAATCTCAGGTGATCCACCCCCGCTTGGCCTCCCAGAGAGCTAGGATTACAAGCGTGAGCCACCACACCCGGCCTCTTTTTTGTTTTTTTGAAACAGGGTCTTGCTCTGTCGCCCAGGCTGGAGTGCAGTGGCACAATCTCGGCTCACTGCAACCTCCGCATCCCGTGTTCAAGCGATTCTCCTGCCTCAGCCTCCCAAGTAGCTGTGATTATAGGCGCCCACCACCACACCTAGCTAATTTTTGTTTTTTGGTTTCTTTTTTTTTTTTAGTAGAGACAGGGTTTCACCATGTTGGTCAGGCTAGTCTCAAACTCCTGGCCTCAAGTGATCCACCTGCCTCGGCCTCCCAAAGTGCTGGGATTACAGGTGTGAGTCACCGTGCCTGGCCTCTAGTTGCCACTCTCCTGCTCCCCTTCCCAATGGAAGTGGAGGGATGCAGGGAGTGTTAGTGATGCATTATAATCATCCCAGAGAGCAGGACACCTCTCATAAGAGGTTTACCCAAGGGGGGTTGTGGAAAGGGCTAGAAATTGCTCCTGGAGGACATGGAAAGCCACATAAGGTTTGTGATAAGTTAGGGAAAGGCAGTGCCTACACCGTCATTTTCAGAAAGAGTGGTATGGCACTAAATCAAGAAGGGCTGAGAGGGTGAGCCCAGGGGATCCCATAGGCTCTGCAGCCTCTGGCCATCCTCTCCTGTACAGGTCCTAAGCCCCCTGCAGGGGGCCCTCAGCTCCCCCACCCTACCCACTGTCCTGTATGTTATCTTAAACTTTATTAAAGGCCTCAGTTGAATTTCCCTGGTGAACTGAAAGAACTCTGCTGCTCCTCGGCACATCTGCACCAAGCCACCACTGGGTCACATTCTCCAAAACTCCTTCTGGAGACAGAAGGCACTTAAACCATACATATTTTGCTTGATAGTTCCTAATTAAAAAAAGACAGAAAGAGGGAGAGACAGAACTACAACCAAGCCTTGAAGACAAAATGATCGAACAGAATCAGAGCTAGAATGGAACACCTCAGGCTTGGAGTCCCATGACAACCTTGCTGGGGACCATGAGTGGCCCTCAGTTCTTCTCAGGCTCATGCCACCTATGTGAAATAAGTGTGGTGACACCCACCTCCTCAAGTGCAGAGCAGTGCAGACAATGGGGCAAATGGTGTACTGATCTGCTATTTGTGCACATAAATTTATTCATTTAAGCCATGGGTATTGCTTGAATATGTGAAAACCACGTTAGGCGCTAGGGATAAGAGACAGATTCCCGCCCAGTGGAAAAGACAGATAAGCCAGTGGTTCCTCACACTGTGCCAAGTGCTGGGATGGGGTCACGAAGGAGGCCATAAGAAATCCCTGAGGGGCCACAGAGCTCACTGGAAGGGCCAGAGGCTAACACCTGAGGGATGAGAGATGTGAGCCAGAAGGTGATACATACACAGCAATAATTACCAGGGAGGGGAGGAATGGGAAGGGAGGGGAGGGGAAGGGAGGGGAGGAGAGAAAGGAGGAAAGAAAAGAGAAAAGAGAGAAAAGGAAAAGGAAGGGAAGGGAAGGCAAAGCCCAAGAGACAGGATCGCTGAATGAAAAATGAACTCTAAGACCCCCTTCTGTCTCTCATACTTTTGACTAAGTCATAACCACAAGGAGTAGGGGAGGCTCTGAGGTGAGCAGAAGACCAACCGCAGTCACCGCCAGTACCTTTATTAGCAGAGCCAGGATTATCTTTGTTATTCTTCTTACAAACAGTTCTAGTGAACTCACCTGAAGTAATCACAGGACGCAGCCAGCAGGATGCGATGGGCCTCGATGTGTCTGCCCTCCACCACCAGCACAACATCGAAGAGGATCCCGCTGTCCCGGAGAGCCAGCAGCCCTCGGAGCAGAGACTGGGAGTGCTGGGCGCTGCGGTAGGTGTTGTTCACGCAGTGTGGGTGGGAGGGCTGCGCAGGCAACTTGCAGAGCTGGGTGAACTCCTGCTCCTCTGCCATCCTGACAGCCGCAAGATCCCTTACCACTTCAGCCTGTCAGCTGGCAAAACAGAGGGGACAGGGGGTAAGCAGGCAAGCATCAGCCCTACCACACACAGACTGGCCACCTCTGTTGCTCCCCTTGCTCCTGTGCCTCCCTCAGGCTCACCTGTTTTCCCTCTTTTCCCAAATCCATAATTCCTTCTCCCCTCCCACCTCTAGTCCAACTTCCTGATGGCCTTCTTCCTGATGATCTGGGTGCCATCATGCCCAAGACTCTTCATCGCATTTTATCTTCTTCAGCATCAAAGTCAAACAGAAGGGTTTTGGGAAACAGACTGACCTGGGTTGGAGCCCCACTCCACGGGGACTTACAACATGACCAACCTGAGCCTCAAGTTCCCCAATTGTAAAGAGATAAAAGCACCCACCCCATTGGGGTATTCTAAAATTGGTAAAACAATGAACATGAAACATAAGCATACACCAGGTTCTCAAAAGCTCTTCCTCCCTCCCATTGAATGAACAAAATTGGGTTCTTCCTCAGTAATGGATGTGTAAAAATGGCAAGACCGGAGTTGTGGTCAGGAGACACAGAGCCAGGAGTCTGGGAGGTGGGTGCCAAGGGGGTGGCATTTCCAGGGCCTACTTTCTTTTACTGAGATTCTGAGAGTCAAGCACAGTAACTGTGATTGAACCTGATGCATTTAAATTCATCTGCATTGCCTTTTAAATTAAAGGTTACCTTCTAACAATTGAGTCAGTATGCTCAAAAACCGCAAAATGATTTGAATAGGAGCCTCTAAAACCTAACCAGTAAAACGTACCTACTGCAAATGCACTTTTACCATGGACCAACCAAAAGTGGCTGTGGCTAGCCAGGTGCTCGGGTCAGGGAGTGGTCAGTCCTACACTGCGAGGCATGGCCAAGCTGCAGGCTCTGTAGGCACAGCACAGTCAGCTACAAGATGTGAATATCTGTCTTCTCCATCTCACTTCATCCTACTTTCCTCTCCCCAAAATATGTTTATTCTCCAATTACCTCCAGTCATGCCTTACTTAATGTTGGGGATACATTCTGAGACACGCACCACTGGAGGCAATTTCCTCATTGTGTGAACATCACAGGGTACACCTACACAAACCTAGATGGTAGAGACTACTACACATCTAGGCCATAAGGTACAGCCAATTGCTCCTAGGCTACATACTTGTACAGCATGTTTTTCCTCTCCTCTCATACCACAACAAACCCAGGAGACTTCTGTGACCAAATGTGTGAGGGTTTTCCCCATTAACAAGCAAGCAAGCAATTCTGCCACAGATACCATCTGGGTGTCCTCTAATTCAGCAGTCCCCAATCTTTTTGGCACTAGGGACCAGTTTGGTGGAAGACAATTTTTCCACGGGGTTGGGGAATGGTTTCGAGATGAAACTGTTCTACCTCAGATTATCAGGCATTAGTTAGATTCTCATATGGAGCACACGGTCTGGATCCCTCACATGCACGGTTCACAATAGGGTTTGTGCTCCCACGAGAATCTGATGCCACCTCTGATCTGACAGGAGATGGAGCTCAGGTGGTAATGCTGGATCCCCCTCCACTCACCTCCTGCTGTGCCACCTGGTTCCTAATCAGCTACAAACTGATACAGGTCTGAGGCCTGAGGTTGGGGACCCGTGTTCTAATTCTAATTCAACTCTAACACTATCTACCTAGAGACAGTGTCTAATCCCACAGGTTGAGGGCTCAGTCTCCCAGCTTGTTTCACCTGTGCTTCTGACCAATAGGCTATAAATTGGGGTTCCCAAGACCCCCTTCTTGGGTTTAATTAATTTGTTACAGCAACTCACAGAACTCAGGAAAATACTCATGTCTACTGGTTTGTTATAAAGGGTTGCAAAGGATACAGATGAAGAGATGCATGGGGCCAGGCATGTGGGAAGTGGTGCAGAGCCTCCAGGCCCTCTCCAGGAACATCACGCTTTAGGAGCCTCCATGTATTCAACTATCCCAGAGTTTTCCAAACCCAGTCATTTTGAATTTTTATGGAAGCTTCATTATGTTAGCATGACTGATTAAATCACTGGCCATGGGTGATGAACTTAATCTTCAGCCCATCTCCCCTCTCCGGAGGTTGAGAGGTGAGGCTTAAAGTCCCAACCCTCTTATCCTGCCTTGGCCTTTCCTATGACCAGCCTCCATCCTGAAGCTACCTAGGGGATGCTGGCCAGCATACAAAAAGGCATCACTCTGGAAAGTCCAAAGATTTTATAAGTTGTATGCCAAGAAATGAGACAAGACCAAATATATATTTCACAATATCACAGTACTGAATACCATAGGCAACTGTAACACAATGGTGAGTATTTGTGTATCTAAACATAGACAAGGTACAGTAAAAATATGGGACCACCATCCTTCATGTGGTCTGGTCTGTCACTGACTGAAACGTCACTGTGTGGCACATGACTATATATCTTTAAAAGAAAAAATGAAAAATAGATGCTAATATAAAACTTGCCAAAAAGAAGAGGTCTCTCTCTTCACTACTGAGGCTTAGGGTGACCCCCCCCACCCCACCCCCTGGATACTCTACTGCTTCCCATCAAACATACTCAGTTATCTGTACCTGCCCCTCAGTCTGCCTGCAGGACCTGGGACCTCTACCCAGCCACCCACCCATTCCTTTCCCCCTCCCTGGGCTGGCTCGTCTTTCTCACCAAGGCCCCAGAGATGGCCAGAACCAAGGTGTATCCCCCATGACCACCTCTCACTTAGGATTCTCTTGCCTGGAAACTCTGCCCTATGATAATTCTCCCTTTTCTGACCTCTCCCTTTCATCCCACACACCCTGCTCAATCCCACCCTTCTTTCCCAAGGGTTCACATTCCCAGTTTCACCTACAGCTCAGTGCTTATTCTAGCTAGTAGCCCTACAACTTGTCTAATTTTCTTATTGGTATAGGTACCATTTCCATGTTCAAAACCTCACTGTCTTAAAGATATTTTTCCTTTCTGACCCGTGTGCCCTATGAACCCACTAGTTCTGATTCCTTCACCTCTCCTCCATCTCAGACAGCCACCCTCTACTCCTCCAGGGCCACCACTCTGGGTCAGACCACAGCAATGATGCCCCAACCAGTTTCCCTACCTCTTGCCTCATCCTCCCCAGGCTGCTCTCCTTCAAGCCTTACCTACTCAGCCCCATTAGTAGTCCTTTGTCCAAAGGAATACCTGTTATCCTCTGAACACCTTTAGTCACCCATCTAGGCCATTCTGTCTCTCATAGTCCCATATTGGTCAAGGTCTAGCTCTATTACTTCTCCCTCTATCATTGTGCAAAGAACATGACAAATATGCCCCACCACTCAAACCTGCCTTTTTTTTTTTTAGACGGAGTCTCGCTCTGTCGTCCAGGCTAGAGTGTAGTAGTGTGATCTCGGCTCACTGCAACCTCTGCCTCTCAGGTTCAAGTGATTCTCCTGCCTCAGCCTCCCCAGTAGCTGAGATTACAGGCATGCGCCACCACGCCCAGCTAATTTTTAGCAGAGTGGTTTCACCATGTTGGTCAGGCTGGTCTCACATTCCTGACCTCAGGTGATCCATCCGCTTTTGGCCTCCCAAAGGGCTGAGATTACAGGTGTGAGCCACCACGCCCAGCCCAAACCTGCCTATTTACCCACCACAAGGAGATTCCGGCTTCTTAAGGGGTGAGGCTTTATCTCACAAACATCTCAAAAGCCCCCATGGCTGGCTGCACTACTTGCTAATGACAGACTTTGGACACTTGTCTCATATATCCACGCCTCAGCTTCCTCATCACCACCATGACCACCACAGAGTCAAGAGGGCCTCCTTCTCTGAGGGTGACCTCCACAACTGACTACCCCAACAGACATCAAGCCCCTAGGTGGATCCTCACCTTCTATGAGCACAGTAGCGCCTCTGCTCTCTTGGGAAGGGATAAATGGCAGCTACTCCCTAAACACCTACTGCAAGAACAAGTACCGTAAAATAGAAAGACATCTTCCATGGGCAGGCAAAGCACATTTACCAAGTACAATTTAAGAAACGTAGCTAGGGGCTAAGGGGGATGTGCCAAAAAATGAATCAATTCTCTGCTGTGAAGGAGCACAGCACAGAGTGCAACATTTAAAATCACATCTATACGGTTTTAAATCACCAAAACGTCTACCCTCAGGAGAACAGATGTCATGGCACAGTGATTTGACAGAACGTTAGGCAACAGTCAAAATATGTAAAGTGGCCAGGCGCGGTGGCTCACGCCTGTAATCTCAGCACTTTGGGAGGCTGAGGTGGGCGGATCACAAGGTCAGGAGTTCAAGACTAGCCTGGTTAACATAGTGAAACCCCATCTCTACTAAAAATACAAAAAATTAGCCGGGCATGGTGGCAGGCACCTGTAATCCCAATTACTAGGGAGGCTGAGGCAGGAGAATCACGCCACTGCACTCCAACCTGCGTGACAGTGTGAGACTCCGTCTTAAAAACAAAAAACAAACAACAACAAAAAAAACCAATGTGCAAAGTAGGCTGGACACAGTGGCTCCTACCTGCAATCCCAGCACTTTGGGAGGCCAAGGTGGGAGGATCACCTGAGGTCAAGAGTTCAAGACCAGCCTGGCCAACACGGTGAAACCCCATCTCTACAAAAAATACAAAAATTAGCGGAGTGTGGTGGCACGCACCTGTTATCCCAGCTACTCGAAAGGCTGAGGAAAGGGGAAGCTGAGGCAGGAGAATCGATTGAACCCAGGAGGCAGAGGTTGCAGTGAGCCAAGATTGCGACATTGCACTCTAGCCTGGGCGACAGCGAGACTTTGTCTCAAAAAAAAAAAAAAAGTGCAAAGTAGGCTGGGCATGGTGGCTCATGCCTGTAATCCCAGTGCCTTGGGAGGTCCAGGTAGGTGGAGTTCAAGACCACCCTGGGCAATATAGCACGACCTTTTCTCTACAAAAAATTTAAAAACTAACAAGCCATAGTGGCGTACACCTGTAGTCCTGGCTATCTGGGGTGAGACAGCTTGAGGTTCACTGCAGCCTCAAGCTCCCAGGTTCAAGTGGTCCTCCCATCTCAGCTTCCTCAGTAGCTGGAACAACAGGAGCTCACCACTACGCCCGGCTAATTTTTCAAATTTTCTTTGTAGAGAAGGGGTTTCACTACATGGTGTAGGCTGGAGCGCAGTGGTAGGGGCTTGGCTCACTGCAGCCTTCATCTCCTGGGTTCAAGCGATTCTCCTACCTCAGCCTCCCGAGTAGCTGGGATTACAGGCGCGCGCCACCACACCCAGCTAATTTTTGTATTTTTAGTAGAGACGGGGTTTCACCATGTTGGCCAGGCTGGACTCTTTAACTCCTGACCTCAAGTTTTCCACCCACCCGGGCCTCCCAAAGTGCTGGGATTACAGGCAGGAGCCACCACGCCCGCCCCCGGGCCCCATTTTCATTTGACACATGGCTACTCTAGCCTGAAGCTCTTCGCCAGTCTCATATCCCCAATTCTAGTCATCACAAGCCAAGTTCCCTCTGTTTTGTGCTGTTCGAAGTTTTAGTGGGGAGCAGAAAGGAAGCTTAATGTGCCACACAGGTACAAACTGAAGGATATAAGATGAATTTTTATGAAGTGATGGATGGCAGAGTCAAAATCATTTTAGAGGAACTTTCAATTCGTTACCATTTTACTGAGTAGGTATCCTCAGTCCTCTGTAGGGCCCCCGAACGAGCAGTATCCCCTCAAAGAAACTCAATCCTTGGCAGCATGAAGCAAGGTCGGCCACAAAGGCAAAGGGGGCGGCTGGGGTAGAGAGGGAGTGGGTCCTGATTCCCAGCGGGGGAGCATTCCAAAGGGTGCGCTCTGGACGAACCTCCCAGGGAGCCGACTTGGAGGCACTCGGCGCACCCAGGCCCGACCCCGCGGAGGGCCGGAGCGAGGGCGCCCAGGGAGGAGCCCAGGCGGAAGGTGGCGGTGCCCCGCTACCCGCCCCAGATCCACTCGGCTCTGCCCGCAGCGGATCTAAAATGGTCAGAACTGGCAGCCGACGCTTCGCGCTCTGGTGATTTTGCACTGACAGCGCGATCTCCGGCTCCTCTCAGGAAACCCGGCGAGCTGGCGGGGCTGGGCTCCTACGGCTGCAGTCCCCGGGCCCGACTGAGGGAACTGAGGCTCGTCAGGCCGGCCCCAAGTCGCCCGCCTGTTGCAAGGCCGCCCGCTCCAGCGCAGAGGGTCGCGGCCAGGAAGGCCGCCCTCGGACCCGCCGCAAGCAACAGGGCCCGCCCGCAGCCGCGCTGAGGAGGCCTCGCACCCTGGCCCCCGGCCGAGCGCCAGATCCCGGCCTCTACGCGCCCCGGGATCCCGCCGGCCGCGTCCCCGCCACGTCAGGCCGCGGGCTCTCCTCAGGTCGCCGCCCCCGCGCCCCCGGCCCGCGCCCGCCCCCGCGCCCCTCGGATTCCGCGCCGCTAGCTTGCCCCCGGCCCAGCGATGCCTGCTTGCCGCCAGCCCCCCGCGTTCGCCGCCGCCCGACCCGCCCGGCCCACGCCTCGCAGCTGACCTGGTGCCGCCGCCAGCCGAGGCCGCGCTCGCAGCAGGAGGGAGGCGGGAGGCGGGAGGCGGGAGGCGAAGGCGGGGCGAGCGGCGCCGGCGGGGCGGGGCCCTCGGCCGTCACGTGGGCGCGCCGCGCAGGCGCCGGGCGGGCTGGACTCGGGCCCCGGGGTGCCTGGCCGGGCTGGGTGGCAGCGCGGGGCGCCCTTGTGGCGGGGAGATGGGGGGCGGCTACCCTCCGGCGTTCTGCGGAGGACAGCAGCGACCTGGGCCAAGGCTCAGTGAGTCCCCGCACTAGCGCGGCACCTGGCACTTGGCGGGGCCGAACCAACGAATGAGTGAATTTGCCGAGGGTCGCGCCTTCTGAACCCACTGACTCTTTCCTTGCCTCGGTCCTGCCCTCATTCCTCGAATCACTCCCTCCTGCCCTTCCTCACTATCTCCCTCCCAGCTCATATCCTCCCTGCCCTTTCCTCATTCGCTTCTTCACTCTCATTCTTCCCTCCCTCTCGTTACTTCCCTCCCTGTCTTAAACGCCATTCGCATCCTCCCTCACTCATTCAGTCCCTCCCTCTCCCCCCCGCATCCCCTCCCTCTGTCATTCCCTTTCCCTCCCTCCTTCACTCTTGTTCTCCCCTCCCTCTCTCATTCCTTCCTTCCTTGTCTCACTTCCCCCCCTTTTCCTCCCTCCCTCTCTACCCCCTCCCATTGCCTCCCTCCCTCTTTGATTCCCTTGTTTCCCCCTCCCCTCCTTTACTCGTTCCCTTCGTCACGCACTCATTCCCTCCCTCCCGCGCCTGCTCCTTCCCGGCTCCCTCCGCGGTCGGTGCCGCTGAAGGTAGCGCGCCCCCTGCGGGATATCGGGGAGAATCGCCGAACACCGCCAGGATGGACAGGTGCTAGTTTGTGTGCCCGTTCCTTTACTGAGATTTTGCAGTAAATCTAATTCCCAATCTTAAAGCCTGGTCCCAGAGGTCCGTGCGCGGCTCTTGGCATTCATTTTTCTCCACCTCACTTCCAAGCGGATCCTATCCTCCAAGGCATATCCGTAACGGCTGCGCCCAAAGCTTAGAGCCACAGAGCCTCCTGATGGGATAAGATTGGTGTGTCCCGCACTGTGGTTTTGAGACGGACTGTGAAGGGTGGAGAAAGTGGTGCGGGGAAGATATGGCTGGAGATGGCTCATGGTTAAAAAGAAAGGTGGGGCCGGGCGTGGTGGCTCGTGCGTGTAATCCCAACACTTTGGGAGGCTGAGACAGGCGGATCACGAGGTCAGGAGATCAAGACCATCCTGGTCAACATGGTGAAACCCCATCTCTACTAAAACACACACACAAAAACTAGCCGGTCATGGTGGCGCGCACCTGTATTCCCAGCTACTCGGAAGCCTGAGGCAGGAGAATCGTTTGAACCCGGGAGGTGGAGGTTGCAGTGAGCCGAGATCGCTCTGGTGACAGAGCGAGACTCCGTCTCAAAAAAAAAAAAAAAAAATGGTGGAAAGGGAATGTAAAAGGAAGAAAATAGATGAAAGAGAATTGCTGTCCTGGCTGAGTCCAGAGAAATAACTGAGGGTCCCAGACAAGGATCAGGTGAACAGGATTGGCCTCCAGAGGCAGAGGTTCCAAATGTGAGTGGGCTTCCTCCTAGAAAGGCTTTCTGGAGGAGACCCCCCTACTGTGTAACAGAGGAGGACTTTGGGAGTAAGAAAAGCATTCCATGAAGGGGACAGTGTCAGCAAACGCGTGGAGGTGAGATCCTTCAAAGTGAGTGGTATGCAGGTTTCCAGGATACCTCCTGGAATTTTCATAATTCCAGTGGATTTTTGAGCCTGAAGGGAAGGTTGGAGAGCAGACCCTGCCCTCTGGAGGCTAGACTTAGTCCTGATGGCACCCTTTAGCCAGGGTGGACAGATGCCAACCTGGTGGAGAGGAAGACTAAGGAGGGAGCCAGCCATAGTGCCTGGTCTCAGACAGGCAGGAGTGAAGACAAGAGTGAAGCGGGCTAGAAACCTGGGAAGGAAGCAGCTTCCCCAGTATAAATCCAGTGATGTGTAAAGATTGAGCCCAGGAGATGGGTGGGGAAGTAGGCCCACCCTGGCTACACGGGATCCAGAGCAAGAGCAGGTTTGGGGAAAGATGAGGCCCAGCTTGGCCTCAGGTAGGGGAAGACTGATCTCCAAGGCCCAATGGGACCAGGTGTAAGGGTGGACCCAGAGAGGAGAAGAAAAGGAGTCCTGGGGCAACAACAAGGAGGCCACTGTGGTCTGAATGTTGGTACCCCCAAAATTCCTATGTCGGAACTGAATCCTCAGTGTGATACTATTATAAAGTAGGGCCTTTGGGAGGGGTTTAGGTCATGAGGGTGAAGTCACTATGGGATCAGTGTATAAAAGAGGTTTGAGGGAGTTCATCCCCTACTTTGCCAGGTGAGGACGCTGTAATAAGCACCATCTTCAAGGCAGAGAATTGGCTGGGCGCAGTGGCTCACGCCTGTAATCACAGCACTTTGGGAAGCCGAGGCAGGCGGATCACAAGGTCAGGAGATCGAGACCATTCTAGCTAACACGGTGAAACCCCGCTCTACTAAAAATACAAAAAATTAGCCAGGCATGGTGGTGGGCACCTCTAGTCCCAGCTACTCAGGAGGCTGAGGTAGGAGAATGGCATGAACCTGGGAGGCAGAGCTTACAGTGAGCCGAGATCGCGCCACTGCACTCCAGCCTGGGCAACAGAGTGAGACTCCGTCTCAAAAAAAAAAGAAAGGCAGAGAATGTACCCCTCACTAGACACTGGGGCTTTTTTCTGAAGACTACTGTGTCATATAAAATTTATATTAAATAAATTGATATGCTTTTCTCTTGTTAATCTGTCCTTTGTTAGAGGGGTGTCAACCAGGAACCTTGTGATAGGTGAGGAAAAAATATTACCTTTCCCCCTACTCTTTCTGGCACCCAGCAAACAAATGGGGTGGCAAAGACACCCCACTTGGGACAACTGGCAAAAGGTAAGCATTCTTACCAAGGTCGACTGTCCCAGATCACTGCCTGTAGTACTCAGCTGAGAGTAGAAGGTAAAAACTTCTTGTCCCTTTCCAAATTCAAATTAGCAGAAGAAAATATTGTGTCTGCATTGTGACTCTGGCTTAAATTTGTTTTAGGGGTAACCGTTTGTTATTGATCCTTTCCTCCCAGGCACAGCTACCTCTTTCCTGTTTGTTTTGTTTGTGTCCTGAGAGCTTGGCTTTATGACCAGTGAGAATATTCTCCCTGATCTCTGAATAGGCAGTGGGTGCAAGTGACAGCTTGCTTTAGGACAGCTTGCATTAGGGGTGCAAGTAACAGCTTGCATTATTACAAACTCCTCTGTCCTGGTCAGAAAAAGAGAAGGTTCGTTTTTTGTTTGTTTGGTTGGTTTTTGTTTTGTTTTAATATCTTGCTTTTTCGCCGAGGCTGGAGTGCAGTGGCATGGTAGCATGATCTTGGCTTACTGCAACTTCTGCGTCCTGGGCTCAAATGATTCTTCTGCCTCAGCCTCCTGAGTAGCTGGGGCTACAGGTGCACACTACCTCACCCAGGTAATTTTTTTTTGTATTTTTAGTAAAGAGGGGGATTCACCATGTTGTGCAGGGTGGTCTCTCTCTTTTTTTTTTCCAATTGTTTTCTGAGACAGAGTCTTGCTCTGTCACCCAGGCTGGAGTGCAATGGTGGAATCTCGGCTCAGCCGCCCAAGTGGCTGGGATTACAGGCACCTGCCACTCTGCCCGGCTAATTTCTGTATTTTTAGTGGAGACAGGGGTTCACCATGTTAGTCAGGCTGGTCTCGAACTCCTGACCTCAGGTGATCTGCCCGCCTTGGCCTCCCAAAGTGCTGGGATTACAGGCGTGAGCCACCGCGCCTGGCCTCTTTCGTTTTTAAGATACAGGGTCTCACCCAGGCTGGTCAGGAACTCAATCCACCTGTCTCAGCCTCCCAAAGTGCTAGGATTACAGGCATGAAGGACCACGCCCGGCCAAAGACAAGGTTCTGAACCTTCTCTTTTTCTGACCATGACAGAGGAGTTTGTAGTAAGTGGGCCTAGTCCATAAGGGGTTTTTGTTGTCTGAATATTCATTAGTGTTATAGATGAGCCAGTCCATGACTGGAGACGTGACACTGTTCTGTACGAGACGACATCCTTAGTCACCTGTGTCAACGAAGGTGACTTCTGGCTGGGCACGGTGGCTCACACCTGTAATCCCAGCACTTTAGGAGGCTGAGGCGGGCAGATCACAAGGTCGGGAGTTAGAGACCAGCCTGACCAACATGGTGAAACCCCATGTCTACTAAAATTACAAACAAATTAGCCAGGCATGGTGGCCCATGCCTGTAATCCTAGCTACTTGGGAGGCTGAGGCAGGAAAATCAGTTGAATCTGGGAGGCAGAGGTTGCAGTGAGCCAAGATCGCGCCACTGTACTCTAGCCTGGGTGACAGAGTGAGACTCCATCTCAGAACAAAACAAAACAAAAAAAAACAAAAGTGCCTTCTTTCTTTTGAATGTCTTTGCAAATGGTATGGATTTGAGAGTGCTGAATCTTTGTGCACCCTCTTTGGAGGGTGTCTTTCTTTCTCTCTCTTTTTAAGAGACAGGGTCTCGCCCAGACTGCTCAGGAACTCCTGGCCTCAGGTGGTCCTCCCACTTTGACTTCCCAGAGTGCTGAGATTACAGGCATGACCCATTGTGCCCAGCCTTGAGGGTGTCTCTTTTGTCCATGGTTAAGTCATAAAATGCTTATTGGTTTTGGTTCTGAGTTGCTTGGTAGGTACCTTTGGTTTACAAGAAGAAAAGTGGTGGGTGGGCAGGGTGGTGGTAGGGATGAGTGTTCAGTACTGCCAGGAATATGTACTATCTGTTCTGGCTGAAAACTGATAATGAGATATTTGAAAAGAATTTTTTTTTTTTTTTTTTTTTTTACAGCTCTATGATCAGAAGATGGCATAATCAGGGCTGGGCACAGTGGCTCAGTGCCCAGCGGGGATTACGCCTGTAATCGCAGCACTTTGGGAGGTTGAGGCGAGTGGATCACAAGGTCAGGAGTTCGAGACCAACCTGGCCAAGATGGTGAAACCGTATCTCTACTAAAAATACAAAAAAAGTAGCTGGGTGCAGTGGCAGGCACCTGTAATCCCAGCTACTTGAGAGGCTGAGGCAGGAGAATCACTTGAACTCGGAGGGCGGAGGCTGCAGTGAGCCAAGATCACACCACTGCACTCCAGCCTGGGCAACAGAGTGAGACTCTGTCTCAAAAAAACAGAAAAGAAGATGGCGTAATCGGAGGTTGATATTCTCTCTATTGGATCCTGCTTCTCCCTTGGGGTCTTCTTGGTCACCTAAAGCCCCTCTTCTGGAGTCCCTGCCCTCTACCGGCTCTGCCTCCTGCTTCCTTTCCATATTGCCATGATTTTTGCTAAGGATAATGGACAACTTCATTGGGTTCTTTGGGAAACTTGCAGTCTCCCCAAACAAGCCCCTCTGAGATTTCTCCTTTCTAGTTGCTTTTGCTCCCCTTTCCTCCTTTTGCCACCTTTGATATTTCCTCCAATTTCCTTGATTCCTTTGATATGTCCCCATTCAGGCCACTCTGGCCTTCTATCCAACCTGCTAGAACTTTTTCCACTTCAGCACTTCAGTCACTTAAACATTAGGGCTCCCTCCCCTAAAGGGACTCAAAATCCTGCAAAAACAACCATCTAAGGATAAAAAGAGAAAAAATGTAACTGTTTGGAAACTAGGCAAATGAAAACTCTTTTTAAAGTCTTTTTTTGGGGCCAGGTGTGGTGGCTCACCCCTGTAATCCCAGCCCTTTGGGAGGCCGAGGCGGGCAGATCACAAGGTCAGGAGTTTGAGACCAGCCTGGCCAATATGGTGAAACCCGTCTCTCCTAATAATACAAAAAAAATTAGCCAGGTGTGGTGACACATGCCTGTAGTTCCAGCTACTTGGGAGACTGAGGCAGGAGAATCGCTTGAACCCAAGAGGCAGAGGTTGCATTGAGCTGAGATTGGACCACTGTACCAGCCTGGCAATAGAGCAGGAAGACTCCATCTCTTTAAAAAAAAAAAAAGGGCCGGGCCCGGTGGCTCAAGCCTGTAATCCCAGCACTTTGGGAGGCCGAGACGGGCGGATCACAAGGTCAGGAGATCGAGACCATCCTGGCGAACACAGTGAAACCCCGTCTCTACTAAAAATACAAAAAACTAGCCGGGCGAGTGGCGGGCGCCTGTAGTCCCAGTTACTTGGGAGGCTGAGGCAGGAGAATGGCGGGAACCCGGGAGGCGGAGCTTGCAGTGAGCTGAGATCCGGCCACTGCACTCCAGCCTGGGCGACAGAGCAAGACTCCGCCTCAAAAAAAAAAAAAAAAAAAAGTACATATATATATATAGAGAGAGAGAGAGAGAAAGAAACCAGTGAGTTTGTGTTACTGTGTTTTACTGACTCACAACTACCATTTTGGAATGAAAGCTATAAGATATTTGTGTTTTTATGTTTATGTGTTTATATTTGTGTATATGTATGTATGTATGTTTGAATATTATATATATCCATATTCAGTATTACTAACTGAATTATTATTATTTTTTTTTTGAGACACAGTCTCACTCTGTCGCCAGGCTGGAGTGCAGTGACGCTATCTCAGCTCACTGCAACCTCCGCCTCCCAGGTTCAAGCGATTCTCCTGCCTCAGCCTCCTGAGTAGCTGGGACTACAGGTGCGAGCTACCATACCCAGCTAATTTTTGTATTTTTAGTAGAGACGAGGTTTCACCATGTTGGCCAGGGTGGTCTCGATCTCCTGATGTAGTGATCTGCCCACCTCGGCCTCCCAAAATCTTGGGATTACAGTGAGTCACTGCACCTGGCCTAAATTTTTTAAATCCCTTAAAGGAGTTCTATTCAAATTGTACCCTTCTTTGAAGATGTCTGTTTTGTCTGTGGTGTCATAAAAGGATTTTTGGTCTTAGAGGGAGGTAAATGAGCATTCATACAAGCTAAATATTACCAAAATTTTAAGAAAAATAGAAACTAATCCAAACGCTTTTTAGTTTACATGATCTGGGATATTTAGTAAATAAAGCTAGTTTGAAAATTGATGGGACTAGGCCGGGCGCAGTGGTTCATGCCTGTGGGAGGCCAAGACGGGCGGATCATGAGGTTAGGAGATCAAGCCCATCCTGGCTAACATGGTGAAACCCCATCTCCGTAAAAATACAAAAAATTGGCCGGGTGCGGTGGCTCAAGCCTGTAATCCCAGCACTTTGGGAGGCCGAGACGGGCGGATCACGAGGTCAGGAGATCAAGACCATCCTGGCTAACATAGTGAAACCCCGTCTCTACTAAAAAATACAAAAAACTAGCCGGGCGAGGTGGCAGGCGCCTGTAGTCCCAGCTAATGAATGTAGTCCCAGCTACTCGGGAGGCTGAGGCAGGAGAATGGTGTGAACCCGGAACAGAGCTTGCAGTGAGCTGAGATCCGGCCACTGCACTCCAGCCTGGGCGACAGAGCGAGACTCTGTCTCAAAAAAAAAAAAAAAAATTAGCCAGGCGTGGTGGCGGGTGCCTGTAGTCCCAGCTACTTGCGGGGCTGAGGCAGGAGAATGGGGTGAACCTGGGAGGTGGAGCTTGCAGTGAGCTGAGATCCCACCACTGCACTCCAGCCTGGGCAACAGAGCAAGACTCTGTTTCAAAAAAGAAAAAAAAAGAAAACTGAGGGACTAGTCAAACAAGTTTATGTTATCACTACTAAATGGTAAAGATAATAAAATTATCAATCCAACCTAAGAGCAAAATGTGCAATAAAAATGAATTGCGGCTGGGCTCACCCCTGTAGTCCCAGCAGTTTGAGGGGCCAAGGCAGGCGGATCACCTGAGGTCAAGAGTTCAAGAGCAGCCTGGCCAATATGGTGAAACCTGGTCTCTACTAAAAATATAAAATTAAGGCCGGGTGTGGTGGCAGGCACCTGTAATCCCAGCTACTCGGGAGGCTGAGGCAGGAGAATCGCTTGAACCTGGGAGGTGGAGGTTGCAGTGAGCCGAGATTGTGCCACTGTACTCCAGCCCGGGAGACAGTGCGAGACTCCATCTCAAAAAAAAAAAAAATTAGCTGGGCATGGTGGTATACGCCTGTAATCCCAGCTACTTGGGAGGCTGAGGCAGGAGAATCACTTGAACCGGGGAGGCGGAGGTTGCAGTGAGCCAAGATCGCGCGCTGCTATACTCCAGCCCAGGCAACAGAGTGAGACTTCGTCTCAAAAAAATGAATTGCATGGCTGGATGTGGTGGCCCATGCCTGTAATCCCAGCACTTTGGGAGACCAAGGCAGGTGGATCATTTGAGGTCAGGAGTTCGAGACCAGCCTAGCCAACATGGTGAAACCCCGTCTCTACTAAAAATACAAAAAATTAGCCAAGTATGGTGGCATGCGCCTGTAAGCCCAGTTACTTGGGAGTCTGAGGCAGAAGAATCGCTTGGACCCGGGAGGTGGAGGTTGCAGTGAGCCAAGATGGCACCACTGCACTCCAGCTTGGGTGAGAGTGAGACTCCGTCTCAAAACAAACAAACATGAATTGCTTGATGCATGGAAGTTTAAAAAAAAACAAGAGGGCCAGGCATGGTGACTCACACCTGTAATCCCAGCACTTTGGGAGGCCGAGGCAGGCGGATCACGAGGTCGGGAGATCAAGACCATCCTGGCTAACAGGGTGAAACCCCCGTCTCTACTAAAAATACAAAAATTAGCCAGGCGTGGTGGTGGGCACGCCTGTAGTCCCAGCTACTTGGGAGGCTGAGGCAGAATGGCGTGAACCCGGGAGGCAGAGCTTGCAGTGAGCTGAGATTGCGCCACTGCACTTCAGCCTGGGTGGCAGAGCGAGACTATGTCTCTAAAAAAGAAAAAAGGGAGGAATTTTTTTTTTTTTTTTTTTTTGAGACAGGGCCTTGCTTTGTCACTGAGCCTGGAGTGCAGGGGCGATCTCAACTCGTTGCAGCCTCAACTTCCTAGGCTCAAATGATCCTCCCACCTCAGCCTCCCGAGTAGCTGGGACTACAGATGTGTGCCACCACACGTGGCTAATTTTATTTTTTTGTAGAGATCAGGTCTTGTTTTGTGGCCCAAGTGAAACCTTGTTTTTTAACATGAGTTAATATCAGTATAAGAGTTATGGTTTTACCTATTTTTGATTTTTTTTTTCCCTCAGACAGGGTCTCATTGTTACCCAGGTTGGAGTGCAGTGGTGAAATCATAGCTCACTGCAGCCTCCAACTCCTCCCGGGTTCACTCCTGAGCTCAGGCAATCCTCCGACCTCAGCCTCCTATTTTTGAAAATTATCCTATAATATCTGTAATGTGTGAAATTATATAAAGAGCCTTAATATGTTTGTCCCTGAGACCCAGGATGCATTTCTGCTTTTCCCCGAGAGTAAATGATTATTTAGAAAGCATGCCAAATTATATACAAATCAACATTCTCTCCCTTAATCCTGTGCATCTGAAACTATAGAAATGTCACAGTCCCTGCCCCACATCTTCAAATTAACATTCTCAGGTCACAACAATAAGTCTTCTCTTCCCAAAGGGTTTGTGTCTGGAAAAACAAGCTATTTCCTAGGCTCATATTTCCTCTCTTTGTAGCATGCCTCAGCAATCTATCCAAGAAGTATATATTGGGGAGTAAGGAGGGCGTCCACCAGCAAGACCACAGTTGTTAACAGCCATAAGATGGGAGACAAGCACAAAGGGATAGGTCAACATACTGGCAAAAAAATCCTGTGACAGCTTGAGAATAACTCTTCATTTCATTCATGGTGGAAACCTCACTGTCCATTGCATGGGTATCAACAAGGTGGTAGGCTAGTAAGTCACACAGCCACAAAGAAATGATGTCACCTAGGAGGTGAGGAACAAGACCTGGGAAAAATCCTAGGATACCCTCTTTCTGATAAATGGTTAGTATGGTGTCACAAAGTCCACAGAACTTGGATTCTTTCCCAGTGAATTGTGCCATAGATCTTAGAGTGAGCACATGGAAGGGACGTGATGAGGGCAGCAGCTGAACAAGCGATCATCTCTTGAGTTGTTTCCTTGATGATTTGGTCAAAGGAAGATGAGATTTCTTTTTGTTCATATCCAGGTCCTAACTTCTCACCCTTGTCACACTCCTGGTAATGCTGTAAAACTTTACCATGGACCACAGTTCCAAGGACCCCCGGATGCAGTCATGGAGTTTAGCCTGTGAGCAACCCATGCTTCCTGTCAATGCTGGCAATGTTCAGAGCATAACAAAAGAAACAAGAAAGCTGACATACTTGCCACCCCAAAATATTTCTCCTGTTGGGGGAAGAGGCTCATATCCCACCTGGATGAGCACTTTCATGTGCATGATTCGCTAGGACAGGATGGTAAGACCGGAGAACAGGAGCACCAACATCCGCTGTGACAGCACCTGTATTATTTTGTTTTCATGTTGCTGATAAAGACATACCCAAGACTGGGAAGTAAAAGAAGTTAAATTGGACTTACAGTCCCATATGGCTGGGGAGGCCTCAGAATCATGGCGGGAGGTGAAAAGCACTTCTTACATGGTGAGGGCCAGAGAAAATGAGGAAGAAGCAAAAGCAGAAACCCCTGATAAACCCATCAGCTCTCCTGAGACTTATTTTTGGGAAAGACCTGCCCCTTGATTCAATTACCTTCCCCTGAGTCCCTCCCACAACACTTGGGAATTCTGGGAGATACAATTCAAGTTGAGATTTCATTGCAGACACAGCCAAACCATATCAGCACCCGTGGATGTACAGATCCTGGATGCATTTTTTTTTTTGGAAACAGAGTCTCATAACTGTCACCTAGGCTTGGAGTGCAGTGGCTTCATCTCGGCTCACTTGCAGCTTCCCCCTCCCAGGTTCAAGTGATCCTCCTGCTGCCTCAACCTCCTCAGTAGCTGGGATTACAAGCATGTGCCACAACACCTGGCTACTTTTTGTATTTCTAGTAGAGATAGGGTTTGGCATTGTTTTTTTTTTTTTTTTTTTTTTTGAGGTGGAGTCTCGCTCTGTCACCCAGGCTGGAGTGCAGTGGCCGGATCTCAGCTCATTGCAAGCTCCGCCTCCCGGGTTCCCGCCATGCTCCTGCCTCAGCCTCCGGAGTAGCTGGGACTACAGGCGCCCGCCACCGCGCCCGGCTAGTTTTTTGTATTTTTTTAGTAGAGACGGGGTTTCACCGTATTAGCCAGGATGGTCTCGATCTCCTGACCTCGTGATCCGCCCGTCTCGGCCTCCCAAAGTGCTGGGATTACAGGCTTGAGCCACCGCGCCCGGCCTCGGGTTTGGCATTGTTGACCAGGCTGGTCTCAAACTCCTGACCTCAAGTGATCTGCCTGCCTCAGCCTCCCAAAGTGCTAGGATTATAGGCATGAGCCACTGCGTCCAGCCCCAGTATACATTTCTTTTTTTTTTTTTTTTTTTTTTTTTTTTTGAGATGGAGTCTCGCTCTGTCGCCCGGCTGGAGTGCAGTGGCCGGATCTCAGCTCACTGCAAGCTCCGCCTCCCGGGTTCCCGCCATGCTCCTGCCTCAGCCTCCGGAGTAGCTGGGACTACAGGCGCCCGCCACCGCGCCCGGCTAGTTTTTTGTATTTTTTAGTAGAGACGGGGTTTCACCGTATTAGCCAGGATGGTCTCGATCTCCTGACCTCGTGATCCGCCCGTCTCGGCCTCCCAAAGTGCTGGGATTACAGGCTTGAGCCACCGCGCCCGGCCTCGGTTTGGCATTGTTGACCAGGCTGGTCTCAAACTCCTGACCTCAAGTGATCTGCCTGCCTCAGCCTCCCAAAGTGCTAGGATTATAGGCATGAGCCACTGCGTCCAGCCCCAGTATACATTTCTTTTTTTTTTTTTTTTTTTTTTTTTTTTTGAGATGGAGTCTCGCTCTGTTGCCCGGGCTGGAGTGCAGTGGCCGGATCTCAGCTCACTGCAAGCTCCGCCTCCCGGGTTTACGCCATTCTCCTGCCTCAGCCTCCCGAGTAGCTGGGACTACAGGCGCCAGCCACCTCGCCCGGCTAGCTTTTTTTGTATTTTTTAGTAGAGACAGGGTTTCACCGTGTTAGCCAGGATGGTTTCGAACTCCTGACCTCGTGATCCGCCCGTCTCGGCCTCCCAAAGTGCTGGGATTACAGGCTTGAGCCACCGCGCCCGGCCCCCAGGATACATTTCTAAAGCCTGGATTCAGGACAATTTCTGAAACTGTGCACCAAGATGACACTGTCAACTTACATGTCCAAGAACGTTGGAGTGAGCAAGGCGTGAGAGATTCATAGATATGGCATATGATACTGGTTTTTTTTTTTTTTTTTTTTTTTGAGATGCAGTCTTGCTCTGTCACCCAGGCTGGAGTGACACCAGGCCCTGGTGCAATCTTGGCTCACTGCAACCTCTACCTCCCGGGTTCAAGCAGTTCTCCTGCCTCTACAGGCATGCGCCCCCACACCTAGCTAATTTTTGTATTTTTAGTAGAGATGGGATTTCACCATTTGACCAGGCTGGTCTCAAATTCCTGACCTCAGGTGATCCACCCACCTCAGCCTCCCAAAGTGCTAGGATTACAGGTGTGAGCCACCACACCCGCTTGGCCTTAAAATTGCCTTTTAAATCTGTTACACTTGGTGGTATATAGATTTACCCATGATGTAATTCTATAATCAAAATTATAATTAAATTTTAATGAAAATTTTAGTTAATAATAATACTTATGAAAATACTTAGGCTCTAACATTAGGTTTACAACACAGGATTCAAATGGCATCTACAGCATGCTCCATTACATTTTTTGTTTGTTTGTTTGTTTGTTTGAGATGGAATCTCACTCTGTTGCCCATGCTTGAGGGCAGTGGTGCCATCTCGGCTCACTGCAACCTCCGCCTCCCGGGTTCAAGTGATCCTCCTGCTTCAGCCTCCCAAGTAGCTGGATTACAGACATGTGCCACCACGCCCAGCTAATTTTTGTATTTTTAGTAGACACGGGGTTTCACCATGTTGCCCAGAGTGCTCTTGAACTCCTGACCTCAGGTGATCGGCCCACCTCGGCCTCCCAAAGTGCTGGGATTCTAGATGTGCGCCACTGCGCCTGGCCCCCATTACAGTTTTTAAAGGAACAGAGAGGACAAGAAAATTTACCAAAATACTGATGCTGCCTCTGGCTGATGGGATTCATAATGTTTGGGCCTTTCTAAAGTTTCTACCATGTATGGCTTTTAGAAACAATAACCGCCGGGCGTGGTGGCTCATGTCTGTAATCCCAGCACTTTGGGAGGCCGAGGATGGCGGATTGCCTGAACTCAGGAGTTTGAGATCAGCCTGGGCAACATGGTGAAACCCTGTCTCTACTAAAATACAAAAAATTAGCGAGGCATAGCAGCGCACGCCTGTAGTCCCAGCTACTTGGGAGGCTGAGGCAGGAGAATTGCTTGAACCCAGGAGGTGGAGGTTGCAATGAGTCAAGATTGCATGACTGCACTCCAGCCTTGGCAACAGAGTGAGACTCCATCTCAAAAAAGAAAAGAAAAGAAAAAACAACCACTCCCTCCCTACCTCCACATACATAAGTGATTACAGTCTCTGGGCCAAACACACAGAGGAGTTACATCTGGCTGGTGCTAGGATGGAATGCGGGGCAGGTTACCACCTCCCAGGGACTGAGTGCCAAAGTAAGGAGGAAGATTAGAGGTGAGGCTGTAGGGAGACAGCCACAGGCTCAAAGGGCTTGTGCTAAGCTCTTGAGGGGGAAGCTTGATCTGCCTGGGAAGCTTCCAGCTCCTACCTCCTGCAGAGCCCAGAATGGTGTCCAGGAAATATGTGGCCATTGAATGGAAACAGCCTTGGCACAGTAGCCTGCAGGAACCTGGAGACTAGAGACATGGCCACATGAGCAGTGAAGATCTCCCCCGAGATGAGGATCCCCAGAACATAGTGTGGGATGCAGGTCTGGCCTCTGCATACCCTCGGCTTCCTCCATCATTTATTCTCAGACATCTAAACCATCAACATCCAGACGGGGGATCCCAGGAGGGTCTACCTTGTCAAGAGAGGGCAAGTCCACTTCAGGATCAACCTTCCCATGGCCTCCTACTTTCCCTGGTCCACCTTTCCAGGTCATCCATCCAGACTCTCACCAGGGATCATTGCCCTGGGCACCACCAACCCAATGCAGGGACAAGTAGAAAAAGAGCTCTGGGGAAAATACCAAAGGGAATAGTCACTCAATTTTATTGTGATGACAAACTCCTGGCAAAGTTCCAGGCCTCTCTCTGCCTGTGTCTGTGGCTCCATCAACCACAGTGCAGAAGAGGGAGGGTTGTCCTGAGTACCCTATTAACCTGTTCGTTCGTTCGTTTGAGACAGTTTCACTCTTGTCGCCCAGGCTGCAGTGCAATGGCACGATCTCAGCTCACTGCAACCTCTACCTCCTGGGTTCAAGTGATTCTCATGCCTCAGCCACCCGAGTAGCTGGGATTACAGGCGCGCACCACCATGCCTAGCTACTTTTGTATTTTTAGTAGAGATGGGGTTTCAGCATGTTGACCAGGCTGGTCTGGAACTCCTGACCTCAGGTGATCCACCTGCCTCGGCCTCCCAAAGTGCTGGGATTACAGGCGTGAGCCACCACGCCCAGCCAGAACACAGAACTTTCAAAATTTAAACCTGGGGCTGGGCACAGTGGCTCACACCTGTAATCCCAGCACTTTGGGAGGCTGAGACAGGCAGATCACCTGTCAGGAGTTCAAGACCAGCCTGGGCAGCATGGTGAAACCCCATCTTTCCTTAAAAAAAAAAAAAAAAAAAATTAGTTGGGTGTGGTGGCACACACCTGTAGTCCCAGCTACTGGGGAGGCTGAGGCATGAGAATCACTTGAATCTGGGAGGCAGAGGCTGCAGTGAGTGGAGATCGTGCCACTGCACTCCAGCCTGGCCAACCTAGCGAGACTGTCTCAAAAACAAAACAAAACAGGTCCAGGCACGGTGGCTCACGCCTGTAATCCCAACACTTTGGGAGGCCAGGGCGGGTGGATCACCAGGTCAGGAGATTGAGAACATCCTGGCCAACATGGTGAAACCCTGTCTCCACCAAAAATACAAAAATTACCCAGTTGTGGTGCTAGGTGCTTGTAGTCGCAGATACTCAGGAGGCTGAGGCAGGAGAATCACTTGAACCTGAGGCAGAGGATGCAGTGAGCCGAGATCGCGCCACTGCACTCCAGTCTGGGTGTCAGCGAGACTCTGTCTCAAGAAAAAAAGTAAAAGAACACTAAAATGTGGCATTTCCTGGGCGACCCCAGACAAGATGATCACTCTAGATACAGTTTTTAAAAATTAGTTTTCAGCCTGGCCAAGATGGTGAAGCCCTGTCTCTACTAAGCATACAAAAAATTAGCCAGGCTTGGTGGCAGACATGTGTAATCCCAGCTACTTGGGAGGCAGAGGCAGGAGAATCACTTGAACCCGGGAGGCAGAGGTTGCAGTGAGCCGAGATGGCACCACAGCACTCCAGCCTGGGTGACAGGGCGAGACTCCATCTCAAAAAAAAAAAAAAAAAAATTAGTTTTGCCACTGGGTACGGTGGCTTATGTCTATAATCCCAGCACTTTGGGAGGCCGAGGTAGGTGGATCACCTGAGGTCAGGAGTTCAAGACCAGCCTGGCCAACACGGTGAAATCCTGTCTCTACTAAAAATACAAAAATTAGCTGGGCATGGTGGGGTATACTTGTCATCCCAGCTACTGGGGAGGCTGAGGTGGGAGAACTGCTTGAACCCGGGAGGCAGAGGCAGAGGTTGTAGTGAGCCGAGATGGTGCCATTGCACTCCAGCCTGGCCAAGAAGGGCTAAATTCCATCTCAAAAAAAAAAAAAAAAGAAAAATTAACTTTGGGAGTATTGGAGCAGAAAATGTTTGAAAACATGAACAGCTCTCACTTCAACACAAGACCTGAAACCCTGTTGGCAAGAGAGGCCTCTTTGGGGAGAATGTTCACTCCTCTCCTACCCACTCCCTACCACCCTCAACCTCCTGTCTGGGGCACAGTATCAAGGGGTGTACAGTACCTAGCAGGGGCTTGGCACTTAGGCTTCAGTAGGTGCCAGTCCACACTCTCTGAGGTCCATATTGGTTGGTGTCCACCTGGTACTTATGAACCACTTGGGCTCCAGATTTTCCTCATGTCACCTCCCTCCTCAGGGTAACAGATAAAGGCCCCATAGTTCCGAGGAGGCAGAACTTTTACATTCCTAAAAGTATTCTCAGGCCCCCATAACCCCTCATCCCACCTTCAGCTCGCTCACCTTCACCTATCAAATTCGTTTGACATCTGGGCTCCAGCTACTAGCTAGGCTGAGTTCTCCATGAAGGGGACATGGTTGCTGGTCAAAGGGGAAAGCCCATGTCTAAAAATTGATAAACGTGGTTTAGGGGCCTCCAAATACATCCGCAACCCCCAAATACAGCCATTGGTGATATGCGAAATTCAAAAAAATCTAAGAGCGAAGCGGTGATGAGAGTCCATCTGGTCGCTCTTTAGAGGCGGCGCTAGCAGGCAGTCGCAGGAAAGCAGACCCCAGATCACACTGCACTGGCACACAGTGGGTACCCACACATATTTGATAAATAAACACTCTCTCCCTAACATTACTGTAGATAGCAGATAGCTGGCAGCTTGGCCCGGCATCCCAGAGGGGTCTGGATGTCAGGGACTAGATAAGGCCAGCACACTGAAGAGTCGCAGAAAATGCAGGCTGTCAGGCGCGGGCCTGCTGCGGGAGCACCTGCCCTGTCCGACAGCTGCACTGGAAGAGGGGCGTGTGTCTCCCAGCCGGGCGGAGCTGAGACCGCTTCGTCCTCGGCGGGGAACTTCATTTCCCACAGGCCTATGCGTGAGACTCCATTTCCCACAACCCCCTCACTTCCGGCCCCCGGCCGAGGCGCCGCGGACGGTTTCCGGGTTTGGGCCTGGCTCTGTGGTTGAGGCAGCGGCGGTCGCGGCCGGGCGGGCTACGGGCGGCGGGAGCTGGGGAACAGGCATGGACGTTTCAGGGCAAGAGACCGACTGGCGGAGCACCGCCTTCCGGCAGAAGCTGGTCAGTCAAATGTGAGTAGTGGTCGGGGCAGGGGGCTGGATTGCGGGGCCTTCCTCCTTCGCGTGGCGGGCGAGGCCGGGGCCGGATCTGTGAGAAACCTAGGGCGCCGGGAGACAGAAGGCGCCGGGGATTTGCGTGGGTCCCAGAGCGCGGGCCTCCCCTGTCTGGCCCCTCTGTTCCCGACATGAACTGCTCGTTAGCTTTCCTGGGGCCGAGCTCTGCAAACCAACGAGCCCTGGCTTATGAATCATCGTCTTGAGCTTTCTCATTCGTCATTTGTGTGCTTTGGGTGCAGACTTAGCCCCGCTTTTTGAACTACACTGAATAGGGAAAGGGAGAGAGGCAGCCGGCTGTAGTGTGTTTAGCAGAGCTGGGTGCTTCATGTTTTCTCTTCCAGAAAAGCGCGTTAACGGTGAGAGAAAGTGATGGGAGGAGGGTGGATTAAGATGAGATTGGGACGGTAGTTGTTTGGGGTGTGGGCGGTGGGACGGAGGATCTAAGGGTGACCCCCAGAAGGAATGTGGACTTTGCCAAAGGATGGCAGGAAGCCACTGTCAGGAAGCGATCGTCGTTTCTGGAGGAGAGAGTGAAGAACTGGGATCAGGGGCCCCGCCCAGAGGAACTCTAGCCCCTTACCACCGACTGCTTGTTTCTATTAGCAGTTTTTAACTGAGCTTATTGGCGTGTTGTGCTCGCCACAGGTTTGCCTGAGACACAGCCCCTTTCCTGAGGGATGGCATTGTCGGTAAAGGAACCGTCACAGTGCAGTCTTGTCAGTCTGTAATGTTGTGTATACTGCAGAGGTTTCTTGCGAAGCGGCGGTTAACTTGAGCCGACCAGGGGCAGTCTAGTGAGTAGGTGACGAATAAATTGAGTCCTAGAAAGACAAGTAGGAGTGTAAATAGCCACCATTCCAAGCTGAGGAGTTAGGAAACATGTGCATTTACTGCGTGGAGGGAGACCTTGTAGGCTGAGAGTTCCGGGGCTCGAGGAGTAAGGGAGCTCAGGAGATAATGGAATGAGGGTGAGCGGGTACTAGCACTTTAGTGGGGGTGTTGTGCTAAGGAGTTGAGCCTGTGTTTGGCATGTGGCATTCTTTGAAGTAGTGAAAGGCCAGTGATGGGAATATCCCTAGAGTCCCTGGAGATGGATAAAGGACAGAGAAGAGAGACCAGTTAAGCCACTAAGGGAGTTTGAACATTTGGAGGGAGTGGGGAACCTGTCCTTTTTCATCCTTGTATTCTCACTGCTAGCTCACTGCCTGCCACATTGCTCCATGAAATGACTGTGGCATGACCTAGTCGGTCGGGAGATTATAAAGGCCTGCATTAGACAGTGGTAGAAACTGAAAGAGGAAGACAGATTCCAGAGGAAGGGGAATGTAGACAATTCTTGATGACTAACTGGATGGAGGGGGGTGGGGTGTAGGGTGAAGCATTGTGGAAGGAAGGAAGCCAGGCTGAATGCTGGGAAACCTTTCAGTACAGTGGAAAGAGTAGGGACTGTAGAGTTAGTAGCTGTGGGCTTTGGGAAGAATAGCCTTGGGATATTTCTGGGGATATTGCACAATCAGTGAACAGTGTTTTACTGATACACTATAGTTATCTGTAGGTGAAATCTTGAGAGATATCCCACTTCAGGGTTCCTGCAAGAAAAGTCCCCAGGGCAAGGGTTCTTCTTTGGAAAGCCCAGAATTTAAGACCTGGAAGGGTGAGTTGTCATCACAGAAAATGGGGGCAGGGAAAGTGTTAGAGGACTGGGAGGGTGATTGATTGAAGAGTTTATGGGTGTTGAGAGTGACTAGATATTTCCTAACTTAGCTTTATTTTGCTTCCAGGAG
This sequence comes from Trachypithecus francoisi, assembly GCF_009764315.1. NCBI lineage: Eukaryota > Metazoa > Chordata > Mammalia > Primates > Cercopithecidae > Trachypithecus > Trachypithecus francoisi. The sequence goes on along the minus strand of NW_022681459.1, from coordinate 40,247,946 downwards.
AATTGAGTTCTTTTTTTTTTTTTTTTTTTGAGATTGCTGTTGGTGTATTTTTCTATTGCCGCTCTAACAAATTACCACAAATTTAGCATCTTAAAACAACACACATTTGGCCGAGTGTGGTGGCTCACGCGTGTAATCCCAGCACTTTGGGAGACTGAGGCGGGTGGATCGTGAGGTCAAGAGACCAAGACCGTCCTGGCCAACACAATGAAACCCTCTTTCTACTAAAAATACAAAAATTAGCTAGGTATGATGGCACACACCTGTAGTCCCAGCTGTTCAGGAGTCTGAGGCAGGAGAATTGCTTGAACCCGGGAGGCGGAGGTTGCAGTGAGCCGAGATCACGCCACTGCACTCCAGCCTGGTGACAGAGCAGGACTCCGTCTCAAAAACAAACAAAAAACACACATTTATCATCTGGTAGTTTCTGTAGGTCAGAGGTCCAGGTAGGTTTCACTAGGTCTCCTGCTTAGGGCCTAACAAGGCTGAAATCAAGACGTTGGCAGGGTGCATTTCTTACTGGAGGCCCTGGGGTGGAACCTGCTTGCAAGCCCATTTATGCTGTTGGCCATATTCAGTTCCTTGAGCTTGTAGGACTGAGGTGCCCTCTTTCCTTACTGGCTGTTAGCCAGGAGTCAATCTTTGTTCCCAGAAGCTGCCCGAATTCTTTCTCATGCTTTTTATGTGTCTCCCTCCAGCGAGGGCCAGTTCTTCTGCCACATCTCTGATTTCAGCTAGAGAAAATATCCTGCTTTTCAGGGCTCAGATTAGATTTAGTGCACTCGGAGAAGCCAGGATAATCTCTTTATTTTAAAGTTTGTATTTTAATTACATCTGCAGAATTCCTTTTGCCATCTAATGTAGCATATTCCCAAGTTCTGGGGATAAGGCACGAGATGGGCATTCTCCTACCATAGCAGGGAGGAGCAGTTTCAAAGGTTGCCTTCCCTAGGTGGTGATGTGGGTGTTCTCAGTTCTCAAATTTGTCTGTATTCTCTCTAGGATTCACTTTCTCTCTAGGGTTCACGTTGAAGGTCGTGATTCTCAGTGCCTTGATTTATTGTGCTCACAAGGTTAAAAAATTTGCTTTAAAAAAAGATTTGCATTAGAATTCTGGACATACTTTTAACACTTAACTTCCTCCCATGTTTTTACACTGTTGTTTAATTTTGGCCATTTTGGGAAATGCTTTGTACCCAAGTAATTTATAGTTGATGAAGAGATAGAGAAAGTCTCTTGCTTGGCCAGGCACTGTGGCTCACACCTGTAATCCCAGCACTGTGGGAGGCTGAGATCTGGGATTGCTTGAGTCCAGGAGTTTGAGACCAGCCTAGGCAACATAAAAAAAATAACAATTAACTGGGTGTGGTGGTGTGTACTCATAGTCCCAGCTACTCTGGAGGTTGAGGCGGGGGGGATCACTTGAGCCCAGGAGGTCGAGACTGCAGTGAGCTACGATCACACCACTGCACTCCAACCTGGGCCACAGAGCGAGACCCTGTCTCAAAAAAAAAAAAAAAAAGAAAGCATGTTAAGGTTTGACAGAGGAGAAAACATCTGATGGTTAGTTATCTGTCTCTACTAAGAGCCTAGGGAACAGTGCCCCAGAGCATGAGCTAGTATATAATCTAGTCTCCTGGCTCCCACTAAGGAAAAGGGATTTTGAGTTGAGGCTGGCTGTGACTAGACAGCCATTGCAGAGACTCTCCAGTTCAGCCTCTTAGCCCTCCACTGCCTCCACCTCACCTGGGCCCATTCTGGGCTATGGTCTCCTACTCTCTTCCCAGTCCCATCCTTCTTCCCTCAACAGCACAAGTGAGGGTGAGGCCTGAAGTGTAGTCACTGCCCTGCTGCAGAACAGTGACTTCTCTTAGCATTAGAATAAAACTCCAGATGTCCCACCCTCCTAGTCCCTCACCCTGACCTGGTATAGTCACCTTTTCTCCTACCCCCACCCTGTTCTGACCTCTCAGGTCTTTCAGCTTCTTGAACATTCTAAGCTTTTTTTTTTTTTTTTTTTTTTTGAGACAGAATCTTGCTCTGTGGCCCAGATTAGAGTGCAGTGGTACGATGATAGCTCACTGCAGCCTTGGCCTTCCAGGCTCAAACGATCCTCCCACAGTAGCCTTCTGAGTAGGTGGGACTACAGGCACACACCACCACGCCTGACTGATTTTTACATTTTTTGTAGAGATGAGGTTTCACCATGTTGCCCAGACTGGTCTTGAATTCCTGGGTTCAGGTGATCCTCCCTACTCAGCCTTCCAAAGCACTGGGATTATAGATGTGAGCCACTATGCCTGGCCCCTGAGCTCTTTATTTTTAACCAATTTATTATCAAGTGTTTAAGGTATTCAAAAATGAGTAGACTCCTCCCTGCCACTGTATTCATGACTAGCTCCTTCTTTTAGGTGTCTGCTCAGTATCAGATATTCAGAGGATCCTTCCCTGCTTGATCTAAAGTTGGTCACCACCTCTGATATGTTTTATCTCAGCCCTTTTTAGTTTCCCATAGGACCTCATACCTATGAAGCTTGGTACCTGGTATACAAAACAGTTATTGAAGAGTGGAAGGGGGCTGTGTGAGTCACTTCTTTTTTTTTTTTTTTTTTGAGATGGAGTCTCACTCTGTCACCCAGGTTGGAGTGCAATGATGCCATGTCGGCTCACTGCAAGCTCCGCCTCCCAGGTTCACGCCATTCTCCTGCCTCAGTCTCCCAGGTAGCTGGGATTACAGGCGCCCACCACCACGCCCAGCTAATTTTTTTTTTTTTTTTTTTTGAGACAGAGTCTCACTCTGTTGCCCAGGCTGGAGTGCAGTGGCGTGATCTCGGCTCCTGCACCCTCTGCCTCCCAGGTTCAAACGATTCTCCTGCCTCAGCCTCCCAAGTAGCTGGGATTACAGGCACGCACCACCAGACCTGGCTAATTTTTGTATTTTTAGTAGAGATGGAGTTTCACCATGTTAGTCAGGCTGGTCTCAAACCCTGACCTCATGATCCGCCTGCCTTGGCCTCCCAAAGTGCTGGGATTACAGGTGTGAGCCAACGCACCCAGCTGGGTCACCTCTTGTATTACAGTGGCATTCTTTATTTTTTAATTTTTTTCTTTTTTGAGGCGGAGTCTCTTTGTCGCCCAGGCTGGAGTGCAGTGGTGCGATCTCGCCTCACTGCAAGCTCCACCTCCTGGGTTCACGCCATTCTCGTGCCTCATCCTCCCAGGTAGCTGGGACTACAGGCACCTGCCACCATGCCCGGCTAATTGTTTTCGTATTTTTAGTAGAGACCGGGTTTCACCATGTTAGCCAGGATGGTCTTGATCTCCTGACCTCGTGATCCACCTGCCTCGGTCTCCCGAAGTGCTGGGATTACAGGTGTCAGCCACTGCGCCCGGCCTAGTTTTTTATTTTTTAAGAGACAGGGTCTTGCTTTGTCACTTGGGCAGGAGTGCAGGTGTTGTGATCATAGCTCACTGCAGCCTCAAACTCCTGTACTCAAGTGATTCTCCAGTGCAGTGGTGTTCTTTACCTGAACCAGTGTACATTGTAAAGCTCTGGAGCCCCTGCTTTCTCCACTTGGTAACCGTTCTTTTTTTTTCTTTTTTTTTTGAGACGAAGTCTTGCCCTGTGGCCCAGGCTGGAGTGCAATGGCGCGATCTCGGCTCACTGCAACCTCAGCCTCCCGGGTTCAAGCAGTTCTCTGCCTCAGCCTCCCGAGTAGCTGGGATTATGGGCACCCGCCACCACGCCTGGCTAATTTTTGTGTTTTTAGTAGAGATGGGGTTTAACCATCTTGGTCAGGCTGGTCTTGAACTCCCAACCTCATGATCCACCTGTGTCGGCCTCCCAAAGTGCTGGGATTACAGGCGTGAGCCACTGCACCGGGCCGAGCCTTTCTTTTTTTTTTTGAGACGGAGTCTCGCTCTGTCGCCCAGGCTGGAGTGCAGTGGCCGGATCTCAGCTCACTGCAAGCTCCGCCTCCCGGGTTTACGCCATTCTCCTGCCTCAGCCTCCCGAGTAGCTGGGACTACAAGCGCCCGCCACCTCGCCCGGCTAGTTTTTTGTATTTTTTAGTAGAGACGGGGTTTCGCCGTGTTAGCCAGGATGGTCTCGATCTCCTGACCTCGTGATCCGCCCGTCTCGGCCTCCCAAAGTGCTGGGATTACAGGCTTGAGCCACCGCGCCCGGCCGAGCCTTTCTTAATTGTATCCCTCATCAATGAAATGATAGGAGGCCAATTTGTTTTACAGGTATGGTGGAAGGGAAAAATGAAGAGACCTCTGTACAAGCCTTTGCAGAGGTCTTGGGACTCAGTGGTGAGCTCCCTGCCACCACCTCCTGTGCCCTTCCAGGAGTAGGAGATTCTATAGTCTTGGAGAATGAAGGTAATACCCCGATACCCCAAGCCTGGTTAGGGAAATTGATGACACTTACTGGAGCCTGTGGGGAGGGTAGTTGGGAAATTGTTAGTAGGTTCATGTTGGCTTTTTTTTTTTTTTTTTTTTTTGAGACAGAATCTTGCTCTATCACCCAGTTTGGAGTGCAGTGGCATGATCTTGGCCTACTGCAACCTCTGCCTCCCGGGCTTAAGCGATCCTCCCACCTCAGCCTTCCCAAGTAGCTGGTACTACAGACGTATGCCACCAGGCCCAGCTAATTTTTGTATGTTGTGTAAGAGACAGGGTTTCACCATGTTTCCCAGGCTGGTCTTGATCTCCTGGGCTCAAGCGATCCACCTACCTCGGCCTCCCAAAGGGCTGGGATTACAGGTGTGAGCCACCATGCTTGTGTTTGTTGACTCTTCACTGAACATCTACTCTCCCTGCAGAAACTGCAGGATAAGCCACCCTTAGAACCAATTTAACTGGCCTTTCTGGGGCTTGGACTTCCTCATGGGATTGCTGGGTTAATGTTGAGCCTGTCTCTGGGCTGTAGTCTCTCAGAGAACAAGTGTGCATCTGCAGTGACTAGTGCTGCACCTGTCATGCAGGTTTGTAGAAAATATTTAAGCTGTGAATGAACAAAAGGACCTTATCAGCTATTTTCTTTCAATTCTTTTTTATTTTTCTGTCACCTTATTCTTGAGACTTTTATCCGTGCCACCCCTCTGTACAGCAGATTGCACATATAAAGATGAAATAAATAGATGTCCATTGGGCAAAACAGTACAGAGAGGAGGTGACACAACTGGGAAAGGACAGTCCAGTATCTGGTGAAGTGCCAGAAGAGGCTCAGGGGAAGCATGGAATGGAGCTGGGACTAGCAGGTCAGCCACCTCTTCTAGTGAAGCCTCCAGAGAGACGTGAGCTCCAAGTAAGACAACACAAGGAACAAAACATACAATTGAACAGCAACTTCCAGGGATCTGGAGAGGTCTTCAGAAGAATGGGGAGTGCCTTTAAACTTGCAAGCCAAGATTCTGCCTGTGGGTTATGGTCCTTGCCGTAGGCAGAAGCCAGTGAGTCAGCCTTGGCTGAGCTTTTTCTGTGGCTTTTCCCACTCACAGCTCTGTGCCCTTCTGGTGCAGTTCCGGCCCTTGTTTTCCAGCTTCATAGCCTGGTTGTCACCTAAGTGACTGCACTGGCTTACAGGTGTCTGTGTATAACCTATTGCTAGAATGTCCATTCCTTGAGGCTAGGGGCCCTTTCTGTCCCTCTCTTCACATTCATAGTCCGAATGCCCCATAGGGCTGCTCCTGATGGGCAAATAGGAAGTGATTGTTGAGCCTCTAGGCCAGTCGTGACAGTGACCTGAGCCCTCAGTCATCTGCTCAGGAATTCAGGGCTTTCTCAACAGCAGCTGACATGCAGCAGGCATGCTATGCCAAGCCCTGTTGCAGGAGTTGACAGATGTTGACTCATCCCCTCTTCATGCTTGCTTTGTCAGTAGGTGCACATGTTACTCCCATTTATTTTTTATTTTTAATTTTTTTTTTAATTTTTTTTTTGAGACGGAGTCTCGCTCTGTCGCCCAGGCTGGAGTGCTGTGGCCGGATCTCAGCTCACTGCAAGCTCCACCTCCCAGATTTTATGGCATTCTCCTGCCTCAGCCTCCCGAGTAGCTGGGACTACAGGCGCCCGCCACCTCGCCCGGCTAATTTTTTGTATTTTTTAGTAGAGACAGGGTTTCACCGTGTTAGCCAGGATGGTCTCGATCTCCTGACCTCGTGATCCGCCCGTCTCGGCCTCCCAAGTGCTGGGATTACAGGCTTGAGCCACCGCGCCCGGCCACTCCCATTTATAAGATGAGGAAAATGAAGCCTAGAGGAGAGGCCACAGCTGCTTAGAGTTACTCTGCATGTTGTAAATCAGGGGTGTCCAGTCTTTTGGCTTCCCTGGGCCACATAGGAAGAAGAAGAATTGTTTTGGGCCACACATAAGATACACTAACACTAATGATAGCTGATGAGCTAAAAAAATAAGCCGCCAAAAAATCTCATAATAAAGTTTACGAAGGCCGAGCGCGATAGCTCATGCCTGTAATCCTAGCACTTTGGAAGGTTAAGGTGAGTGGATTGCTTGAGCTCAGGAGTTTGAGACCAACCTGGGCAACATGGTGAAGCCTTGGCTCTACAAAAAATATATTTAGGCTGGGCGCGGTGGCTAGCACTTTGGGGAGCCAAGGCAGGCAGATCACCTGAGAGGAGCTCGAGACCAGCCTGGCCAACATGATGAAAACCCCGTCTCTACTAAAAATACAAAAACTAGTTGGGCGTGGTGGCGGGTGCCTGTAGTCCCAGCTACTTGGGAGGCTGAGGTAGGAGAATTGCTTGAACCCAGGAGGCAGAGGTTGCAATGAACCAAGATCGTGCCACTGCGCTCCAGCCTGGCGACAGAGGGAGACTCAGTCTCAAAAAAAAACCAAATATATATATACACACACACATAGTGTGTATATGTATGTGTATGTATGTATATATGTATGCATATATATATTATATAAGGAACATATAAAATTTTATATAAATAACATATATTATATATATATCCTTCTTGAGCTCAGGCGTTCAAGACCAGCCTGGCCAACATAATGAAACCCTATCTCTACTAAAAATACAAAAATTAGCCAAGCATAGTGACACACACCTGTAGTCCCAGCTACTTGGGAGGCTGAGGCAGGAGAATCGCTTGAACCTGAGAGGCGGAGGTTGCACTCAATCAAGATCATGCCACTTTACTCCAGCCTGGGTGACAGAGCGAGACTCCGTCTAAAAAATAAATAAATAAATAAATAGTTGCTGAACCACAACAGGACAATACAGACAAACCACCTTTCTTTCTTTTCTTTTTTTTTTTTTAAGATGGAGTTTCACTCTTGTTGCCCGGGCTGGAGTGCAATGGCATGATCTTGGCTCACTGCAACCCCCATCTCCCAGGTTCAAGCGATTCTCCTGCCTCAGCCTCCCGAGTAGCTGGGATTGCAGGATCCTGCCACCATCCCTATCTAATTTTTTGTATTTTTAGTAGAGATGGGGTTTCACCATGTTGGCCAGGCTGGCCTCGAACTCCTGACCTCAGGTAATCCACCCGCCTCAGCCTCCTGAAGTGCTGGGATTACAGGCATGAGTCACTGTGCTCGGCCCAAACCACCTTTTAATTTTGGAAAGAGAGGTTGCAGGCTGTTGGGAGTTGGGGAGCAAGAGGAGCAGCTCAGAGTTAACCCAAGCCAAATGTACTGGGAGACCCAGTAGAGAGGCCTGATGCTAGTGGCTTCTTTATAACCTTAGCAGCTCCCCATGGGTCATTGGACCCTAACAGCAGAGGAAGAGCCAGCCGGCAAGCCCCTTTGATCTTTGGCCTCTGCCAACGAGTACCCCTCAGACCTTAGCCCCTAGCCCTACCAGGTCCCTTTTGTAAGTGACCCCACGTGCCTACCACAGTTGCAGGCCCTGACATCCACCCTGACCAGAGGTCTTCCAGCTGTTACTGCTGTTTGTGATGCTGTGTCTGTGGCCAGTCAAGGACCCATGCTGGGCATCCCAAGGTAGGAAGGATCGTGACCACATGGTTATCTCCCTGCCACTATCATGGCAGGGCTGTGGGGTACTATCCCCCTTTAAAGCATTCCTTGGGACAATAATTTCTGTTAATTATCTGGAGGGAAAACATTTTAAGGAATTTTTTTTTTTTTTTTTTTGAGACGGAGTCTTGCTCTGCCACCCAGGCTGGAGTGCAGTGGCCGGATCTCAGCTCACTGCAAGCTCCGCCTCCCGGGTTTATGCCATTCTCCTGCCTCAGCCTCCGAGTAGCTGGGACTACAGGCGCCCGCCTCGTCGCCCGGCTAGTTTTTTGTATTTTTAAGTAGAGACAGGGTTTCACCGTATTAGCCAGGATGGTCTCGATCTCCTGACCTCGTGATCCGCCCGTCTCGGCCTCCCAAAGTGCTGGGATTACAGGCTTGAGCCACCGCACCCGGCCCCATTTTAAGGAATTTTAATGAATTTTTTAAAATTCCAAATGGAAAATTTAAATCAAAAAACCAAATAGAATAAAGACCCCTATGTCCATATAGCCACCACTCTGCTTCAGTGATTATCAACTCTTGTTTCATGTACTTGATTGCCGCACAATTATTATTACTTTTTTTTGAGAAAAGGTCTTGCTCTGTTCCCCAGTGCAGCGGTACGATCATAGTTCACTGCAGCCTCTAACTCCTGGACTTAAGTGATCTTCCTGCCTTAGCTTCCCAAGTAGCTGGGACTAAGGGCAGGCGCCACCACGGGCTGGCTAATTTTCTTTTTTTTTTTTTTTTTTTGGTAGAGACCAGGTCTTGATTTGTTGCCCAGGCTGGTCTTGAACTCCTGGCTTCAAGTGATCCTCCTGCCTTTGCCTCCCAAAGTGTTGGATTACAGGCATGAGCCACTACTCCTGGTCCTCCCCAGTTATTTTGATGCCCAGAGTGTTTTAGTGGCTGCCCACTGTCTGTGGATTCTGTTCTTAGTCTTTACCCTTCCTGCACCGTCTGCACCTGCCTGCCAGTGCCTTAACCCGTGCTCCATCATACCAAGCTGGCAGTGGACCCTCAGACAGTCTCAGTTCTTGCTCCCTGCTCTGCATCCAGTTTTTTCGCCTGCCTCAAAGATCCTTCCTTTCCGTGGCTGAGCAGTTTAGCCATTCTCCAAGGAGGCTGGGCCTTCCGCTGCCCCCACCCCCCTGCTTTTTTCACAGGCTTGGTGAGGAGTTTCCAGGTTGCCCTTGGGTTGTTTGAAGGCTTATCTCCTCCTGGTCTGAACTTCTCAGGGCAGGAACTTGAATCAATCATTTCCTGCCTCTCAGGATTGCTGTAGCAGGGGGATTGCTAGGTCTGTCCAGTGCCAGTTTTCTGAGTACTATTATAGGCCCATTCAGCTGCTATGGTGATGGGGGCTGTCCTGAGGGGACATTCACCTCAGGTAGAGATGGCAGAAGCACCACAGGAAGATGCAGGCAACCAGACAGCTCAGCTGGGGGCACTTAAATTAGAGGCATTTTTTCTGGAAGGCCTTTTGGCAATACTGTTTATCCCAGTACCTTAAAATGTCTATTTCCTCCAAGGGCACAATCAGGAAAGTATTCAAAACCTGATGGTGATGAGGATGCTCATTGCCACATCATTGTCTCAGGAGTGGGATGTGTGAAACAGACCAACAGTGGGAGCTTGGTTAGAGTTGTAGCTGCAGGCGATGGGCTCTGTGCTGCTGTTGACATTGACGGGAGGTACTGCCATAATGTGTCAACATCGACAAGTGCTTGTTACCAAGCAGGATGCATGGTACAGGTTGAGTTTTATTAAACAGATATCTTTAACTGTTATGAATGATTTTAATGTTTTCTTTGTTTCAGATGGAGTCTCGCTCTGTCGCCCAGGCTGGCGTGCAGTGGCGCGATCTTGCCTCATTGCAGCCTCTGCCTCCCAGGTTCAAGCGATTCTCTGCCTCAGCCTCCTGAGTAGCTGGGATTACAGGCGCACGAAACCACACCCAGCTAATTTTTGTATTTTTAGTAGAGATGGGGTTTCATTATATTGGCCAGGCTGGTCTCAAACTCCTGGCCCCAAATGATCCACCCACCTCAGCCTCCCAAAGTGGTGGGATTATAGGCGTTAGCCACCGTGCCCAGCCATGATTTTAGTTTTCCATGTAATTTTCGCTACATATATACCTGTGTGTATTTTTGTCAAGAATGAATGCATATTGCTTTTGTCATCAGAAATCTTTAGATAGGGTGGACCTGTCTGTAAGTGAGGTGGCTATAGCTAGTTATCTGAGGTGGAAAATCACTGTGTGCTTTGTATTCAGGATATGTGACCTCTCTCACCTGGGCCCTCAATGCCAGACCAGCCTTCCCAAGATGATTCCATCCTTTCCATCTGTGCAAGGGAGCTTGAGGCCCTTTCCCTTTCAGTTTGACACTGTCCTTCCAAGTTACCTTTCTTCATATTGGCACGAGAGCTTTGTGCCACACCATGCCCTCTCTGGATGCTGTAGCGGCTGGCTCTTCCTCTGTCTCTGTGACCCTCTTCTCTGGTGAAGCTTTGACTTTGGCTTCATCCCCTCCAGTTGACCCCTGATGGTTAGCTCAGCCTATGGTGGCTGCAGAGCCCTCATTGAGTGCATCCTGACATGAACTGATTAACTATTTTTTGCCTTGCCAACAGCATTGGAAATTCTTTGAGTGTGGTACCTGGACCCATAGCTCTGTGTCTCTTGTAGTTCTTAGCACAATATTTTGGCCTAGATGAAGTACATAATAATTATATGTAGGGTTGTGGAAAGCAGTGCTGGCTTTAATTAAAGTCTGCCATGGTTTTGTCCATCAGTGCTACCTAAACCATTCTGAACTTCTCATTTTGAACTTTTTTTTCCCCTCACAGCTTGTGATGGTTGATTTTCTTTTCGAGACATTTATTTATTTTTTATTTGGCAGGGTCTCACTCTGTCACTCAGGCTGGAGTACAGTAGCGTGATTGTGGCTCGCTGCGACCTCCACCACCGGGGCTCACACGATCCTCCCACATCAGCCTCCCAAGTAGCTGGGACCATAGGTGTGTGCTACCATGCCGTGCTAATTTGTGTATTTTTTGTAGAGACAGGATTTTGCCATGTTGGCTGGTCTCCAACTCCTGGGCTTGAGCGATCTGCTGCCTCCGCCTCCCAAAGTGCTAGGATTACAGGTGTGAGCCACTGTACCTGGCCCTGAGACATTTATTTAAAGACAAAGGGGAGCACAGGCTAGAGAACAAAGGGGAATAGAATAAGAGCCAAGGCGTAATTACCTCTAAACCATCACCCTGTAAGGGAGATGTTTGCCTCAACTTTAGTAATGACTCTCTAGCCTAGGTGCAGGGCTGTTAATAGAGGCCCCGTGATTGGGTTAAGCAGCTTGATGTGCAGTAACTGTTATTTAGGGCAGTGAGTCCTTGGAGAAGATGGTTTACCTTCTTTCCAAGCCCCATGTCTCCTTATTTTGAGGGTGTTTTTATTTTTATTTATTTATGTTTTTTTGAGACAGTCTCGCTCTGTTGCCCAGGCTGAAGTGCAGTGGCATGACCTTGGCTTACTGCAACCTCCGCCTTCTGAGTTCAAGCAATTCTTGTGCCTCAGCCTCCTGAGTAGCTGGGATTACAGGCCTGCACCACCACACCTGGCTAATTTTTGTATTTTTATTACAGATGGGGGTTTCACCATGCTGACCAGGCTGGTCTCAAACTTCTGACCTTAGGTGATCTGCCTGCCTCGTCCTCCCAAAGTGCTGGGATTACAGGCGTGAGCCATTGCACCCGGCCTGAGCTTTTTATTTTGAGAATATTTCAAATGTACAGAGAGTGGCAAGGACAGTAAAAGCACTCAGGCATCCTCTTCCCCGGGATTCACCAGCTCGTTCTCACTTATACCATCTTCCCATACTCCCTGGGGGTCCCCTCCTTCTGGACTCTGTTTCCTTTTATTTGTTTCTGTCTTTTTAATTTTAATTTTTTTTAACTGACCCTTCTCTTTGGCAGGATTTGTTCACTTTTATTCCTTGGCCCCAGCATCTTCTCTGAGCTCTGTGCCTATGAATCTGGGGGAGAGATAGGGGTTCACGTAAGAGTGAAGTGTGAGCTGGAGGGTTGAAGGGGAATGAGGGACATCTGGGCCAAAGGCAGGGGACCAGCAAGACCCCCACCCCTGGAACTTCTGTTCTTCCCAGCCTGAGTACCCCCTTGTTCCTTCTTGTGTTGGTGGGCTCTTGGGGCTTGGTGAAGGCAGTGCTTGTAGGTTAAGAAGTGACTCATCCCACTTCCCTGCTGCCCTTCTCTTCTGCTCTTTCCAAGCTTCCTTTCAGTCCTCCTCATCAGGTATGACCTTCAAGGAATGATCTGGCTGCCATGTTTGAGATGGAGCCCTTGTTGTAAAATAGAACTCAGGGTTCGTCCTCAGAAGCCCTGGGGTGGGTCACCATACGTCCTGCAAGTGCTGTCAGTCCGCTTTCATTCATGTGAGGGAGAAGTCCCTGTCAAGTGCTCTGTAGTAGGCATTCAGGCCAACCAAAGGACAGGGCAGGGTCCTGGGGCACGGGGCTCAAAGCTCTTGCTTATTTCATGGGGTATTTAAATTGAGGTGTAATCCCTATCATAGTGAATGATACACGTGCCTCCAGTCTTGAGTGTGCCACCAGAGAACTATTCATACTCCTCAGATTTGCACCCAGCCAGGGCAAACTGTACCAGTCTTCTGACTTCCATGGCCGGGGAGACATTTGGAATCTCTGCAATCACACTCTGTGCCATCATTTTTTTTTGAGACAGGGTCTGCCCTATTGCCCAGGGTAGCGTGCAATGGTACAGTCTTGGCTCACTGCAGTCTCGACCTCCTGGGCTCAAGCAATCTTCCCACTTCAGCCTCCCCAGTAGCAGGTACTACATGTGCTCACCACCACGCCCTGCTAATTTTTGTGTTTTTTGTAGAAATGGGGTTTTGCCATGTTTCCCAGGCTGGTCTCGAACTCCTGGGCTCAAGCAGTCCACCTGCTTCAGCCTCCCAGAGTGCTGGGATTACAGCACTGTACAATCATGTGCATCATGTGTGAAATTTATCCTCACAGGCAGCAGTTGTTCTTTTCTCTTTTTTTTTTTTTTGGAGACCGAGTCTCGCTCTGTTACCCAGGCTGGGGTGCAGTAGCACAATCTTGGCTCCCTGCAACATCTGCCTCCTAGGTTCCAGCAATTCTCCTGCCTCAGCCTCCCGAGGAGCTGGGATTACAGGCTCACACCACCATACCTGGCTAATTTTTGTATTTTTATTTCATTTGATTTTTTGAGATGGAGTCTTGCTGTGTTGCCCAGGTTGGAGTGCAGTGGCACGATCTCAGCTCACTGCAAGCTCCACCTCCTGGGTTCATGCCATTCTCTTGCCTCAGCCTCTGAGTAGCTGGGACTGTAGGCACCCGCCACCACGCCTGGCTAATTTTTTTGTATTTTTAGTAGAGACGGGGTTTCACCATGTTAGCCAGGATGGTCTCCATCTCCTGACCTCATGATCTACCCACCTCGGCCTCCCAAAGTGCTGGGATTACAGGTGTGAGCCACCACGCCCGGCCCTTAATTTTCATATTTTTAGTAGAGATGGGGTTTTACCATGTTGGCCAGGCTGGTCTCGAACTCCTGACCTCAGGGGATCCACCCACCTTGGCCTCCCAAAGTGCTGGGATTACAGGAGTGAGCCACCGTGCCCAGGCTATTTTTTTTTTTTTTTGAGACGGAGTCTTGCTCTGTTGCCCAGGCTGAAGTGCAGTGGCCCGATCTTGGCTTACTGCAAGCTCTGCCTCCCAGGTTCATGCCATTCTCCTGCCTTAGTCTCCCGAGTAGCTGGGACTACAGGCACCTGCCACCACAAATGGCTAATTTTTTTTGTAGTTTTTTAGTAGAGTTGGGGTTTCACCGTGTTAGCCGGGATGGTCTCGATCTCCTGACCCCGTGATCCCCCCACCTCGGCCTCCCAAAGTGCTGGGATTACAGGTGTGAGCCACCATGCCCAGCCTTATTTATCTATTTATTTATTTTTGAGACAGAGTCTTTTTTTTTTTTTTTTTTTGAGACGGAGTCTTGCTCTGCCGCCCAGGCTGGAGTGCAGTGGCCTGCTCTCAGCTCACTGCAAGCTCCGCCTCCTGGGTTCACGCCATTCTCCTGTCTCAGCCTCCCGAGTAGCTGGGACTACAGGCGCCCGCCTCGTCGCCCGGCTAGTTTTTTTTGTATTTTTTTAGTAGAGACGGGGTTTCGCCGTATTAGCCAGGATGGTCTCGATCTCCTGACCTCGTGATCCGCCCGTCTCGGCCTCCCAAAGTGCTGGGATTACAGGCTTGAGCCACCGCGTCCGGCCGAGACAGAGTCTTGCTCTGTTGCCTACGCTGAAGTGCAGTGGCTCAATCTCAGCTCACTGCAACCTCCGCCTCCAGGGTTCACGTGATTCTCCTACCTCAGCCTCCAGAGTAGCTGGGACTACAGGCGTGCACCACCGTGTCTGGCTAATTTTTGTGTTTTTAGTAGAGATGGGGTTTCACCATGTTGAGCAGGCTGGTGTTGAACTCCTGACCTCAGGTGATCCACCTGCCTTGGCCTCCCAACATACTGGGATTATAGGCGTGAGCCACCGTGCCCAGCCTGTTCTCGTTTATGATGTGTTATTCCATGGAGGACTCTGTTCCAGATTACTTTTTTGTTTTGTGCCTAATGAGCTTTGGTGTTAGTTCCAGGTGTTGGCTACATGAAGGCAACACCAGGAATGACTTTGGTCATGTCTTCTGATAAATACATGCACTTAATTCTCTGGGCTGTGCACCTAGAAGTTAAATAGAGGGCTGGGTCAGGGGATGTGTCTCTTAGCATATTCTGCTGAACACTCTTCCCAAGTGGTACTAGTTTACGTTCCCACCAGCAAAATGTGAGGGAGTTCCACTTGCTAGACATCCTTGCCAGCACCTGGCATTGTCAAGGAACCTGCCTTTATAACAGGCTCTGTCATTGATTTTGAATGCACATTGAAATTTACTGGGTGCAGTGACAGTAGGAATAGAAAAGATGATTAAAAAAAAAAAGAAAAAAAGGAGGTCGGGCGCAGTGGCTCAAGCCTGTAATCCCAGCACTTTGGGAGGCCGAGACGGGCGGATCACGAGGTCAGGAGATCGAGACCATCCTGGCTAACACGGTGAAACCCCGTCTCTACTAAAAAATACAAAAAACTAGCCAGGTGAGGTGGCGGGCGTCTGTAGTCCCAGCTACTCGGGAGGCTGAGGCAGGAGAATGGCGTGAACCCAGGAGGCGGAGCTTGCAGTGAGCCGAGATAGCGCCACTGCACTCCGGCCTGGGCGACAGAGCGAGACTCTGTCTCAAAAAAAAAAAAGACAAAAAGGAATGGAAAGGATGATCTAGGAGGGAGGGAGCCCACAAGGAAATAAGTGGTAGGACTTGGTGGTTCCATGTGTGAATGCTCGTGTTCTGTGTGCATGTGTCTATGAATTTGGAGGAGGAAGCCACTGGTATGCACTCCACCAGTTCTCCTGCCGCAGCCTCTGTGCTCATCTGAGGGCTGGATGTAAGGTGATGATGATGTGGGGAGTGGGTGTGGGTGAAATTTCCAACAGCCAGTGGGAGATGGGGAAGCAAACCTGGGAAGAGCAGCCTGCTGCAGGAACAAGTGGGTGGGCCGTCCTGGAGGCTGGATGAAACCCATCTGCCTAGGTGGGGATGGCAGAAGGGGCAGAGCAGAGAACTCCAGAGCAGGCCTGTGGTGGGCAGAGCAGATGTGAAGAAAGACTGTGGGATGAGAGGATGGGGCATGGTGGAAACCATCAGATTCCAGTCATGGCATCCCCGGTCCCATCTCTCCCTCCTGTTTTGGTCAGTAGCTTCAGGACTTGTGGGTGTAGTACTTCATTCCATTCCAGATAACATTGTAGAGGACTGAAAAACAGGAAGGTGTTTTCCATACTCTCTCCCCAGAGCTGGCTGTTACTGACATACTGATATATTTCCACCAGTCCTGTGTGTGCTTATAGCTTGATGTGTTTGCATTTTAAATATGTAAATACATATACACATGTATTTTTAAAGTGAAACTAGGCTATGACTGTGAGTTCAGTTTTGAGTTACAGGTTTCCCATGGCTTAAGTTGTGTTCTCTCCCCTGATGGAGTCTGGCTGGGACCTGCATGCTCACAGCCCAGGTTCACATGAGGTGTGGATCATGCACAGTCATCCCACAGGCTTGAGATAAGCATTTGACTTCCTTTTTAAAAAAAAAAAAAAAAAAAGTTCATTATGGACTTTTTCAAGTGTTCCCAGAAGTAGAGATAATAGAAAAATGGTCTCCCAACTACTTTGGGAGTTAGCAACATATGGCCAGTGTTGCTTCACCCACCCCTCCTCACCACCTCCTGGACTATTTTAAATCACATCCCAGACACCAGATGATTTCAACTATGAGTAGTTGAGTGCAGATCTCTAAAAGATCGAGCTTCCCCACCCCCACCAAATACCACAGAGCCATGTGAGATCAGCATTTGGGTTTGCAGATCTCATCCTTGCCACATGCTTTCCTGCTGGTGAGTGGGGACACTTTCAGGCTAGATGTAGGGGAGCTCCAGGCCAGCACCAGGACAGAGATCTCAAGGCTTTTCCAGCTCTGCTGGTTCTTTAGAAGTCAAACCAACAGATTGGAGTATGTGAAGGAAGCTCGTGTATTCTTCTGAACTAGCTTAGACAATAGCACACAGTTTGAAGGACAGCAGCCTTTTCTGCAGGTTAGTTCTTTCAGTGATCTTGTTTACTGGGAGTTGAGAGATCTTGAGAATAGAGGCAAGAAAGTGTCATCAAGCAGTCCAGAGGGGTGTACAGTGTTTGAAGTCTCCTGTATTGGTATGATTCGAGATTTTCTTTCTGCAAGACCAAAATACCCATTCCTACATGTGGGTGGAGAGTTAAATTCTGAAGTATATATTTTTATCTTGTTAAAAAACACTTTTATGTTTCTTTAAAAAGTAAAAGAACCAGAATGTAGAAGTTCCAGTAAAGGAGAAGTTGCAGTCTGTTTGGGATACAGTTTGACAAATGTGCTCTCAGCTGCCTGAGAGATGGAGAGGCCATGTGTTTACTTTGGGTACATTGATGACTAAACAATCGGTATCTCATCATTTCCTGCCTTAGAGATTAAACCACCTGGGCAGTGGGGCAGTAAATTGGCTGCAGGATTGGAAGAAGTCCAGGGACAGTGTGGGATGCCACCCTGTAGCTGTCTGGAGACCTCGTGAAGCTCAGAAGGCTGGATGAGAACAAGCCCTGTACTGGTGGAGGACAGGGAAGGGGCTTTTCTGGCTGGGAGTGTGGTGAGGCATTTGAGCTGCATCCAGAAGGCACCTCTCAGATTGGTGGGGGTAGGAGGAACTGCTTTGCCTGTGCCATTGGCCTCACTCACCCGGAGGTCCCTTCCAACTCCATCCATGCGCTGACTGTGGGGCCACTTGCAGAAGGAATATGTGGCAGTTTTTTTGTGTTTTTGTTTTGAAACGGAGTCTAGCTCTGTCACCCAGGCTGGACTGCAGTGGCGCAATCTCGGCTGACTGCAACCTCCGCCTCTGGGGTTCAAGCGATTCTCCTACCTCAGCCTCCTGAGTAGCTGAGTTTACAGGCATGTGCCACCACGCCTGGCTAATTTTGTATTTTCAGTAGAAACAGGTTTTCTCCATGTTGTTCAGGCTGGTCTCAAACTCCCCACCTCAGGTGAGCCACCCATCTCAGCTTCCCAAAATGCTGGGATTATGGGTGTGAGCCACTGTACCCTGCCACATGACCCTTCTTAAAATCTATTGTTTGCTGAGTATTTCTCTATGACATTCTTTATGTGCATTTTGTCATTTAATTTTAATTTAAAAAAAAATTTTTTTTTTTGAGACAGGGTTTTACCCCTTTACCCAGGCTATAGCATAGTGGCACGATCTCGGCTTGCTGCAGCCTCCGCCTCCTGGGCTCAAGAAATCCTCCCACCTCAGCCACCAAGTTGGTGGGACTACAGCATGCACCACTATGACTGGCTAAGTTTTCGTATTTTTTGTAGAGATGGGGTTTCACTATATTGCCTAGGCCTGTCTTGAACTCCTGGGCTCAAGCATGAGCCACCACACTCGGCCTCATTTAATTTTTAATTACTTTAAATTTTATCAACATAATATATCACATAAACTGTAAAAAGACAAGAAACTACCGTGGTTCCCACTCTGCCAGTTCTCCCCAGAGGTAGCAACTGCCTTTACATCTGAGCTTTCTTCTGGCATATACCTCTGATTCTAGATAATAGACGCGTGCCGCCCTTGCAACTTGGCGTTTTACATTTATCTATTGGCTTGCTCTGTAGCTCCCTTCCATTGCCATTATCTCTGCTTCTCCTCCCTCATTCTTCCAGTATTTTACTTTCTGCATAAATCAGTAATGATTGTTTATGTTTTCTGCCTACACAAATGATATTCAAAGCTGAGCATAGTGGTGTACTGCAATTGCTTGTTACTTTTTTCCTAGGAAAGAATTGCCTTTTGAACACTGTTTGCCCAGTTTTCTGTGTATCTATTCCTATTCTTCCTTTATTTTCCGGTTGCCTCTCAGTACAGTTATCTTCAGGCTTAGTGCTAGTGGGCTGTCTGTCAGTTTCAGTTCAAACCTGTGGCCTCAAGTGATCCACCCACTTTGGCCTCCCAAAGGAGGTGGGTGGTGACCCTCTTGGACCTCCCTTCTGGAACCCTCTAGGGAGTGGCCGTAGGCATGGTGTGACAGCCCTCAGCGTGCTTGTCTGTTGTTTGTCTGTCCAGACTAGCACTGTTGTTCTCCTTTGTTGAGTTCGTTGTTTCCTATATCCCGTGTCTCATCCTTTGTGATTTATTCCCTCATTCTGCTAGTTTCCTGAGAAGGGACTCCTGGGAATTAACTTTCTGGAGACCATGCCAGTTTGGGTGCATCTAGGCCCCCTGGTGGGACATGCTAACTGGGGGATTTAAAATGATGTTCCACTGTGCTGCCCTTATGCTGGCATGTGCTTCTTTCTCCTGAGGTGCTGGCTCTGAGCCTCACAGTGACTTGCCTTGATCCCCAAATTCAAGTCCTGCTCTACTTGGGAAGTTCCCTTGAGTCATTTCAGGGGACTCTCACTCCCTACACTTCCTCTGCTGGAGTGTTTAATGTTCACTCTTTGGGCCTCTAATTTTATCTTTTATCTCCTGTTTTCTATCTCTTTTTCTTTTAGCTCTGCTCTCTAAGTGATTTCCACAATTTTGTCTGACCTTTCACTGCTAAAATGCTTTTATTTCCAAGAACTCCTTTTTTTCCTTTTTCATAATCTGACTTTTCCCTTTTTATAGCACCTGTTCCTGTTAAATGGATACAATGTGGTATAATATTTATATGTATTATAATAAATTCTGTTTTTTTGGTAAATTTTCACTTTATTGCCCAGGCTGGAATGCAGTGATGTGTTCATGGCTCACTGTGGCCTCGAGCTCCTGGGCTCAAGTGATCCTCCCACCTCAGCCTCCCAAGTAGCTGAGACTACAGGCATGCACCACCAGTCCTGGCAAGTATTTTTATTTTTTGTAGAGATGGGATCTTGTGATGTTGCCCAGGCTGGTCTCAAACTCCTGACCTCAGCCGGATGTGGTGGCTCACGCCTGTAATCCCAGCACTTTGGGAGGCCAAGGCAGGCGGATCACAAGGTCAAGAGTTCGAGACCAGCCTGGTCAATATGGTGAAACCCCGTCTCTACTAAAAATACAAAAATTAGCTGGGCATGGTGACACGCGCCTATAGTCCCAGCTACTTGGGAGGCTGAGGCAGAAGAATCACTTGAACTTGGGAGGCAGAGGTTGCAGTGAGCCGAGATCATGCAACTGTACTCCAGCCTGGGCAACAGAGCGAGACTCCGTCTCAAAAAAAAAAAAAAAAAAAAATCAAACTCCTGACCTCAAGTGATCCTCTTGTCTCAGCCTCTGAAAGTACTGAGATTACAGGTGTGAACCACTGCACCTGGCCTAATAAAATTCTACATTTCCTTCTTGCTGAATTTCTGTTACCTTAAATTACTCTTTTCTTGTGGGGTCTTTATTGGCCATGTTAATGGCATTTGGCTGCCCTTGGCTGGTTGCTCACTCTGAGAGGGGCCCTCCAAAGCCTAGGAGTCTCTTCCAGCACGTGAAGCTTGTTGACTGGGAACTTCGTTGAAGGCTCATCTGGCTGCAGATTCTGAGTCCTTCCTCCAGAACAATGGTCCCCAACATTTTTGGCACCAAGGACCGGTTTCACAGAAGACAATTTTTCTTTTTTTTTTGAGACGGAGTCTCGCTCTGTCGCCCACGCTGGAGTGCAGTGGCCGGATCTCAGCTCACTGCAAGCTCTGCCTCCCGGGTTCCTGCCATTCTCCTGCCTCAGCCTCCCGAGTAGCTGGGACTACAGGCGCCCGCCACCTCGCCCGGCTAGATTTTTGTATTTTTTAGTAGAGACGGGGTTTCACCGTGTTAGCCAGGATGGTCTCGATCTCCTGACCTCGTGATCCGCCCGTCTCGGTCTCCCAAAGTGCTGGGATTACAGGCTTGAGCCACCGCGCCCGGCAGAAGACAATTTTTCTACAGACTGGCAGATGAGGACGGTTTTAGGATGAAATTGTTCCACCTCAGATCATCAGGCATTAGACTCGCATAAGGAGCGTGCAACTTAGATCCCTCACATGCGCAGTTTACAGTGGGGTTTGTGCTCCTATGAGAATCCGATGCCACTGCTGATCTGACAGGAGGCGGACCTCAGGCAGTAATGCTTGCTCAGCTACTGCTGTGAGGCCTGGTTTCTAATAGCCCACAGACCTGTACTGGTCTGCGGCCCAGGGGTTGGAGACCCTGCCCTAGAGCATGGTCTTCCAGACACTGGGCTGTGGGTGAAGGCCTGGCTGCCAGCCTGCTGCTCACTGGGATGGAGGAGGCTGATGGGCCAGTGGGTCTCGGCAGTTAGTGCATCGATCTAGTCACTTAGACCAGAGCACGGATGACTACGCAGTCCACCTCTCTCAGTATCCTACCTGTGCCTTTTCAACTGAGTGGTTGACCCCCTAGTCCAGTGACTATCTGTTTCATGCTTTTCCAAAGAGTAAACGTCCTGTGGTCACCTGGTGTGGGAGTAGCTACCCACAGTGTGAAGTTGGGGTGTGGGGGATACAGGGATAGCTTTCACCCTCTGTCCCAGAGCACGTGTTGCAACCTGGCCACAACCTGACAAAGACCTAGGGCTCTCCCCCTCTTCACTGTTACTTAGGACTCTGGTTTCTTGGTCCTCTTGCTGTGTACATTACCACTGGGCCATCAGCTTTCCAGCTTCTAAAAGGCTGTTGAGACGACCATTTCCATTCCTCCTTTTTTTCCTGTGGTTTTAGGATGGAAGGGAATTATATGTGCAGGTTTGGTCCCTCATTTCAACTTGGAGGTTCGTATTTGTTATTTATTTATTTATTTAGAGACAGAGTCTCACTCTGTTACCCAGACTGGAGTGCAGTGGTGCTATCTCGGCTCACTGCAGCCTCCACCTCCCTGGTTCAAGCAATTATCTTGCCTCAGCTTCCCAAGTAGCTGGGATTACAGCCACACACCACCATGCCCAGCTAATTTATATATATGAGATAGAGTTTTACTCTTGTCACCCAGGCTGGAGTGCAATGGCTTGATCTTGGCTCACTGCAACCTTTGTCTCCCGGGTTCAAGCGATTCTCCTGCCTCAGCCTCCCAAGTAACTGGGATTATAGCACACACCACCACGCCTGGCTAATTTTTGTATTTTTATTTTTTATTTTCGAGACAGAGTTTCACTCTTGTTGCCCAGGCTGGAGTGCAGTGGCAGGATCTCGGCTCACTGCAACCTCCGCCTCCCAGGTTCAAGCCATTCTCCTACCTCAACCTTCCAAGTAGCTGGGATTGCAGGCACCATGCCCGGCTAATTTTTTGTATTTTTAGTAGAGATGGGGTTTCACCACGTTGGCCAGTCTGGTCTCGAACTCCTGACCGCGGGTGATCCACCTGCCTTGGCTCCCAAAGTGTTGGGATTGCAGGCATGAGCCACCGTGCTCAGCTAATTTTTGTATTTTTAGTAGAGACGGGTTTCACCATGTTGGCCAGGCTGGTCTCGAACTCCTGACCTCAAGTGATCCACCTGCCTCTGCCTCCCAGATTGCTGGGATTACAGGTGTGAACCACCACACCTAGCCCCAATCTTTTTTTTAATATGGAAAATCTTTTTTCCTTTATGATGTCTGCTTCTGGTGACATGCTTAGGAAACCATCATCTTGATATTGTCTGACTCTTCTTCTGTTGTCTTTTGGTCCTCTGTGATTTAGGTTTTCAACACATAGGGTAAGGGTCCCACGTACAAGCTGTGGGCTCCTGTCCCAGGTGGGCAAGCAGACTGCACACAGAGGCAGCAATTTACCAGGAGGCTTCTTGGGTGGGGTGAAGTGGAGCTGCCAAAAATTTATTCTGCCCTATGAGAGTTCACTTGATTGATAGGTGTTGTGTTTCTCAAAAATAGAAGAAGCTCACAGAAGTTTCCTTGGAGCAGAATATAAATCTGTCCCATAAATGGCTAGGAGGAATCATCCTGTCCCCCTGAGGTCAGTCTGTGCCCCAGGGAGGAAAACACCTTCCTGCTTTAGACACCAGCAGGAGGACAGAGGAGTTGGCCATCCTGGGAATTCATGCCCTCATTCAGCAATGGGAAAGTAGTTAGACCAGGGAAGGGGGCCTGGCAATGTGGCAGGGGGAGCAGTGGTAAAGAGGGTGGGGTCAGGGGAGAGGCCTCATTCAGAGGGGAGTGGGTCCTTGGTGGGAACCAGGGTGGGTGTGGAAGGAAGAGTCAGGGCATGGAGCGGAGCAGAGCGGGAGTTGGGGTGGGGAGGCCAGTTCATGCCTCATCAACATGCCTGTGTGTGTCCTTCCTGTGGGCTGTGGGGCTGGCCTCAGGGTACACTGCAGGTGACTCAGAGCTCCAGTGGGAGGGTGGCTCCACCTGAGGGAGCTGCACATGCTCATTGGTCCATCGTCTGCTAGGGAGGGGGCGACAATAACCTCAATACATGGTGGAGGTGTTTTGGGATGCTGTCCTATTGCACATTTGGGCAGGTTGTTGCCTGACTTATTTCTTTAATGCGTACCTAGCACTTCCTGTATGTCCACTGCCTTATAATATTAACTACTGTCATCCTCAGGGCCACCTGTGAGGTTGGCACTGTCCCCACTGTCTGTGCAAAGGAAGGACAGGGAGGCGCTCCCAGATGGGTTGAGGGCAGACTGGGGCAGCTTACCTCAGGCCTCACTGGCCTTAGCAGGCTTTGAGCTTGATGCCCTGTGCTCCTTCCCTAGGATGCTCAGTTTGCCAGTTTTTTGCTTTATCTTAGTCTCATTCAGATTACAAGGACTGGGACTGGGCTCTTGTTGACAGTTTCCCAATTTGGAATAGGAAGGAGGTGAGGAACAACAGGCCCATGCTGGGCAGAAGCCCCGTAGACCAGGCCAACACTGGGCCTGTCCTCACTGCCTGGTCCTCTCTGTGCACCGTCATCCTGGCCACAGCCTCTCAGAGCCCTACTTTATGAAGAGGCCACGCTTAGGGGGAGGGAGTGCCTCTCCCAAGACCGAGAGCTGGTGAGTGGCTATGTTGGAATTTGAGCCCAGGCCCCTCCTCCTCTGTCTGCTTCCTGCCAGGCCCAGCTGCCTGCCCCAGCACACGCCTTCCCCCAGGCACCCTGTCCTCCACTGCCAGGACGTGCTTCTTTGAGGCCTGGTTTCCCCCATGGCTGCCACGCTGATTCTCCGTTCTGCACGTCGTGTCCCATCAAAATGCATGACAGTACCACTCCTTGTGTTAAAAAGAGCCAGTTATTTTGCCTGGCAGTGATGACTGCCTGCTGCACACAAAAGTGGACGCCGTTGTCTCTGCTCTCAGGGTGTTCTTGGTTCTTGGTATAGTGGGGCTGACACACGGGAACCAGAGATTCCTCCAGGAAGTGCCACAGACATGGGTGAGGTGGCTATAGGGTTTCTGTGCAGCTGACAGCAGGGGTGCCTGGGTGGGAGCAGGGTGGGAGGCCCTAGCAGGCCTGATGGGATAGTCAGGCAATGTGCCAGGCAGTAGGTCATCATCCCTGGGGCCCTGGGGAGAGTGTGTGGGGCAGGTGCAGGAGTAGGTTCCTCAGTGGGCTTCTGGACAGGCTGCCTGCCCTGCTGGTGAGGAGCGAGGCTCAAGGCAGGCAGGGGCTCGGGTTGCTTCCCACACTCAGTGGCAGTTGCTCACTGGCAGTCATGTGACCTGGGGAGCTGGTGAGGGCGTGGGGATAGGAATGGGAACGGGAGACAGAGGCCCTTTGGGAGGAATTGCCACAGGTGCAGTCGGAGTTGGGGCAAAGATTGGAACTTTGGAGAATTAAAGGTGGCAGTCAGAAAGTGAAGGGGGTTCCCAGGTTTCTGGAATGGGCACTTGGTGCTGGGAGATGAAGACACCAAGAGCTCATGCAGGGTCAGGCAGTGTCATTAAGACACACCGTGTTCTGGGGACAGTTCTGGACAGTAGGACATCCTCACACCCCCTGGTGGGGGAGCTTCAAGGACCTGTAATGATGAATCGGTCCCCTGGGAGGCTTCAGTCTAAACTAGATACCAGTTGAACCCTAATTGAGTGCACAGACATAGCTATGGCAACCAGCTAGACCATGGCCCAAGGCAGGGCATGGGAGCCCAGTTCACAGCAAGGGACTGTGTGCTCTGAGCAGGTAACAGCCCTTGTGTTCAGAGGTCTGGCTGGTCGCAAACAGGGAGCGGCCCCCCACCCCCTTCCTCAGCTAGTGCAAACACCACCCAGGCAGCCTTGGGTTCTTCGGCAGCCACCTCATAGGCCTGTACTGTTTTCGAACCTGCTGCTTATGTTGGACAGGACTGTGGCAGGACAGTCATCGAGGGTCTTCCCTTGTGAGCTGACACCAGTCTGCTCCCTGCCCTCATCTGGCTGGACGGGCCCTCGTCTTCCAGGCTTGCTTGTGTCGGGACAGAGCTCACCATGACAGGTTGGTTCTCTCTTCTTTGTCTGAGGCTGTGCTCCTTGCTCCATGTTTGGGGCTGTCTCCTTGTGTGATAGTTTCCTTTCATTTCATGACAGTGGCTTGAAGGGTTTTGTTTTCAGGAGACAGAGACTGAGGAGTAGCCGTTCGGATCTGGCTGCTCAGGAAGGCATGCTGGGGATGGTGGCAGAGCCCAGCTTAGGGAGATCAGAAGGGGGCTTTGGGGGCAGCCAGTCCTGTTCTGAAGGTGGGCCTGGGTCCTGCCTGCAGCCTCCCGCAGCAGGTGTGTTAGGTCTAAGGGAGGAAGGAAGGGGACATGACCTCAGCATGAGTGTGAAATGGGTGCCCTCATGGAGTCAATGCCCAGGCAGCGGATGCCTCTGAAAAGTGCCAGGCCAGCTGGAGATGAAAGGGCAGGCATCAGCGGGGAAGTATGGGGGATTAGCTGCAGAGTTCCTGGGTTCTTTTTCGCTTTATCTCTTTTGTGGCACATGATCTTCAAACTAGAAACAGGAGCAAAGACGTTTTTAAAAATACGGTTGACAGAACTGCAAACCGCACAGTGTCTGTAACTGGCCACCAAACCTGCTGGGCCTCCCTGGGTGGATGCTGTGGAGGAGATGTGGGAGTGACATTGCAAAGTGCTGCTGTTCAGAGCCCTGGCCTTGCTGGAGGAGCACCTGCCTTCTCGGCCCCACTCTGACCCCCTGAAGCTCATGCAGGAGTGGACATTTATCTCAGCTCGGTTTCCTGGTGTTGGCCTGTCAAGACTTGCCTGTTTCCGGCCTCCAGCTTGGTCCATGCTCCTCAGGCTCTGAGTAGCTGACAGTTGGTGCTCACAATGTCCACGTCATCTGTGATGTTACCCAGGACAGGACAGGGCTCGTCTGCCAGCACATCCCCTGGTATATGGTGCCACCTTGCCTTCGGCTCACGAAGCACATTTCTTCAACCTGGTCATCCCATCACCTCAAAGCTATTGCACTAAGCTGTGTTTCTAGATCCTGTCTCTCTGACTGTGCCAGATGTCTCTGCTGCACCAAGACAGTATCTGTTTGGGGCCTGCCAGTCTGCTGACATTCTCAAAAATGGCCAGTAGCAGCTCAAAAGGACTACTTTTGTATCAAGCCTGGCTTTGCTCTCTGATTGCTGTTGGTGGGCACAGGGCCCATCCGTGTAACTGGTTGTCACTTCCCAGACTCTTCTGCACCCTGCTCCATCTCTGACTCCTGGTCACATCTGCCACCGACAGCCTCCCCACTCTTCAGAGAGCCAGCCTCCAGGCTGTCCTGCTTGGCCTGCAAGTGCTCCCCTGCTGTTTCTACTGCTCTCCCCTGGGTCTCCCTATTGGTTCCAGTGCTTTGGGAGGCCAAGGTGGAGGATCACTTAAGGCCAGGAGTTTGAGACCAGCCTGAGCAACAAAGCAAGACCCTGTCTCTACAAAAAAAGTAAAAAATAAAAAAAATTAGCCAGGCATGGTGGCACATGCCTGTAGTCCCAGCTATTTGGGAGGCTTTGGTGGGAGGATACTTGAGCCCAGGAGTTTGAAGCTGTAGTGAGCTGTGTTTGCACCACTGCGCTGAACCTGTGACAGAGCAAGACCTTGTCTCAAAAAACAAAAGAAGAAAAAGAAAAAAGGAAGGTGGGAAGAACAGGTATGCTCTTGAAGGGCATACCTGCCTTGAGGGGCACAGGTGAGGCAACCTTCAGGAAACAGGCCTATGCAGCCACTTCTATCAGAAATGTTCACTGACTTCTTGGGGCCTAGCAGCTGTCATCTCAGCCTCTGGGTGTGGAAAGCCTGCCCTGCACCAATCTGAGAACATGTGCACAGGGTCCTCCCAGCCCACCCATGCCTCACTTCCCCAGAACTCTGACCCAGCACCGTGCATGAGCTGGTTGTCATTATCCTCCTGAATTGTTAACTCTCTCATCTTTTGTGGCTCTGGTGACCTTTCCCTTTACTTCTCTGTTCCACCCCTGGATGCCTTGTGAGCAGGAACCCCTTGCTGCCTCCTCGCCTCAGTTCAGGCTTCAGGAAGCAGACAGGGAGGTAGGAACTCCAGGAGTGCAGGAGTCTCATTCTGTTGCCCAGGCTAGAGTGCAGTGGTGCCGTCTTAGCTCACTGCAACCTCTGCCTCCCGGGTTCAAGCGATTCTCGTGCCTCAGCCTCCTGAGTAGCTGGGACCACAGGTGCCTGCCACCACACCAGACTAATTTTTGTATTTTTAGTAGAAACAGGGTTTCGCCATGTTAGACTGGTCTCAAACTCCTGACCTCAGGTGATCCACCTGCCTTGGCCTCCCAAAGTGCTGGGATTATAGACCTGAGCCACTGTGCCCGGCCCAAGAATGCTTTTTGAATCTATCAGGGTGATAGGTCAATGTCATTTTGTTTTTCTTTTTACGTTAAGACAGATGTGTGCACCTCTTAGCATTAAACCTCCTTTCTGTGATGTCTTTAAGAATCACAGTCGTATTGCTGCAGCCCCGTGTGTACATTCCTTCAGTTTCCTGAGGTTAGCTGGTTGCTGTTTGGAGTGGTCGGAATGCTTTCTAGCATGGGCCGGACTGGGCCTATTCAATTCACTCAGAGGCAGGGCCACAGAGCCCTGACATGCTTGCTGCTTTTTTTTTTTTTTTTGAGACAGAGTCTCGCACTATCTCCTAGGCTGGAGTGCAGTGGTGTGATCTCCGCTCACTGCAAGCCCTGCCTCCCGGGTTCACGCCATTCTCCTGCCTCAGCCTCCCAAGTAGGTGGGACTACAGGCACCTGCCACCATGTCCAGCTAATTTTTTGTATTTTTAGTAGAGATGGGGTTTCACCATGTTAGCCAGGATGGTCGCAATCTCCTGACCTTATGATCCACCCGCCTTGGCCTCCCAAAGTGCCGGGATTACAGGCATAAGCCACCGCACCCAGCCTGTTTCTTTTTTTCTTTTTTTTTTTTTCGCTCTGTCACCCAGGCTGGAGTGCAATGGCGCGATCTCGTCTCACTGCAACCTCCACCTCCTGGGTTCAAGCAATTCTCCTGCCTCAGCCTCCTTCGTAGCTGGGATTACAGGCATGCACCACCACACCCGGCTAATTTTGTATTTTTAATAGAGACGGGTTTTCGCCATGTTGGTCAGGCTGGTCTTGAACTCTTGACCTCAGACAATCCACCTGCCTCGGCCTCCCAAAGTGTTGGGATTACAGTCGTGAGGCACTGCACCTAGCCACTTGTTTCTTTATCAGCAAACCCAGGGTGGGAGGCCAGGCAAGGAAGAGACCCATCCCACTGGGAAGAAGGCAGGCCATGAGCAGACCAGAGCCGCCCGCCCCTGGTAGCCGCAGTCCAGGCCTTTCTAACAGATGCACACTTGTTTTTGTCTTTCCGTGTGTGAGTGTGGGAGGTGGGGGGTAGGGTGGGGCAGCATGTACTGCATTCAAGGGGGGTCCAGCTTAACTGATGTACGTGACTTTTTATCCCCGTGGAGCAGCAGTGTGATGAAAAACCCTTCATAGGATTCTATCTCTTAGTACAAAATTGTTGGTAAATCGATTTTTAAAGATATTTTTCACATTTATGTGGTCTTTCTCCTCTTGTCGCTAGCTAGAAGTTAAGCTAGAAGCTTGTCTCTTTGATCCCACATATAGGACCTGCATTGTCCCACATGGGGACAGACCCTTGCCTTGGGAGCAACTGAGAGATGACTTCATGTGTCCCCTTCATCTTATAGGAGGAATCAAATCTGGAACCAGGGTGCTACGATCTGGCAGAGTTCGTGGGGAACTCAGGCCACTCAGAGAGCAGG
Organism: Trachypithecus francoisi; assembly: GCF_009764315.1. Classification (NCBI taxonomy): domain Eukaryota; kingdom Metazoa; phylum Chordata; class Mammalia; order Primates; family Cercopithecidae; genus Trachypithecus; species Trachypithecus francoisi. The sequence goes on along the minus strand of NW_022681459.1, from coordinate 40,219,076 downwards.
AAATAGAGGCCAGCTGGCCACCCAGTAGTCCTTGATCCTGAACTGGTTGTGAGCCATCCCTAGGGGCTAGCCCCCCGCCCCCTCATGCCAGGGCTCTCTCTTTGCTTCATGGCGACCACCTTTCCTGTCCCTTTTTTCTGATCACCCTGCTCGCTCTCTCCCTCACTCAGTGGCCTGTCGTTGCTCTCTATTGAGTGCCCCTTCCTATATTCCTCTCCTGGACCTCAGCCAGGCTGGTGTGCTGGGTCTGATAGCACTTTGTCACCAGGGGCAGCTGCTTGTGCAGGGCCTGTTGGCCAGGGCCCCACAGTGGTGAACTCACTGGTGTGTGCAAACGTCTCTTCTCCTTTTGTGTTTCAGTGAGGATGCCATGAGGAAAGCTGGCGTGGCACACAGTAAATCCAGCAAGGATATGGAGAGCCATGTGTTCCTGAAGGCCAAGACCCGGGTAAGGCCCCAGTGAGTGGAGCCCCTCTGACAGAGAGCCTTGGAGAGGAGAGTGTCACAGACTCTGGAACCTCTCTGTTGGGTGTCCTAGGGTGTAGGGGTGGGGTGGTTACTCATTGATTGATCACAGGCACAGTTGGCTTTGCCTGCAGCAGTCTGGGTCCTCCTGTGTGTCCATGGTACAAGGAGGGCATTTGGGATGCAGGCCCAGCCTCTAGCCCCAGACCTCACTGCTGGCACCTTCCATCTGTGGTCATCCCCCGAGAATCCTACTGGAAGCTAGCTCAGGCCCCTAGCTGCTCCTGTGGAAGGGATCAGTGCCATGATCAAGAACCTGGTTTGTCCTCAGCCCCTCCTAGGGGTTGTTACCTAAGCCCTACAGGGCCCTGAGGCATGCACCCAGAATCATTCCTGTCCCTTTTTGCTAAGTGAAGAAGGTGATGCTTATCTAGAACTCGTCACAGGTGGAGTGGAGAAGGATTTCCACTACATGTGGGCTCTCTCCCTGTGTGGGGCACCACATTAAGGGCTTTATGTGACCACCTCCTTTCATCTGTCCCTGGGACAGAACCATTTTACTAGAAATGAACAAGACACATATGTACTTGTGTGCATGTGTGTGTGCAAGGCAGAGCTGCAGGAGCACAGGGACTGAGGTGGGATAGAGTGGGCTCTGTACTAGGGATCTGTTTGATAAGCCTTTTCTTTTTCTTTAAGAGCTTTATACGATTCACGCTTTAAAGTTTACATTTCAGTGGTCTTTAGGATATTCACAGAGTTGTGCGGCCATCACCAAAATCTAATTTTGGAACATTCATTAATAAATAAAAACAAGTGCAGCTTCACTATGTTGGTCAGGATGGTTTCAAACTGCTGGCCGTATGCCATCCTCTTGCCTAGGCCTCCCAAAGTGCTGGGGTCACAGGTGCGAGCCACCAAGCCTGGCCTAATTTTAGAATTTTTTTTGGTTTTTGAGACAGGGTCTCACTCTGTACCAGGCTGGAGTGTAGTAGCGTGATCTCAGCCCACTGCAGCCTCAACATCCTGGGCTTAAGTGATCCTCCTTTTTTAGTCTTCTGAGTATCTGGGACTACAGGCGTGTGCCACCACACCCGGCTAAGTTTTTTATTTTTTTGTGGAGACAGGGTCCCACTATGTTGACCAGACTGGTCTTGAACTCCTGATCTCAAGCTATCCTCCTACCTTGGCCTCCCTAAGTGCTGGGATTACAAGTGTGAGCCACCATGCTCAGCCTTCAACATTTTTTAAAGAAACTTTATACCTGAGAGCAGTCACACTCCCTTTTCCTTCAACCCTCAGCTACCACTTATACTTTCTACTGCTGTAGATTTGCCTATTCGAAATTTTCCATATACAATTGTACAATATATATATATATTTTGTTTTTTTGTTTTTTTGAGACAGAGCTTTCCTCTTGTTGCCCAGGTTGGAGTGCAGTGGCACAATCTCAGCTCACTGCAACCTCTGCCTACCAGGTTCAAGCGATTCCTCCGCCTCAGCCTCCCAAGTAGCTGGTATTACAGGCGCCCACCACCACGCCCGGCTAATTTTTTGTATTTTTAGTAGAGACTGGGTTTCATCATGTTGGCCAGGCTGGTCAAACTCCTGACCTCGGGTGATCGTCCCACCTCAGCCTCCCAAAATGCAGATATTACAGGCGTGAGCCATCACACCCGTCCTTGTACAATATATGTTTTCATTTTGCACATGGCTTATTTCACTTAGCATAATATTTTCAAGGTTCAAGGTCCATGAACCATGTTTCATATATACTTTATTCCTCTTTTTTTTTCTTTTTTTTTTTTTTGAGACAGAGTCTCACTCTGTCCCCCAGGCTGGAGTACAGTGGTGCAATCTCGGCTCACTGCAAGCTCTACTTCCCGGGTTCAAGCGATTCTTGTGCCTCAGCCTTCTGAGTAGCTGGGACTACAGGGGCCCGCCACCACGCCCGGCTAATTTTTTGTATTTTTAGTAGAGACAGGGTTTCACCGTGTTAGCCAGGATGGTCTCGATCTCCTGACCTCATAATCTGCCTGCCTTGGCCTCCCAAAGTGCTGGGATTACAGGTGTGAGCCACCGCGCCTGGCCTCCTTTTTTTTTTTTTTTTTTTTTTGAGACGGAGTCTCGCTCTGTCGCCCAGGCTGGAGTGCAGTGGCCGGATCTCGGCTCACTGCAAGCTCCGTCCCCCGGGTTTACGCCATTCTCCTGCCTCAGCCTCCCGAGTAGCTGGGACTACAGGCGCCCGCCACCTCGCCCGGCTAATTTTTTGTATTTTTTTTAGTAGAGACGGGGTTTCACCGTGTTAGCCAGGATGGTCTCGATCTCCTGACCTCGTGATCCACCCGTCTCGGCCTCCCAAAGTGCTGGGATTGCAGGCTTGAGCCACCGCGCCCGGCCATCCTTTTTTTTTTTTTAAGGTGGAATCTCGCTCTGTCACCCAGGCTGGAGTGCAGTGGCACAATCTTGGCTCACTGCAACCTCCACCCACTGGGTTCAAGCAGTTCTTCTGCCTCAGCCTCCTTAGTAGCTGGGATTACAGGTGTGTGCTACCATGCTTGGCTAGTTTTTGTGTTTTTAGTAGAGATGGGGTTTTGCCATGGTCTAGGGCTATGTTGACCAGGCTGGTCTCGAACTCCTGACCTCAGGTGATCCACCTGCCTTGATCTCCAAAAGTGCTGGGATTACAGGCGTGAGCCACCGCACCGCGCCTGGTCAACTTTGTTCCTTTTTATTGTCAAATATTCCATTTCTGGATGGCCATATCACATATTTTATAGCCATTCATTAGTTGGTGGACATTTACATAGTTTGTACTTTTTGGTTATTGTGAATAAGCAGAACAATAGTTCATGTATAAATTTTTGTGTGGGCTGTGTTTTCATTTCTCTTGGGTATATACCTAGGGGTAGAGTTGCTGGGTCATATTGTACCTCTGTATTTGACCTTTTGAGGAAGTGCCAGATTTCTCAAAGCAGCTGCACTATTTTAAATTCTCACCAGCAACTTAAATGAGGTTTCAATTTCTCCTCATCCTCTCCAGTACTCGTTGTTGTCTATTTTAATTGTAGCCATTGTAATGGGTGTGAAGTGATGTCTCATTGTTTTGATTTGCATTTGCCTAGTGACTAATGATGCTGAGCATCTTTTTCATGTGCTTTTTGGCCATTTGTTTATTTTCTTTGGAGTAATGTCTATTCAGATCCTCTGTTCATTTTTAAATTGGGTTGTTAGTCTTTTTATTGTTGGGTTGCAATAGTTCTTTATGCATTTGATATAAGTCTGTTATTAGATATATAATTTGCAAATACATAGGGGGATTTTTTTTTTTTTTTTTTTACTTTTTTTTTTTTTTTTGAGAGAGTCTCGCTCTGTTGGCCAGGCTGGAGTGCCGTGGCACGATCTTGGCTCACTGCAACCCGTCTCCTGGGGTAAAGCAATTCTCCTGTCTCAGCCTCCTGAATAGCTGGGATTACAGGCGTGTGCCACCATGCCCGGCTAATTTATGTATTTTTAGTAGAGACAAGGTTTCACTGTGTTGGCCAGGCTGGTCTCAAACTCCTGACCTCAGGTAATCCACCCCACTCGGCCTCCCAAAGTGTTGGGATTATAGGCTTGAGCCACAACGCCTGGCTGACTCTTTTTATTGTTTTTTTTTTTTTTTAATTAACAAATTTTAGCCGGGCACAGTGGCTCATGCCTGTAATTCCAGCACTTTGGGAGGCCTAGGTGGGCAGATCACCTGAGGTCAAGAGTTCGAGACCAGCCAGGCCAACATGGAGAAACCCCCATCTCTACTAAAAATACAAAATTAGCCAGGCATGGTGGCACATGCCTGTAATCCCAACTACTCAGGAGCCTGAGGCAGGAGAATTGCTTGAACCCGGAGGTGGAGGTTGGTGTGAGCCAAGATCGCGCCAGTGCACTCCAGCCTAGGCAACAAGAGTGAAACTCCATCTTTAAAAAAAATTGACAATTTGTAATTGTTTTTGTTAGTTTAGTTTGTATATTCTTTTTCTTTTTTCTCTTTTTTGTTTTCTTTTCTTTTTTTTTTTTTTTTTTTTTTGAGATGGAGTCTCACTCTGTTGCCCAGGCTGGAGTGCAGTGGCACAATCTCAGCTCACTGCAACCTCCGCCTCCCGGGTTTGAGCTATTCTCCTGCCTCAGCCTCTCGAGTAGCTGGGATTACAGGCACACACTGCCACGCCCAGCTAATTTCTGCATTTTTAGTAGAGATGGGGTTTCACCATGTTGGCCAGGATGGTCTCGAACTCGTGACCTCAGGTGATCCGCCCCTCTCGGCCTCCCAAAGTGCTGGGATTACAGGTGTGAGCCACCGCACCCGGCCTCACTTGTGACTTTTCATGTGACTGCTTTCCATCCGCAGCCCAGCCATGCTGGCAGGGCAATAAAGGCTTCACTCAGGCTGCACATCAGTTTTCCTTACATGGCCTCCACGTGGTATCTTTAGTAGCATAGCTGGACTTCCTTTTAGCATGGCAGCTGGCTTGCAAGAGAAGGAAGAAGTGGAAGCTGCCAGTCCTCACAACTCCTAGAACATCACTTGGAAACAGTAAGTCGCAAGGCCAGTGCAGGTTCAGGGGAGGGTAAATTACCTCTACCTTTTGATGAGAACGGCAGCCTATAGTCAGGCCATTAATTATTTTGGGAGCACCGTGGAGAATAGCTACCACAGAGACATGCCCAGCACCTTAGGATTAATCCTTGCCTCCCAAAGGAGGCGTCCAGCAGAACAACTGCCCCTTCCTATGACAGCTCTCTCTGCCTTGGCCCCTGAATTAACTGTAGCCTGCACACTGTGCCGTAATGATTTTAGTCCATTTCCTTTTATCAAGCCATTTCTAAATCCCTAACTCCAGGAAGAAGCTCTGATTAATTGGAAGACAAATATGTATAAGAACTGTTGGAAATTTCCTACATCGTTTTTACAGGGACAGACATCTTACTTAGATATTGTCTGGTGGCCATCTTTTTACTTACTGCTGAAATTCTTCATGGAGGCAATGCCAGCTAGTATTGTGAGGACCGTCTCAGCAGGTGGACTGTGATAGGACTCTCCAGGTCAGATGGCAGCCCAGGCACACTTGTTACCTGCCCTTCCTGCCTGAGACCCTGTTGGAACAGCTGTGAAGGAATGTAAAAGGTGGGACCCCTGAGCAGGGTTATAGGATAGGGAGAAGTAGTTTCTCTGTGTTTCCAGACCCCAAGAGGGTCTGAGAGGTTGTGGTTCATGGAGGAGGAGGATTACTCTCCATTGCAGTCCTGGCAGGCTTCCAAGTCCAGAGGTGCCCATCCCAAAGAAAACCAGGCACTAATGGGCACCTCAGGCTATCTAGCGTATACCCCGGAGCAAGGAAAGCCTTGTGTGTACTTGTCTAAAGGAATTCACCAAATTGTCTGGAGTGAGCTCATACCTTCAGTGTGAGTGTCAGCACCGCAAATTAAAGCCCTCTTTATCCTGTCATTGCCTGGCTCCAGGTCTCACAGCCAGGCCCTCTTTGTGCACTCTACAGTGATGTCTGCCTAGAAGGCCCTGTTCTGCATGCTTCATGCATGTGAACTCATTTGATCCTTACTCGGTTACAGTGCCACTCTTTCCTGTTTACAGGCAAGGAAACTAAGGCATGCAGATGCTAATTGTTTTGCTCAGGATGTCATTTGGCTGATGTCAGACCCCACACTTTTAGCCACATCTCTTACTGACTCCGTTCTGTCAAAATAAAAGACACCCAAACACCCACTTTAATTCCTTAACACTTTAATTTTTATGGGTGGGACTACTCTCTGTCTAAGGGAGACTGAGGGATACAAAAATAGCTATGCCTAGGGGTGGTAGGCAATAGTGATAATGGCATCTCCAAACATTCCAGCCAGCCTCCTGAAGGAAAGTTCAAGAAGATTTGGCACCCACTGAATGAGAAGACAATCAGGGTCCTGGCATCTCTGTGTCAGCACTACAGGGGCAGTGCGGACATATATTTACTGGAACTGGATGTATTTCTGGACATTTGCTTACTTAGCCTGTTAAAAATTAAACTCCTATCACCTATTTTCCACTTAACATAGTACTGTGGAAAAGTAGTAACATGTTGGCCGGGATGCAGTGGCTCATACCTGTAATTCCAGCACTTTGGGACACCGAGGCGGGTGGATCAGGAGGTCAGGAGATCGAGACCATCCTGGCCAATATGGTGAAATCCTATCTCTACTAAAAATACAAAAATTAGCCAGGCGTGGTGGTGGTGTGCCTGTCATCCCAGCTACTCAAGAGACTGAGGCAGGAGAAGTGCTTGAACCTAGGAGGTGGAGGTTAGAGTGAGCTGAGAGCACGCCACTGCACTCCAGCCTAGGCAACAGAGTGAGACTCCATCTCAAAAAAAAAAAAAAAAGAAGAGAAGAGTATTACATGTCTCTGGTTTGTAGTTTAGAAATGACTGGTACAGAACTGAACCCTGACTGAGGAGCTAAGGTGAAACTCAGGGACTAGGGAGGCTGAGGGAGCATCAGAACTGGGAAGCCACCTTGGAATTCATCGGAGAGGAGGGTCTAAGCTGAACAACAAAACAGCTAGAATCAAGGAGCAAAAAGATAGGCCCAACTGTGTTCCCCAGGAGAGCAAGAGAGGACAAAGATGCCAACATGCCTCTGATTAATGAAGATACTTTCCTACCTTCAGCTTTCTTTTTGTTTTGTTTTGTTTTGTTTTGTTTGAGTCAAGGTGTTGCTCTGTTGCACAGGCTGGAGTACAGTGGTGTGATCATAGCTCACAGAAGCCTCAAACTTCTGGGTTCAAGTGCTCTACCCACCCCAGCCTCCCGAGTAGCTGGGAGGTATGCACCACTATGCCTGGCTAATTTTTTAAAAACTTTTTTTTTTTTTCCATAAAACATATGATTCAAAGATTGACTAATTATATTTAAAATGTTTTTTGTAGAGACGGGGTCTCACTGTTTTGTCCAGGCTGGTCTTGAACTCCTGTCCTCAAGCAATCCTCCCTCCTCGGCCTCCCAGAGTGCTGGGATTATAGACGTGAACCACTGTGCCTGGCTGCTTCAGCCTTTCTGGGGGACCACACAAGCCTAGGATCAGGCTTTTCACCAAATATGAATATGTCTTCTGCTATACCTATTCATTAAGGACAATTACTGGCCCCAACATTTAGTGCTTCGTCTTAGAGCTGAGAAAAGCATGGTTTGTACATTAAAAGATGTGGCTGGTTGCAGTTTCAGGAGGCTGAGGTGGGCAGATCACTTGAGGTCAGGAGTTTGAGATCAGCCTGGCCAATGTGGTAAAACCCTGTCTCTATTAAAAATATAAAAATTACAAAAATTAGCCAGGTGTGGTGGCGCACACCTGTACTCCTAGCTATTTGGGAGGCAGAGGCTTGAACCCAGGAGACAGAGGTTGCAGCTAACTGAGATTGCACCACTGCATTCCAACCTAGGCAACAGTGAGATTCCATCTCAAAAAAGAAAAGAAAAAAAATCGAACAGTTGATGTGTTAATTATTGATATGTGCTGGAAAGACGTGAGTTGTGCTGCATGCAGCTGGTTCAGAATGAGGGTCGAGTGTCATTTCTACCAGTAGGCAGTGCTCCTTTGCTCCACTCTATCTAAATGTGTGACCATCAAGACTCCTGCACCATACTTAGTAAACCTACTTGTTCATAAACCCTATTTTAAATTATAATGGTTTGGTTTTCAGTAGCCATATTATGCATGTATTAAGGCTCTGAGAGCTAAGTACTTTATGAACACCATCTAATTCTTGTGACATCTCCCCCAGTTTACCTGTGTGGGGCAAGTCAAAGGAATGGTGAGAGGAGAGCAAGCTTGTATGCCTCCTTTTTTATTTTTAAATTTAAGCTGGGTAAGGGGTCCACTGACATTTGTTCTATTATTCATTTTATGGTCATCAAAAACATTTTATATATAAATTTCTCCCCCCCCCGAGATGGAGTCTCACTCTCTCGTCCTGGCTGGAGTGCAGTGGCACAATCTCGGCTCACTGCAACCTCCACCTCCTGAGTTCAAGTGATTCTCCTGCCTCAGCCTCCCGAGTAGCTGGGATTAGGCACCTGCCACTACGCCCGGCTAATTTTTTGTATTTTTAGTAGAGACGTGGTTTAACCATGTTGGCCAGGATGATCTTGAACTCCTGACCTCGTGATTCGCCCCCCTCAGCCCCTCAAAGTGCTGGGATTACAAGTGTGAGCCACCGCGCCCGGCCAAAAATAAAATTTTTAAATACATAAACCACAGTAGCTGCTAGGACAACTGGGTAACTACATACAAAATACTGAGGTTGAGCCCCAACTTCACACCCTATACAAAACTTAAAATAAAAAACACCAGCCAGGGATGGTGGCACGTGCCTGTAGTCCTGCCTAATCAACAGGCTGAGGCTGGAGGGTCAATTGAGCCGAGGAGTTTGAGATTACAGTAAGCTATTGATTGTACCAACATGCTGCAGCCTGGGTGACAGAGTGAGACTCTGTCTCTAAAAAACTTTAAAAAAATTTAACCCCAAATGGGTCAAAAACCTAAATTTACAAGGTAAAACTGTAAATATCTTAGAAGAAAGCAGAGGCATACATCTTCATGACCTTGGATTAGGCAGTGGTTTCTTAGATATGCCAAAAAAGCACAAGCTACAAAAAACGTAGGTAAATTTGACTTCATCCGAATTAAAAACCTGTACATCATAGGACGCTGTCGAAAGAGGGAAAAACAACCCATGGAATGGGAGAAAATATTTGCAAATCACATGTCAGGTAAGGGTTTAATATCCAGAATACATAAAGAACTCCTACAACTCAGCAACACCAAAAAAAAAGCAACTACAAAATAGGCAAAGTACTTGAATAAACGTATCTCCAAAGAAGAGATACCACGTGAAAAGAGGCTCAACGTCACTAGGCATTAGGAGATTGCAAATAAAAGCCACAATGAGGTGCCACTTCATTTCCATTATAATGACTGTGATTTAAAACACAACAATAATAAGTTGGCAAAGATGTAGAGAAAATGGAATTTTCTTTCTTTTTGAGACGGAGTCGTGCTCTGTCGCCCAGGCTAGAGTGCAGTGGCACAATCTTGTCTCACTACAGCCTCTGCCTCCCGACTTCTAGTGATTTTCCTACCTCAGTCTCCTGAGTAGCTGGGACTATAGGCACACACCACCACACTCGGCTAATTTTTTTTTTTTTTTTTTTTTTTTGCAACAGAGTCTCGCTCTGTCACCAGACTGGAGTGCAGTGGCGCAATTGGCTCACTGCAACCTCTGCCTCCCAGGTTCAAGCAATTCCCCTGCCTCAGCCTCCTGAGTAGCTGGGACTACAGGCACACGCCACTATGCCCAGCTAACTTTTGTTAGATGTAGAGATGGGGATTCACCATGTTGGCCAGAATGGTCTTGATCTCTTGACTTCATGATCCACCCGTGTAAGCCTCCAAAGTGCTGGGATTACAGGTGTGAGCTGCCGCGCCCAGCCAAGGCCCGGCTAATTTTTGTATTTTTAGTAGAGACAGGGTCTCATCCTGTTGGCCATGCTGGTCTTGAACTCCTGACCTCAGGTGGTCTACCCATCTTGGCCTCCCCAAAGTGCTGGGACTACAGGGGTGAGCCACCGTCCCTGGCGGAGAAATTGGAATTCTCATACATTGCTAGAGAGAATGTGAAATAGTACAGCTGCTGTGAAAAACAGTATGACAGTTCCTCAAAAAATTGAATGTAGAGTTACCATACGACCCAGAAGTTTCACTCCTAGGTATATACCCAAGAGAAAAGAAAGCGTGTCCACACAAAAACATATACACGGCTGGGCGTGGTGTCTCAAGCCTGTAATCCCAGCACTTTGGGAGGCCGAGACGGGCAGATCACGAGGTCAGGAGATCGAGACCATCCTGGCTAACATGGTGAAACCCCGTCTCTACTAAAAAATACAAAAAACTAGCCGGGTGAGGTGGCGGGCGCCTGTAGTCCCAGCTACTCGGGAGGCTGAGGCAGGAGAATGGCGCAAACCTGGGAGGTGGAGCTTGCAGTGAGCTGAGATCCCACCACTGCACTCCAGCCTGGGCGACAGAGCGAGACTCCGTCTCCAAAAAAAAAAAAAAAACATATACACAAACGTTTATAGCATCATTATAACATCATAAATAGCTAAAAGTGGAAACAACCCAAATGTCTACCAGCTGATGAATGGATAAACAGAATGTAGAATAGCCATACAGTGGGTGTCATGTGGCCATACAAAGGAATGAAGGGCTGATACATGCTACAACATGGATGAAGCTTAAAAACATTATGTGAATGAAATGAAGAGCCACAAAGGATGACATGCTGCGTTTTTATAAAATGCCCAGAGAATAGGCAGATCTATAGAAATAGTGTATTAGTTTCCCATGGCTGCCATAACAAGTTACCATAAAGTTGGAGGCTCCTATCTCTTCACTTCTGAGCCCATGGCTCTGCCCTCACTTTCTTAAAGGGTAGCACATGTTTGAGGCTGAGTAGTTTTATCAGCCTATTCCTGCTTCTAAAATTTTGGGAGTTCTTTGATTTTGTCTAGTCTGTAAACTTTCTACTCCAAGCTGGCAGTGTTTCTGCTGGTAGAACATTCTCAAAATCCTTGTGGAACTTCTGCATATATGATGGAATTCATAGTATTAGATGAGGTTTCTCCACAGATCTTTCCTAGATAATTTCATCTCTCTTTCCTCACTTCTGCGAGATGATTGAGGGGATTCATGAGTTCCGTGTTTAATCTCTTTGGCACTAGAAAAAAATTGCAAGATATGCCACACCCTTGGCATTCTCTACAGAACACACTTGCCTAACAGTGAATCTCCTAGTTTTAGCATTTTGGTTTTTTCTGATCTAAATAGCCTGAGAATTTCCCAAATCATTAAGTCTGGATTCCTTTCTGCCTAACAGTTCTTCCCTCAATTTCTCTCTCTCTCTTTTTCTTTTTTTTTTTTTGTGTGTGTGTGTGTATTTTAAAAATTCTTTTTGTTTATTGTACCCTTAATTTATCTCTTTCGTGTTGCCTTTTTTTTTTTTTTTTGAGATGGAGTCTCACTCTGTCGCCCAGGCTGGAGTGCAATAGCGCGATCTCTGCTCATTGCAACCTCTGCCTCCCGGGTTCAAGTGATTCTCATGCCTCAGCCTCCCAAGTAACTGAGATTACAAGTGCCCACCACCATGCCTGGCTAATTTTTGTATTTTTAGTAAAGACAGGATTTCACCATGTTGGCCAGGCTAGTCTTAAACTCCTGACCTCAGGTGATCTGCCTGCCTCAGCCTCCCAAAGTGCTGGGATTATAGGCATAAGTCACTGCGCCTGGCCCAAGCTGAGTCTTGAATGCTTTGATTGGAAGTCTGCTCAGCTAAATGTGCACGCTTATTGCTTATGATTCTGCCTTCCACACAGCTACAGGACACAATCCAGCTAAACTTTTTGCCTTTATATTACAAAGATCACCTTTGCTCTGGTTTCCAGTAACATGTTCCTTGTTTCCTTTGTGCCCTTAGAATCACCTTTAATGTTCATGCTTCTACTAACGTTTTGTTTTTGATAGTGTATGTATTCTTGAAGATAACACAGACTTTCTGTATCAAGTTCCTCATTTTCTTTAAGGCAGAGTCTGGGTGACAGAGTCTTTAACATCCACATATCTACCCCACAGCCTGTTCAAGGAAACCTAGGCCTTTTCTGTCATGCTTCTCATAATTCTACTAGCCCCCCTTCATTATTGGGTTACAAAGCCACTGCTACATTTTTAGGCACCCCACTCCTGGTAACAAAATTTATGTTTCCTGTGGCTGCTATAACAAGTTACTACAAACTTGGTGGCTTAAAAGAATAGAAATTTAGGCCGGGTACGGTGGCTCACACCTGTAATCCCAGCACTTTGGGAGGCCAAGGTGGGCAGATCACGAGGTCAGGAGATCGTGCCCATCCTGGCTAACACAGTGAAACCCCATCTCTACTAAAAATACAAAACAACTAGCTGGGGGTGGTGGCAGGCGCCTGGAGTCCCAGCTACTCGGGAGGCTGAGGCAGGAGAATGGCTGAACCCGGGAGGTAGAGTTTGCAGTGAGCTGAGATCACGCCACTGCACTCCAGCCTGGGTAACAGAGTGAGACTCCGTCTGAAAAAAAAAAAAAAAAAAAACAAATTTAATCTCACAGTTTTCAAGGCCAGAAGTTCAAAGTCAGTTACCATGGGTAAAAATCACAGTGGCAGCAGGGAGGCAATAGGAGAGGAACCTGTTTCTTGCATCTTTTAGCTTTTGGTCACTGCTGGTACTCCTTGGCTTGTGGCTGTATCACTCCAGTCTTCAAGTCCAGCATCACAAGGTAAATAAATTCTCTCTGTATTCCATCTTCACATCGCCTTCTCTGTGTGTGTGAACTTTCCTTCTGCCTCCCTCGTAGGAGGATACATGCAATTGCACTTAGGGCCCACCTGCATAATCCAGGATAGCCCTCCATCTCAAGATCTTTAACTTAATCGCATCTGCAAAGACCCTTTTCTCAAATAAGGCAGATTTACAGGTTCCAGGGAATAGGACCTGATTTAAAGACTGTTGTTTAGCCTGCCACAGATAGAAACTTGATTAGTGATTGCCAAGCGTGCTGTAGGAGAAATGGAGTTTTCATTTGGAGTGATAAAAATGTTGTAAAATTAGGCTGGGCACGATAGCCCACACCTGTAATCCCAAACTTTGGAGACCGAGGCCGGCGGATCACTTGAGGCCAGGAGTTTGAAACCAGCCTGGACAACATGGTGAAATCCTGCCTCTACTAAAAATGCAAAAATCAGTTGGGGATGATGGCGCATACTTGTAGTCCTAGCTACTAGGGAGGGTGAGGCAGGAGAATCACTTGAACCCAGGAAGTGGAGGTTGCAATGAGCTAAGATGGCGCCACTGCACTCCAGCCTCGGTGACAGAGTAAGACTGCCTCAAAAAAAAAAAAAAAAAAAAGAAAATGCTCTAAAATTGATTTTGGTAATACTGCAGAACTCTGAATGTAGTACCAAAAACCATTGAATGGCATGTTTTAAATGGGTGTATTGTATCTCAACCAGCCTATTACATATATTTTTAATGGAATGAGTGAAAATGATGGATAACAGGTCTGTTTTTCCTTCGTGGCCGGGTCAGGGCTGTGTGATTTCCTTGGGTAGGGGGCACTGCTGGGGCTGCCTCATCCCTGCTTGGTTTCTGATGGCATGTCCTGTGGGCTGGGGCCAAGGTCCCACGGGGCTACGGATACCATCATGGAAGCACTCTTTCAGGAATTTGATGGTATTTTAAAATCTATTAGGAAAACTCTGAGACATGAAAGCACAGAGGTGTCATATTCCTCTAACCCGGAGTCAGCAGTTGCTGTGGTTTGGTGACTTTTCCCTTGGCTGTCTCTGTGTCTCTCCTGAAGTGTTGAGGGCACATCCCCCCTCAGGGTTGTATCTCTGCTGAGCGTCTCCACACCGGCTTCTGCTAGGGCCCCACCTGACAATCACATGGAGTCACTATTGTCATCAATGGGAAGGCCTCTTTCAAGTTCCAACGCTTTTTTTTGTAATAGTTGGCTTCTTTGAATCAGGATCCAAACGAGGATCTTTTTTCCCTTCGGGCCCCTCCCAGCCTGGTGAAGGAGCAGCCCAGCTGTCCTGCAGCCCTCCCCATGGGCTCTGATGTCTCCTAAGCTCCTGATTCATCCTGCCTGCCCCCTCCTTCTTATGAACTGGGTGCTAAATTGAAGAGCAGAGAGGATGCCGTGGTCTTTTAGCAAAAATATTTCCGAAGTATTGCCTTAATTTGTATTTCTGGGCATCTTGATATTCCCATAAGACCACAGTTTGGAGGTTTGGAGAGCAACAACAGCCTGACCCTTGTAAAGTTCCTATTATCTTTCCGATGATTTCATCATTTAATTAGGGATTGTAGACTAGTTCTGGCTTTTCTCCCACATTCATTACACAGAGTTTTTTTTTGTCAAGAAAGGTTTTCTTTTGTCAGCCAGGGCTAGATGATTGTTTGAAACCCTGTGTGTTCAGGACCTCCAGGAATGCTGTTTTTCTGATCTTTCCAGTCTAAGGCGTCCCCCCAAGGGCCACAGATGGGTTCTCTTTGAGTGACATTTTGAGCTCAGAGCTGTGTATCTGGGGTGTTCTGGTCCATTGCTGTCATTCATTTTGATGCTTAGATGGTCCCATCCTCATCTAGCAGGAGCTCCTGTGTCTCTTGAGGCCCTCACACAACCTGTTTAGCTTTTCTTAGTCTGCTGGCATTTAGACCCAGATTGGCTGCTCCTCTAGGGAGTGAACCCTGGGGACTTCTGCTGGTAAAGTGGCATTTTGAGCATGCTATTTGGGCACTGCTCTGTTCATTGCTTTGGGCCTTTTAGTGAACAGAACTAAGAAAAAACATGTTTTTGAAATAACAGCAACAACAAAACCCCATAATTTTACACTAGTATTTCTAATTCAAATTTAACCTTACATATAGGGTTTTTACTTCTTTCATTTTAAACATGTGTCTTTTCTGTTACTATGAATATCTTGGTTTCTAATATTATTAGCATACTTGCTTGCTTTACTTTGAAATCGTTTCAGAATAAACAGTTTATATTACCCCTGATAACAAAAGCTAGACTAAAATTTTAAGATTACCTTGAAGTTCTAATTGCCCTTAAAATGTATCCCTTTTATTGAGAACGTTTTGCTTTTTGTTTCATTTTTTTAAAAAGCCTCTCAAAATATTTCTTTTCCCTATATGACTCTGCCACCAACTTAATATTCAGCTCATTTGTTTTAGTTTATTTGAAATGTTTAGGAATTGTACCTTTTTCTTTTGATTTGCTATACTTTTCATTTTAGAAAAATATTTCAGGTTGGCTACAGTGACTCACACCTGTAATCCCAGCACTTTTGGAGGTTGAGGACTGAGCAAAAGACAAGCCTGGCCAACATGGCAAAACCGTGTCTCTACAAAAAATACAAAAAATTGGCCAGTCGCAGTGACTCACGCCTGTAATCCCAGCACTTTGGGAGGCCAAGGCGGGTGGATCAGAAGGTCAGGAGATCGAGACCATCCTGGCTAACTCAGTGAAACCCCGTCTCTACTAAAAAATACAAAAAATTAGCTGGGCATGGTGGCGGGCGCCTGTAGTCCCAGCTGCTTGGGAGGCTGAGGCAGGAGAATAACTTGCACCCGGGAGGCGGAGCTTGCAGTGAGCCGAGATCGTGCCACTGCAGTCCAGCTTGGGCCACAGAGTGAGACTCTGTCTCAAAAAAAAAAAAAAAAAAAATTAGCTGGGCATGGTGGTGCTTGCATGTAGTCCCAGCTGCTCAGGAGACTGAGGTGGGGAGGCTCACTTGAGCCCATGAGGTTGAAACGGCAGTGAGCCGTGATCGCACCACTGCACTGCACTCCAGCCTGGGCGACAGAGTGAGACCCCGTCTCAAAATATATATATATATATTTTAGAGAAATAAAATTTACTGAGTTGCCCCTGAACTCCTGGCGCAAGCAATCCTCCTACTTTACTTTATCCTTCCAAGTAGCTGGGATTACAGGATTGTGCCATTGTGCCTGGCTTTGATTTGCTTTTTTTGTTTGTTTTGAGACAGAGTTTTCACTCTTGTTGCCCAGGCTGGAGTGCAGTGGTGTGATCTAGGCTCCCTGCAACCTCTGCCTCCTGGGTTCAAGCAATTCTCCTGCCTCAGCCTCCCAAGTAGCTGGGATTACAGGCATACGCCACCATGCCTGGCTAATTTTTTTTGTATTTTTAGTAGAGATGGAGTTTCACCTTGTTGGCCAGGCTGGTCTTGAACTCCTGTCCTCAGGTGATCCTCCTATCTTGGCCTCCAAAAGTACTGGGATTACAGGTGTGAGCCACCGTGCCTGACCTGATTTGGCTTTATTTTCTCAATAGTAAAAGATTTATGTGCTTCTGAAGTGAAAACCCATAACACCGTGGGTTTAGAGAGGGCACATTTCCAGCCCAGTTCCTGATACTTGCTGGTTTGTCAGTTTTCTATTTTGGTGTGTCTTTCCATTGTTTCTTATGGCAGATTTAAGCAAATATGTGTATTTGAGTTCCCCAGGTCTTATATAAAAGGTGTATGTCATGCAGTGTATGTGGCATGGAGCGTGTGTTTCTCTCCTTTCTTCTTCCTTGTGTTCACTCCACAATGTGTTGTGAGGCACTTGTGCAAGATTTCCACATGTCAAGCAAATGTGGAAATTCTATGAAGCTTTAACTTTTTGAGTTGGGGTCTTATTCTTGTTGCCCAAGCTGGAGTGCAGTGGAGTGTTCACAGCTCATTGCAGCATTGATCTCTCAGGCTAATGCCTCAGCCTCCCACTCTGGGACCACTGACGTGTGCCACCACACCAGGGTAATGTTTGTTTGTTTGCTTGTTTGTTTGTTTTGTAGAGATGGTGTCTTACTACGTTGCCCAGGCTGGTCTTAAACTCCTGGCCTCAAGGGACCCTCCTGCCTTGACTTTCCAAAATGTTGGAATAATAGATGTGAGCCTCCACGATTGGCCTCTATGGAGCTTTTTAACGTTTCTATTTTCTTATCTGTGAACTGGATGTGTTAGTAGTACCTGCCTCTGGGTGGTTGGGAGAAATCAAGGCGATAATGCGTGTGAATTGTTAACTCCTGTGCCTGGCACCATAAAGTGCCAAGTGCTAGCTGTTACTGTCATGATGTTCATTGTTTATGGTTTGTAATACTCAGCCTCAGGTGCAACTGGACACTTATATTTTGATAGCCAGCAGGGGAGCTGGAGCAGACCGAGTGAAGATAAGGGAGGTTCCTGACTCTTTAGCCCTTTTTTCTGCAGCAGCTCTAGGGGAGTTGGTGTGCTTTGGAGCAGAAAGGGGTGTAATAATCTGTCCATCTGGATGGGGTTGGGGGTGGATGGTGAGGAGCCAAGAGTGAAAGAACCCAACCAGGGGGATCAGAGGCGCAGTTTCAGATCCAGGCCTTTCTCTCCTGGAAAGGAGCTGTTGTGGCTGACCCATTGCGTTCACCCCTGGATGTTCCTAGATAAACCCGTGTTTGGGGGAATGTGGGAAATATCATCGCCCACAAGAAAGCTCCTTGGCTGGCAGTGTGACAGATTCCTGTGCTTGTTTCTCACATCAGGCATCCCCTCCCTCCGCACTCCCCACTAAGCCTCCTCTTGCTGGTCTAGTAGTGGAACTGGAGCATATTGTGGTGGCTGCCCCCTGCTGTGGGTCAGGAGTGGTGCTGGGCTCTGCAGAGTGACGATGCCTGCCCACTGCATTCCAGGTGCTGGCTGGCAGTAAGTCTTGCTCAGCCCTGGTTTTATGCAGAAGGGCTTTGGGGACATGGTCCTGAGCCTTGTTTAAGTGTCTTATGTCTAAGTAGAAGTATCATGTTGCTTTTGAAACTTACTTCCCCTTGTTTTACCATTTATGGATGTGGAGAAAACAAATTCATTTAAAGTATTGCAGACCTAAGAAATAGTCCAGGGCCTTAGGAGCTGTGAGATGTCGACCTGGCTGGCCCCCAGGCCCTTCTCCCCTCATACCTGGCCACCTCACTTCTGTTCCTGAGTGTCCTCAGGTTCCCATACCTCCATTGCCCCCATTCTAATACCACTGTCCTTCAGGGACTGGCTGCCTGTGGGCCCCATTCACATGCACATCAGCTTTCCTGTCAGGAATAATGGGGACAGCCGGAACCTCCTTGGTGCCCCCTTGTTCTGGCCGGGCCTCACTGCTTATCCCAGCTTCTCCTCTCTCCTGGGCCTTTCCTCTTCATGTTGTCCTGTGCTAATTTCCCCGAGCTGAAAAAAAGAAGTAGGGTAGAGTTTGGAAATAGATGTGGGATGATAAAGATTTCAGAAGTGTCTTTATATTTTTACCCTCACCTGAGACCACTTTTCATCATCCTTCCCTCTGCCCTGCCATCTTATGAGTGTAGTGGATGAACTCTAGTGTCACAGTGACTCAGGAGGAAGGTTGGGGGAGCAGGGCAGGGAGCCGGGCCTTTGCCCCTTCCAGGCTTCCCTGCCAGAAGAATGGGCACTTCAGCAGAGGGCAAGGATGCTTCTCTGAAATAAGACTTTACCTCAGACATCCCTATATTGACCACAAGACCAACTCACAGCAGTGATTTCCCTGAAACACCTGCGAGTGAGTGTCCTTGGGGCCAAAGAGAACAATGGGTGGGAGGCAGGCCCTGCCAGGCAATCCCCAGAAACACAGCAGCCTGCACATAGCGGGCCTTGGCAGCCAGCGGCCTTCACCTCACCTGAGAGTGGGCTTCACCCTCTCCCTTGCCCTTGCATAAATGCAGACAAACACAGATTCTCCTGGAAAACACAGCCAGGGGAGTGCCGTCCAGATTTGCAGGAGGTACTGCGTCATCAGTGAAAAGGCAGCAACAGGCTGGGCGGAGAAACAGAAGCCCTTCCGTACACCTAGTGCAAAGACACAGCGGCCCACCCACGGCTGCCTCTGACAGGCCTTGTGCCCTCAGGCCAGTGCCTCATCCCCCCAACCTGCCTGTCCCCTTTGTGACAAAAAGACGGCACTCAAGATGGCTCACAGCTCTCTCAGCTGAGTGCCTTTCCATCAGGGGAGAGGAGTGGCCGTTGGAGGCTCTCTGTCCCCTTCTTGTTTCTTTGTGCCTGTTATTGGCCCGCCTAGCTAAGCACTGACGGCTCCCTTCCGAGAGGCGGATTCCAGAAGAGGCCGAGCATCTGAGTCTGCCTTGCAGAATGGGCTTCGGGCTTCAGCTCGGTGCCAGCAGGCGAGGGGGCGGGAAAGGGAAGTCCGATGACTGCGCTTCTTCATTTGGGATTAAACTGCTTCCTGTTTTTACTTTTAGGACGAATACCTTTCTCTCGTGGCCAGGCTCATTATCCATTTTCGAGACATTCGTAAGTAAGATTTCGCATTTCTGGGTTGTTGAGATCTCTGTGAGAGGCCAGCCCTGACGCTGCCTCAGCAGAGCTTTCTGGGCAGGCCGTGGTGCCTGAGTCAGAAGGTCTGTGTCACCTCACTTCCTTTTGGGAAGTTCTTCACTGTCTTGCATTTGATTCCAGATCCCCCATCCTCCCAGAGCCTTGGCCTCAAAAATGCTGATTCTAGCATCATGGAAATGCTGTCCTCAAAGTGGTCTAAACGAGGTTGCTGTTTCACTGCTCACTTAATCTCCCTTTTCCTAGGGCTGTTGTTTTTACTTCTGGGAAGTTCTGTTTACCCTGGAACAGAAACTCTCTTCCCTAAAAGTTGATTTTATTGACCCATGGAGGCCAGAGACACTTAGGCATATGTTCCCTCCAGACTGGAAGCTTCTGAGGAGGAGCTCCTGAGTCTGCACCCTGGCTCCCTGCTGTGTTGAGGACCCCCATGTTTACCTCACGTTGTGCCTCCTCTGATTCAGAGGGCCCAGTGTGGTTCTATCAACCAGGCAGTGGCCCCAGCTCTGCAGAAGTGAGTTGTCATTGCATCCTAGGGCCAGGGTCTTGGTGCTTGTGTGTGTTACTTGGAAGTATGTGGACACCAAGTGTTCCTGGATGGCCACAGCCTGTGAAGGAAACTGGGGCCAGCAGCTGCTCTGTATTTTCAGCCAACGATGGCTCCTGCCCACTGCCGCTGCGTAACCACCAGAGGCAGGCTTCTCTTGACATAGGCCTGTCCTTGGAGCACGTGTTTGGCGAGTCCTATTGCTATTCCCCTGTGGGTTAGGGACAAGCAGCTGTACCTTCAGTGTCTGTTGTTAGGGCAAAGGGAGACGCTGAGCACCCCAGAGCCTGGTAGGTTTTGCTTCTTTCCATACTAACTTTTCACCAGAATGGCCAGCAAGGTGAACTTCACTTTCTCTGTGGTGCTGGCAAGGCGCCAGGATGTGTAAGAGGAGAAGGAGCAGCCCAGATGATCTGGCCCAGATGAGCTGGCAGACTCCCCATGTTCTGCTTTCAGGAACAGTGGCCGGGCTGGTGCACACAATCCTGTGGGGCTCATGGGGTCATGGGGAGCAGCCAAGCGGGAGGCTCAGGGCCCCATGGCTGCTACAGAAGTTCTCCACTGGGTACTGGGGTCAGCTGGACTGGCTTCCAGCTGGCCATGGACAGCCTCCGTTTCCTCATCTAGGTAACAGAGGCACTGCCTCACCAGAGCAGACTGCAAAGGGAGGCAGTGTCAAGTCTCAGCACCACTCCAGCCCTGCCGTGGGTTCCTGCAGTGTTCTTGTTACTTGTTTTCTCAGGGCTGAGCTGACACTCTGGACCTGGAAAAAAGGAAAGCCAGAGTAGGCCCAGAGTCCCCAACCTCAGAGTGCTTCAGCCTTGGGGGCAGCTCCCTAAGGCCCCAAGTTGACCCTGGAGCTACTCTGCACCCTCTGCTCCCAGGTCCCTTGTGGGGTCAGCGCTGCCAAGAGTGGAAACACTTCCCCTGGTAGCGGGGAGTACTAGGAGCTCCGTGGGGATTGAGGCTTGGGCAAATACCTAGAGAACTGACCTACCCATGGAAATATGTGGTTATATAAAACTTTGTTTACTTTGGCTTTTTTTGTTTGTGTTTTCATATAGATAACAAGAAATCTCAAGCTTCCGTCAGTGGTAAGAGTTTTCCCTTTTGAGTTAAAGTTTCTCCCAACTTTGGATTTGAGGTGACAAGAATGACATAGTGCATGCCTCATGTGCCTGGGTTAACCTGTCACTAGAGGAGAATGCTTGCGCAGAGAGCTGTGGAGGGAGGAGGCTGACCAGCTGTGCCCCGACCTCTCCAGCCTTCGTCTTCCTGAAGACTGTGAAGTCACATGATCCTCCCCATCCCGTTTCATACAAATGCTACCTTTGCCCGCAAAAAGATAAACACTCACAAAGCTATTAAGACATTATCCAAAAGTGTTGAGCTCTCTGATAGAGAATTATTATGCTGTTTTCAGTGTAATAATATGTAGTAGCATTTCTGAGAAAATGCTGTGAATTCACTTTTTTAAGTTACAAAGTTTCTTTGTAAATTTAGAAATCTGCCTGGGTGCTGTGGCTCATGCCTGTAATCCCAACAGTTTGGGAGGCTGAGGCAGGCAGATCACTTGAGGTCAGGAGTTTGAGACCAGCCTGGCCAACATGGTAAAACTCCGTCTCTACTAAAAATACAAAAATTAGACGGGTGTGGTGGCACACATTGTAGTCCCAACTACTCGGGAGGCTGAGGCATGAGAATCGCTTGAACCTGGGAGGCGGAGGTTGTAGTGAGCTGAGACTGCACCACTGCGCTCCAACCTGGGTGACAGAGTGAGACTCCATCTCAAAAAAAAAAAAAAGTTTAGAAATCCATATTTTTAAATTTCAGGGTTTATCACATAAGGGGAATTCTGGCAACTCAGCCTTGGTCTCTGCTGACTAAGCTGTGAGGGAAGGGGTTTAACAGATCCAGTCTGGCCAACTGCATTCTGCCATTGGGAAGGGAGTGCACTAGCCTCACAGGCTGCACGCCACTGTCTGCCCTGCCCTAGGCAGTAGAGCTGTACATGCCAGCTGTCTCTGCCTGTGTGGGTCTCACCTCTCAGCCAGGACAGGGATTCTTGGCCAGCTGGGCTGAGCAGCAGCAAGGGCATGTGGCCAGAACATCTGGGCCCCTTGGCATTGGAGCATGGGGTCCTGGGCACCACCCAGTTGTGTGACATGGTGGTCCTGCCAGGCCATATCTGTCTGTGGGTAGCTGTTTGCTATTAAGTCCACACTGTTGTGACAATGGCATCCTTGTCCTTTGTTGTGGCATTGCTCACTGAACTGCTGACCTGGTGGGCTTGGCATATTTCTCCTCAGTGCTCTGTGGAGCCCTCCTCTGCACCCCTCAGCTGTTCTGGCATGGTGGCCCTGCACACAGGGGCCCAGGCTGAGTTGGACTGTGCAACAGTAGGAGTGGAGCTGTGTGTGCCTGTGGACTTGTGCCCTCCCTGGGAGAGCATCCCCTGGCCACTGTGTTTCTGCTTGCTCAGAAGGGCCCATCGTGCTTTGTGTGCTCACCAAGCAGGAGGGCTGGATAGCCAGGAGAGGTGGGGGTAGCCACCTGCCCTGAAGGCCTCAGCCCATCTTTAGTGCACCTGCAGACATCAGAGAGGTCATTTGTCCCTTAACATTAGGACCCTGGACCAGGCCAGGCTAGAGGTATGGGTGGTGCAATGACCAACATATCTGGCGTCCTACCCACTCATATTTGGGAGTCTCCAGGAGCCTACTCTCTTACTGCTTGGGGCTGTGAGGGGATTGAGCCTGTAGGTAGGGGAGATCTGTGCTCTGTGAGCCTCACGCCATTTGAGCCATGGTCAGTCCATTAGGCCCTTTCCTGAGAAGCTCTGCCCTTGTGTTCCCACAGATCCTATGAATGCACTCCAGAGCCTGACTGGCGGACCCGCCGCGGGAGCCGCCGGAATTGGCATGCCTCCTCGGGGCCCGGGACAGTCTCTGGGCGGGATGGGTAGCCTTGGTGCCATGGGACAGCCAATGTCCCTCTCAGGGCAGCCGCCTCCTGGGACCTCGGGGATGGCCCCTCACAGCATGGCTGTCGTGTCTACGGCAACTCCACAGAGTGAGTACCACGCTTCCTGGAGGATTTGCCACTTTCCTTGCAAACGACAACACATTTTATTCCTGTGCTTATGATGGTATCAAGAAAAGCATGGAAAAGCTCCAAATCGCTTTTTTTTTTTTTTTTTAATCTTTGTTGTATGTGGAGAGAAAAGGCTTCCAATCTTCTTTGAGCTCCCAGAAGGGTTAAGTGATCCTGGGCCCTCCTCCTCGCCCTGGGCAGGAGGGTGGGGATGACCGGAGACTCCAGCCAAAGGTTTGTGTTTTGTGGCTGAGATAGATACAGTGTGTTTCAGGGGGTTCTCAGCCACAAGGCAGGGCTGAGTGCCAGCACTCACAACTCCACTGTCTGCCCGAGCTCTGGGCACCATCTCTTCTAGTGGTGCCCTTGCCGCTTGGTCACCCTGGGTGTGGCTTGCAGCCATATTATCTTCTGGCTTCCTTTCTGTGAAGGAGACTCTATGTCCTCTCCACACGGCTGCCCTGGTGGGGAACTGGGCTGTGATCAGGTGTTACAGGTGAACCAAAGCTGCTCTCAAGGGGAGGCAAAGAACCTCCCTCTTCTTTCCAGGACTGTCTTTTGAGATGGGGTCTCGCTCTGTGGGCCACGCTGGAATGCAGTGGCACAATCACGGCTCACTGCAGCCTTGACATCCTGGGCTCAGGTGACCCTCACACCGCAGCCTCCCGAGTAGCTGGGACTGCAGGCTCACAGCACCGCGCCCAGCTAATATTTTGTATTTTGTGTAGAGATGGGACTTTACCATGTTGCCCCGGCTTATCTTGAACTCCTGGGCTCAAGTGATCGCCTGCCTTGGCCTCCCAAAGTGTTGGGATTACAAGCGTGAACCACCGCGCCCACCCTCAGGACCTATGTTGATGTATCTTTGAGTCCCATCAACATTTCTTGGAGTATGCTGTGCCCACTGCAAAGTGCTTTAGTGTTTTTTTCCCTTTCATATAACTTTTTGTTTTTAAGATAGTTTAGGAGTCACAGGAAGTTGTGGAATAGCACAGAGAGTTCCCACATGCCCTCTACCCAGCTCTCCCCAATAACAATATCTTACATAGAACATGGTCAAAACCAAGAAATTAATGTTGAGGCAGTGTAATCACCTCAGTTAGAGACTTAACTTGGACTTCTTTTTTTTTTTTTTTTTTTTTGAGACAGTTTCACTCTTGTTGCCCAGGCTGGAGTGTAGTGGCGTGATCTCAGCTCACTGCAACTTCTGCCTCCTGGGTTTAAGCAATTCTCTTGCCTCAACCTCCTGACTATCTGGGACTACCGGTGCCTGCCACCATGCCCAGCTAATTTTGTATTTTTAGTAGAGATGGGGTTTCACCATGTTGGCCAGGCTGGTCTCAAACTGCTGACCTCAAGTGATCCTCCCTTCTGAGCCTCCCAAAGTGCTGGGATTACAGGCGTGAGCCATCACGCCCAGCCAACTTCATCAGGTTTTTACACTCATTCTTGGGCTGCATATATATGTATATGTAAGTCTGTGAGATTTTACCACATGTCAAATCAAGTAGCCGTCACCACAATTGGCATGCAGAGCTGTTCCATTACCACCAACCAGCTCTCTTGTGTTATCTTTCAGAGATCACACCTTCCCTCCAGCCCTAAGCCCTGACAATTGCTGACCTGTTGTGTGTCTCTGTAGTTCTGTCCTTTTGTGAATGTTGTATAAATGGAATCATACCATATGTGACTTTTTGAGATTGGCTTTTTAAATTCAGTCTGAGATCTTTGAGATCCACCCAGGTTTTATCAGTAGTTCATTCCTTTTCATCACTAAGTAATATTCCACAGAACGGATTTTCCATAGTTTATTCATTCACCCATGAAGGACATTGGGTTGTTTCCTGCCTTTGGCTACTATTATGCAAACAAAGCTGCTGTGGATATCTGTGTACAGGCTTCAGTGCTTCAGTGTATTTTTATCACACATCCCTCATGATAACCCTATGAAGAGGGCAGCATCACCCCCTCTGGTTTGTCCAGCTGCTAATGAGAACTGGAGTCACACCCCAGGCCAAGAGCCGGGATCAAAGGTGCTGCCTGACGCGGTCCTCACGCTCCTACCCCATCCTGTGTCGGGTTTCCTATTCTTTGAGGCCATAGGCATCCTCATTTCTACCCACTCCTGCTCTGGAGTCTTCCTCCATCCCGAGCCACCTTCCCTTGTCATACCTTAATTCTCCTCTTACTTCCTGTTGTCTAATTCTCAGTACATGCTGGTTTCCTCGTCCTAGAACCATCTGCCTGGTTCTTCGTTCCAAGCTCTCATCACCTCACTCTTCTTAGCACATCAGATACGTACACCAGCTGGGTTTAGGGAGGACCCACAGAAGTACCCGCTCAAGTTCCTTTTCATTTTGTACTCTTGTGTACTGGGTGCATTTTTTTTTATCATGAGCTTATATTTGATCATAAATTGTTTTTAAATGTATTTGAGTTTACAATGCTCACATGAGTTGCCTTGTCATCCCACTCCAGAGACTTTGTCTTAAACCAGTTTTGTCAGAAGTTCAGTGGTGAAGCTTGATATCCTGCTCATGCCCTCCCCAGTCTGACCTTGGCCCACATCCTGTTTTTAGCTTCCAAGGGGCCTGGTCTTCTGTGTGTGGCACTAGTTGAAAGTTACAGTGGGGGCTGGGCGTGGTGACTCACGCCTGTAATCCCAACACTGGGAGGCCAAGGTGGGCGGATCACGAGGTCAGGAGATCAAGACCAACTTGGCTAACATGGTGAGACCCCATATCTACTAAAAATACAAAAAATCAGCCGGGCATGGTGGCGGGCGCCTGTAGTCCCAGCTGCTCGGGAGACTGAGGCAGGAGAATGGCGTGAACCTGGGAGGCGGAGCTTGCAGTGAGCCGAGATCGCACCACTACACTCCAGCCTGGGCAACAGAGGGAAACTCCATCTCAAAAGAAAAAAAAAAGTTACAGTGGATTCTGTACTTCAGGATCTTGTTACCACCTTTGTCAGAGACCATATCTCCCTGCCCTTTACCACTTGCCTCCCTGGTCTCCCTGAAACTAGTGGTGTTGGCTGATGGGCATTTAATATCCCTTCCTGACACCTTTCCCAAAGACTACTGCATGATTAAGGCCCTTTCAGATCTTCATCTAGTGCCACCAAGAGGGCAGAGCCTGGGTCAGAAGTTTTGCCAGGGACTCTCAAAGGATAGGCCAGGGGACATTGTGGTAGTTTTCAGGTGACCCAGGTTAGTCTGAAAAGGCTGAAACTGCTGGTTGTTCCTATGGCTGGGGCTGCAGTACAGAGTTGGAAGCAAAGCTTTTCACGCTGTGCATTTCTGTTTCTCAATGAGTTTTATATCACGTGCATGTGAAGCCAACTTTAAAAATAATTTCTACTGCCAGCTGTGTGATGGACTGGGTGCTGAGGACATGTCCTCCTCCTGGATAACTAGGTCCTGGTTAGGGTGCACTTTGGATTGCTGGCGTGCAGCAGTTGGGGAGGCTTTGTCCTCCTGAGCCTCGGCTGCTGCAAGGTGGGGGAAAGTAAGCTTGGGATTCCTCTAGTCAGCCAGGGTTTGTGCTGGGTCCTGTGTCACCCCCCAGGTCCCCCAGAAGCAGGTGCAGATTGGAGGAACATGTCCCCAGTGTAAGACCTGTGACAGTTGCACATTAAGGTCAAGCAATCAGCATACAGAGATCACCAACCATGAAAGGAAGGAGAGACACCATGAAGGTGAACAGAAATAATAGACACATGTAGGCGTGCCCAGTGACCACACATACAGGAACTGTTAGATATGGGCCATGGGGTATATAAAGAAATAAAGTGGAGAGCCGGGCACAGTGGCACGTAACTATACTCCTGGCTACTCGGAAGGCTAAGGCAGGAGGATTTGCTTGAGGCCAGGAGTTTGAGGCTATGGTGAACTATGATTGCACCACTGTACTCCAGCCTAGGGGATAGAGCGAGACACCATCTCTGAAAAAATAGAAAACAAAAAAGAAAAGAAAAAGCAAAAATTCAAATGAAAAAGCATCATCAGGAGCAATGAAGCAGATTTGAAATAGAACCAAATGAAAGCCATAGAAATCAGCAGTATAATTTTAGAACAAAGGAAGTGGATGAATAAACAGCGCATTAGATACAGCTGAAGAAAGAATTTGTGTAATAGAAGCTACATTTGAAGAAATTACCTAGAATGTAGCACAGAGAAGAGCACATGGAAAATATGACAGCAAGGGTAAGAAATGAGGATAAGATCAGAAATTCGAATTGGCATCCAAGCAAAGCCCCAAAAGGGTCAAATGGAGAGAATGGAAGAAAACAATATGTGAGGGGATAACTACTGAGAAAAGCCCATCTGGCCCCAACCTACTTAGCCATCTCATTTGCTGTGAGACTGCGGAGCACCAAAGGCCAGAGGAATATCTTAGAAATAGTCAGTTCCTGCAAAGGAGCAATGAGTACGCTCAGCAGTGGAGTCAGAAAGATAATAGAATATTGTTAAAGCACTGAGAATAGAGCTGCCAGTCACATTTGTATGCCAGCAAGACTCAAGGATGTGGAAAGCAAGCCATTTTTAGATAAACCTAGCCTTAGAAACTTTCAGTAAAAGATTTTCTAAAGGATATATCCTTTTTTCTCCTTTTTCCAATAAGCCTTTTGCACTCTTAGATATATTCTTTTGTTTATGCTCTCCTCTTCCCTCTCAGGTGATGCAAGGTATAAAATGGGAAAAGAAACGTTGAGCGTAGGTGATAGTAAATGTGTGTAAATCTAAACCAGTGATTCTCACCCAGGGTGATGTTCCACCACAGGGGATATTTGACAATGTCTGGAGACATTTTGGGATGTCACTACTGTGGGGGTGCTGCTGGTGCATAACAGGTGGAAGCCAGAGATGCTGCTAACCATCTTACAAGTACGGGCCAGCCCCCCACAACATAGAATCATCTGGGTCAAGTGTCAGTAGTGTAGTGAAAAGGTTGAAAATCCCTGGTGTAAATAAAAATTTACCTCTGTAAAATAAAACAGTCAAGCTAACTTCCATACAGACTTGCCACATTCCAAGCACTATTTTATTTTATTTTATTTTATTATTATTTTTTTGAGATGGAATCTCACTCTGTCACCAGACTGGAGTGCAATGGCACAATCTCAACCCACTGCAACCTCCACTTCCTAGGTTCAAGCGATTCTCCTGCCTCAGCCTCCCAATTAGCTGGGACTACAGGCTCGCCACCACGCCCAGCTAATTTTTGTATTTTTAGTAGAGACAGGGTTTCACCATGTTGGCCAGTTGGTCTCAATCTCCTGACCTCATGATCTGCCCACCTTGGCATCCCAAAGTGCTGGGATTACAGGCGTGAGCCACCGTGCCCGGCCTATTATTATTATTATTTATAGACCTAGGGTCTCCTCATGTTGCCCAGGCTGGTCTTGAATTTCTGGGCTCAGGCGATCTGCTGCCTCAGCTGTGCAAAGTCTGAGATTATGGGCATGAGCCACAGCACCCAACCCCAGGCACTATTTTGAGTGTTTTACTTACATAATAGATTATTTAATTCTTAGTCCAGTGTGTGGAGTGGATACTGTTATTGTGTTTTCTAACAGGGAAAACTGAGGCAATGAGCAGTGACAGAGTTGAGGTTTTGAGTCCAGGCAGCCTCGCTCAGAGGCTGTATCCCTAGCCTCACATCCATCCAGCCTCTTAATAGAATGTCTACTGTGAAGAGTTAAGATCAACAAAATATGATATAAATGGAAGTCAGCAGGGAGATAGAGTGTGAATATCGGTTCTGTCATGTACATATAAAACCTACTTTAAAATAGTAAATTTGGGAAATGCTAAAATATTGATAAGGTTTATATTTTAAGTTAAATATGCATGATAAAATTGAAAAATTACTGCTAAAACAATGGAAATAATTCATAAAATTAAAATCAGTAGAAAAAATAGGATAAGGCAGAAATCCAGATAATACAAAGTTCAGTCCAGTCACCCAACAAAAATGCAATCAAAAAAGACAAAGCTTAGAAAAGGAAAGACAAAGGCCTGGTGCAGTGACTCACGCCTGTAATCCCAGCACTTTAGGAAGCTGAGTCAGGCAGATCATGAGGTCAGGAGATTGAGATGATCCTGGCCAACATGGTGAAAACCTGTCTCTCCCATCTACTTGTGAGGCTGAGGTGGGAGGATGACTTGCTTGAGCCCAGAATGCCGAGGCTGCAATGAGCCATGATAGAGACACTGCATTCCAGCCTGGATGACAGAGCAAAATCCCATCTCAAAAAAGAAACAAACAAAAAAAAAGATGAAGAAAGATGTATTAGGTAATTACTTCAATTACATCTCTTTGTTATTGATAAACAGACCAAAAAATTCATTTACAGAAAATTTGAACAATGTAATGAACAACTTAATCTAAGCATATGATGGAACAATATATTTCTAAAAATCATAAAGCAAGCTTCAACACATTTCAGAAAATTTAAAAGTATTGTCATACTTTTTGTTATTGTTGTTGTTGTTTTGAGACAGAGTCTCACTCTGTCATCCAGGCTGGAGTGCAGTGGTGCGATCTTGGCTCACTGCAACCTCTGCCTCCTGGGTTCAAGCAATTCTCCTGCCTCAGCCTCCCGAGTAGCTGGGATTACAGGCGCGTGCCACCATGCCCACTGATTTTTGTATTTTTAGTAGAGATGGGGTTTCACCATGTTGGACAAGCTGGTCTCAAACTCCTGACCTCAAATGATCCTCCTGCCTGAGCCTCCCAAAGTGCTGGGATTTACAGGTGTGAGCCACTGCACCCAGCCGGTCATACATGTTTTATGAATGTCAAATAGAGTTAGAAATCTGTCACAAAATAAATTTAAAAAGCTTTACACGTGGCCAGGCACAGTGACCCATGCCTGTAATCTCAACACTTTGTGAAGTCGAGGCAGGAGGATCACTTGAACCCAGGAGTTTGAGATCAGCCTGGGCAACAAAGTGAGACTGCCTCTACAAAAATTTTACAAATTAGTTGGGTGTGGTGGCATGCATCTGTAGTTCCAGCTACTTGGGAGGCTGAGGCAGGAGGGTCACTTGAGCCCAGGAGGTCAAGGGTGCAGTGAGCCACAATGGCACCATTTCAGTCCAGCCTGGGCAACAGAGTGAGATCCCATCTCAAAAAAAAAAAAAAAACTTACACCCATCAGAATTGCTAAAATGAATAGTGACAGCCTCAAATGTTGGTGACAGAGAAACTGAATCACTCATATTGCTGGTCAGAATGTAAAGTGATTTTACCTTCTTTCAAAATGAAATATGCAACTCAGCAGTTACACTCTTGGATATTTTTCCTAGAGAAATGGAAACCTTGCATAAAAACCCAGGCACAAATTTTAACAGCAGCTTTATTTGTGGTAGCCCAAATCTGCAGTTACCCAAATGTCCTTCACGTGAATGGTTAAACACAGTTTGAGGTGCTTGTACTATGGAATACCCTGGCAGTACAAGGAAGGAACTGTTGCTAGAACTACAACCTGTATGCTGAATGTAAAAAGCCAAAGGTTCATACTGTATGGTTCCATTTTTGAAATATCATATGTAATTTTGAAATTACAAAATTTTAGAAATGGAGGATGCTGCAGTGGTTGCCAGAGTTTGTGAGTCCGGGTTGCTGAGAGAGGTGGCAACATGAGGGATCCTTGTGGTATGGGGACTGTGCAGTGTATTGACTGGTGGTGACTGAACCCACCCAGGTGGTTAAATTGTCCAGAACTGAGTACACACACCTACACAAGTGAGCACACATCGTGGTTATGATACCTTGTAATTTTGTAGAATGTTACCATTGGAGGAAACGGCAAAGTATACAAAGGATCTCTCTGTATTTCTTTAATACAGCTTTATTGAGACATCATTCTCTTCAGCATACAATTCACCCATCTGAAGTGCTCCACTCGGTAGGTTTTAGTGTAACTCACAGAGTTGTGCAACCATCATCACAATTTTAGAACATTTTTATGTTCACCCCAAAAGAAACCTCACCTCAGAAAATCTTGTAATTGACTGTTCATATAAGCAGTTTTCATAATAGCCACAAAGTAGAAGCAGCCCAAATGTTCATCAGCTGATGAATGGATAAATAAAACACAGGAAATCGGTGTTGTAGAATATTATTTGGCGATAAAAATGACACGGAAAAGCTGATACATGCCACGACATGGGCGAACTCAACTATTATGCTAAAGAAGCTAGTCACAAAACAGCACGTTTGGTGCCATTCGTACAGAGTCCAGAAGTGGCCAATCCATAGAGACAGAGAGGAGATGACTGATTTCCAGAGTCTAGGCTTCTTACCTATCCAAAAGACTCAGTTGTCCCTTTTCTTTTCTCTTTGGTTATTAACAGAGTAACTCGTGATAGGAAATTCCAAAATCAACACAAATGCTACTTCGTATTCTATCTTTCTGTCTGTGGTAAATGGAACGTTCAGATTCCAGTGGCAGCCGTGGCAGTGGGGACTTTGCTGGCTGTTTTGTCCCTTGCTGTGCAGCCCTGCAGCGTTTCTGGGAACCTGCCTTGTGGACTGACTGGAGACTCTGGTCTTTTCTCAGCCCAGCTGCAGCTCCAGCAGGTGGCGCTGCAGCAGCAGCAGCAACAGCAGCAGTTCCAGCAGCAGCAGCAGGCGGCGCTACAGCAGCAGCAGCAGCAGCAACAGCAGCAGTTCCAGGCTCAGCAGAATGCCATGCAGCAGCAGTTCCAAGCAGTAGTGCAGCAGCAGCAGCAGCAGCTCCAGCAGCAGCAGCAGCAGCAGCAGCATCTAATTAAATTGCATCATCAAAATCAGCAACAGGTACCAGGTCTCCTGTTCCTGCTCTTGGCCTCCCTCCTGCAATGTGAGCCCTGGGCTGGCATCAGTCACGATGCTGGGTGCAGTGCACGGAGCCAGCCGAGGGTCCTCTTGACACACATGTGCCTGCCCTTTTCCATGGGCTTCTCGAAAAGTCTGGGACAAGGCTGGGCCCAGTGGCTCATGCCTATAATCCCAGCACTTTGAGAGGCTGAAGCAGGCAGATCACCAGGTCAAGAGTTCGAGAGCAGCATGGCCAGCATGGTGAAACCCCGTCTAAAAATACCCCGTCTACTAAAAATACAAAAAATTAGCTGGACATGGCGCACACCTATAATCCCAGCTATTCGGGAGGCTGAGTCAGGAGAATTGCTAGAACCTGGGAGGCGGAGGTTGCAGTGAGCTGAGATCGCACCACTGCACTCCAGCCTGGGTGACAGCGAGACTCCGTCTCAAAAAAAAAAAAAAAGGGAAAGAAAAGTCTGAGAGAGGTAGGAAAAACAGGCCCTGACTCACTAGGAAGGTTCTGTGATCGAGCCCTTCCATTTGGGCTCGGGGCATCTGGCGGTAGGCCTCCTGTGTGCTTCAGGGGCTGCGAGGGATTCAAACAAGAGTGAGCTGAAGCAAGAAGTGAGATGAACACTCTGAGGCTTGGGACTACTTGAGCCACTGTGGACCATTTTGGCTGAGGACACGTGTGCCTCCTGTTTACCTCTCTGTCTTGGGTTCTGGGCTCAGTGTTAGTCAGCCTCCAGCTGGTGTTCCATGGGGTGATGGTGATGTCATGTTAGCAGCACTGCTTCTCAGAAGTTGTTCAGCTTCCCATAGTTTCCATAGAGAGTCTAGACGTGTTAAACATCTGCCCTCACAACAGGTCTTGGTTGGGAGAGGAAAGCCCCAAAGGGCCGCCACCACCCTCCTACCCCTTCAGGCCTCAGCTTGCTGGGCTTCTCTGGATCTTGGGGCGCCTGTCCCAGAGCCGACGGTGCATCTGCAGCCACACTTTTCCTTCTCATGCTAACCAGCAGATCTTGACTGTCACCGTGAGGCTCATGCCACTGACCTGTAGGGGCAAAACAAGCATCATTGCAGAGGCTTCAGAAATCTGCAGTTGCCTCAGCTTTTATCCTAGCTTCCATGGAGCTATACCTGTTCATTGTCACCTTTTGCTGAAGCTTCTAGATATGTCCTTTGAACCATCCTAGTGGAATGGTAGACCAGAGCCCAGACACACGCTTGGTGCCTCCTCAGTGTCAGGAAGGCAGCTGGTGTTGGCCTCGGGGACCCAGAGTCTTTCTATGGGAGATGTGCCTCTCCCCATGTAAGTGAGAGGTCAGCCTGTCAGCTCAGGAAGGCCTTTTTTTTTCTTTTCTTTTCTTTTTTTTTTTTTGAGACTTTTTTTGAGTCTTACTGTGTCGCCCAGGCTGGAGTGCGGCGGTGTGATCTCGGCTCACTGCAATCTCCACCCCACTGGTTCAGGTGATTCTCAGCTTCCCAGGTAGCTCTCCTGCCTCAGCCTCCCAAGTAGTTGGGATTACAGGTGTGAGCCACCATGCCTGGCTAATTTTTGTATTTTTAGTAGAGACAGGATTTCGCCAGGTTGTCCAGGCTGGTCTCGAACTCCTGACCTCAGGTGATCTGCCCACCTCGGCCTCCCAAAGTACTGGGATTATAGGCATGAACCACTGCACCCAGCCAGGAAGGCCTTCTTGATGGCTCTGCAGATGGCCACCTGGGCTTCCTGGGGCCCAGAGTGTCACAGGGAGGAGCTGGTGCCACAGAGGCAAATGAGCGATAACCGAGTGCTGCTTGGTCTGTCTCTAGATACAGCAGCAGCAGCAGCAGCTGCAGCGAATAGCACAGCTGCAGCTCCAGCAACAGCAACAGCAGCAGCAGCAGCAACAGCAGCAGCAGCAGGCTTTGCAGGCCCAGCCGCCAATTCAGCAGCCACCGATGCAGCAGCCACAGCCTCCGCCCACCCAAGCTCTGCCCCAGCAGCTGCAGCAGATGCATCATCCACAGCACCACCAGCCACCACCACAGCCCCAGCAGCCTCCAGTTGCTCAGAACCAACCATCACAACTCCCGCCACAGTCACAGACCCAGCCTTTGGTGTCGCAGGCACAAGCTCTCCCTGGACAAATGTTGTATACCCAACCACCACTGAAATTTGTGAGTACCTGTGGCCCACAGTGGAGCACATGCAGCCCGTGGCTCTGTCAGCAGTAGTTTCTAGAGTCTTTGACTAGAGATAGCATGTCCTATTCTTCAAGTGCTGAGACTTCAGGCGGCCCCCGCCCCTTGCCAGCCCTGCTGACTCTAGCACAGCTCAGCAGGGAAGCATGTGTTTTGCGTTTTGTGTTCCAAGAGCTGCTTCTGCACCCCGCATAGGGTGCTGGCTGCTGCTGCTGGGGCACCAAGTCGCATTCCAAGCAGTGTGGCTGATTGCAGCAGTTCTGTGAGCACTTCGACTGATGGGCACCACATGGAAGAATGTGCCAGCTCCATCAGTGTCTGGTGGTTTGCCAACTGCTCAGAGTTAATGTTCTAAGCAAATATCTTTTTTGTTTTCTTTACACTCTACCAAGTCTCAGGAGAACAAAGTTCGTTACTATATTTTCGAGGGGAGTATTAATATAAAATACTGTTATTCCCAGTCTCATTTTGTATCTCTACACAAAGCCAGTCTACTCAGTGACATTGGCACAGAGGATAGAGTATGATCACCAGGATGGAGGTGGCTGCATCAGGGGCCCATTTGGATAACTCTTTGGCTCACTTGGTTTTTGTGGCCTTTTCTATTTGTGATTCATGAGTGGAGTGGGGCCTGAGCCAAATGTGGGGGTGAACAAGAGGCCTCACAGGCAGGCTGGAAGTCCAGGAGAGTTGTGAGGAGCAGATATGGTCACTCATCTGTCACCTGGGAGTCGACACACTGCCTGACCCCTGGGACTGTGCAGAATGAAACCCTTGTGTGCTGCATGGTAGAATGTGCCCTGGAAGGGTTTGCCCTGGTGGCTTGGAGATGTCTAAGGAAGAGCCCCCTGTGTGGTAGTGCGGGCCTGTCTCGTCCCTCTGGAGACCCCTCCATGCAGTGGCTCCACAGTTGCCCCTTTTGCCCAAGCTTGCCCCCCACCCCCACTTTTTTTTTTTTTTGAAGACAGGGTCTCTGTGTTGTCCAGGCTGGAGTGCACTGACGTGATCAGACCTCCCTCGCTCAAGCGATCCTCCCACCTCAGCCTCCCAAGTAGCTGGGACTGCATGTGTGCATCCCCACACCTAGCCACAGTTTTGTATATTTTGTAGAGATGGGGTTTGGCCATGTTGCCCAGGCTAGTTTTGATCTCCTGGACTTAAGCAATCCGCTGGCTTCGGCCTCCCAGAATGCTGAGAATACAGACAGGAGCCGCTATGCCCTGCCCTCTGCTGGCCAGCTGACCCAGCTTTCCTTCAATGAATCAGGCTGAGTGAGGCTCTCATGGACCATCAGCATGCTTGGCGCAGAGGATGAGCAGGCTAGGCTGTAAGCTCTGCATTGGAAGCTGTCAGTGCTTGTGGTGATAGCTGGTGCTGAGGGATGTGGAGACATCCCAGTGGGAGGGCCACACTGCCACTTGCCAGAATTGGATTTGAGCTAATGGGATCCTAGATGGCTGGTGAGGTGACATCACAGCACATGAAGTCATGAAAGTCCCATTCCTCATCTCAAGAAAGGCT
This sequence comes from Trachypithecus francoisi, assembly GCF_009764315.1. NCBI lineage: Eukaryota > Metazoa > Chordata > Mammalia > Primates > Cercopithecidae > Trachypithecus > Trachypithecus francoisi. The sequence continues at coordinate 40,183,449 of NW_022681459.1, read as the reverse complement.
CCATTTCCTAAGCTCCCACAGGAGGAGTGGGCTCTGCTCTCTGACCCAGGTAGCTCCAAATCACATTTTCTTTCTCCCTTAAGGTCCGAGCTCCGATGGTGGTGCAGCAGCCCCCCGTGCAGCCCCAGGTGCAGCAGCAGACGGCAGTACAGACAGCTCAGGCTGCCCAGATGGTGGCTCCCGGAGTCCAGGTGAGGAGGGCCTGGGTGTGGAGGGCTCCATAGTTACCAGCAGGTGCATGGTCACCTGCACATGGAGTGCTACAGTGAGGATTCTGGTTGGATTAGGGGCTGGGGGCTAAGTTGGTAAAGCAGTTGCTTCTCTCCCCCTTGCACTCTGCAAGACACCCCTGGAGTCCTTGGGGTGGGCAGCTCTGCTTGGTCATGTCTAGGACCCACCAGTCTCATAGTGCGTGTCATTTCCAGCTTTGCTTGGGCATCCTTCATCATCCCTCTTCCTTGCCACTCTGAGTGACTCAGGAAACATGTATCAGAGAGTAGAAGGCTGCAGTTTTGTCCTCACCTCTCACTTTCCATTTGAGAGTCTGAGTACAGAGCTGACCAGGGTGGAGGGCAGCTTTCTAGACACTCGGAAGCAGATGGGAGCCACACGCAGCAGGAGCGTGGGAGAGGGCATCCTGGTGCTCGCCTGCACTCAGGGACTCTGGTGCTGTGTGGTGAGAAGCATGCTGCTCCCATGTTGCTGAGCTTGCTGGTGTGTCACATGTGTGGAACATGTGTGTGTCTCTGTGTGTCACGTGTCAGTGGAATGCAGATGGCCTCATCTGGCCTCCTAGCGTCCTGGGATTGGAGTCCCAGGGTTTCTGTACCTTCTCCTATAGCCCCTCCTCTCCTTCTTGCTGCCACTGAGGCGGGGAGACGTACGGTCTGGGGCTTCAGTTTTTCCGCTTTCCACATGATGGTGGAAACACTATTGGTCCTGACTCGGAGGGGATGTTGCCTTTAGGAAGAGTCAGAATGTGCTAGTTGATGTGGTAAGACTGTGGCTGGGTCCCAGCCCACAGCTGGCAGTGCGCCTGCACTTTGCTGTCGTCTTAAGGGTGGCAGGCTTCATCTCACACCTGGGGGTGCTCAGTAATGTCCTTCCTGGTGCCTGCTACCTCTTTTAAGTCCCTGGGAAGCTGTCTGAGGAGGGAATCTGAGGTGTTTAGCTGCAGCTGAGGTTAGCATCCTACCTTGGCATGGCACCAAATGACTTGGGGCCAGGGTCCCCATGTCACATTCTTACTTAGGTGGAGCCCTGTATGAAACACACCACAGAACTCACATTCAGTTACAACTGGGGGAGGCTGACCACTTCGTGTGACAAAGTTGGAGGTCTCTGTCACCTTCCTGTGTGTCTCGGCATGTCCTCAGGCCTCCTGGGGGGCTACCTTGTCCTGGGCTCATGCAGAGGAGGGATGTGGTATGTTCACAGTCAGCTTAGTGGTGGCACATAGTGACTGCCCAGCCAGTGGAAGCTGCTGCCTTTGCCTCTTTGGACCGTCGCTCCTCTGTTCAGGACCTTACTTCATGGAAACTTTTTTTTTTTTTTTTGAGATGGAGTCTCTGTTGCCAGGCTGGAGTACAGTGGCACGATCTTGGCTCACTGCAACCTCTGCCTCCCGGGTTCAAGTGATTCTCCTGCATCAGCTTCCCGAGTAGCTGGGACTACAAGTGCGCGCCACCACGCTCGGCTAATTTTTGTATTTTTAATAGAGAGAGAGTTTCATCATGTTGGCCAGAATGGTCTCGATCTCTTGACCTCATGATCCGCCCACCTTGGCCTCCCAAAGTGCTGAGATTACAGGCATGAGCCACCGTGCCCGGCCAGAAACTTCTATACTGCAGGTCAAGCCCAGCAGGAAAGTGAGAACTGCTCTTTTCTTTCTTTCTTTCTTTTTTTTTTTTTGTTTTTGAGACAGAGTCTCACTCTGTCATCCAGGCTGGGTTGCAGTTGTGCGATCTTGGCTCACTGCAACCTCTGCCTCCGGGGTTCAGGCAATTCTTGTGCCTCAGCCTCCCAAGTAGCTGGAACTACAGACACACACCACCACACCTGGCTAATTTTTGTATTTTTAGTAGCAATAGGGTTTCACCAGTTGGCCAGGCTGGTTTGAACTCCTGACCTCAAGTGATTCACCCGCCTCAGCCTCCCAAAGTGCTGGGATTACAGGCATGAGCCATCACTCCCAGCCTAGAACTTCTGCCTCCCTCCCCTCCCTCCGTCTGTCTTCCCCTCCCTCCCTCCTCCCCTCCTTCCCTCCTTCCTTCCTTTTTTTTTTTTGACAAAGTCTTGCTCTGTCACCTAGGCTAGAGTGGCTGGAGTGCAGTGGTGCAATCTTGGCTCACTACAGCCTCCATCTGCCAGATTCAAGCAATTGTCCTGCCTTTGCTCCCAAGTAGCTGGGACTACAGGCATGCACCACTATGCCCAGCTAATTTTTTTTTTTTTTTTGTATTTTTAGTAGAGATGGGCCAGACTGGTCCTAAGCTCCTGACTTCAAGTGATCCACCTGCCTCAGCCTCCCAAGGTGCTGGGATTACAGGCATGAGCCACTGTGCCCAGCCGAACTTTCCTTTTCTTTCCATTTCTTGGTATTTGGAAAGTGAACAGCTGTGGAACAGCCCATGTTCTTAGCTGGTGCAGGTCCAGCTGGTATGTTCGTTAGGCTTCTAGCTCAAGGAAGTGTCCACTCTGCAGTCTTACTGGCATCCCATCACCTTCCAGAAGCAGGATGCCAGCTGTGTGTGCTCATGGCCCATGCTGAGGCTGTCCTTGAAGTGCTGGTCTTCCTATCGGTTTCTCCACCCCTTGTTTCAGGTGGAGGTCCCCGCCCGGCTGGCACAGGAAGGATGGAGAGTGGTTACCACTGTGGTTCGTTGCCGAGCGAGTTTAGTGTTTTAAGGATCATTGCCCACCTGCCCTGTGGCACCATGTGCTGCCTTGCAGGGGATTCCCAAGTGCTAATGGCAGAGGAGCCTTGTAGTTTCTCAAAATCCAACAGTGGGTAGCGCATATCTATGAGGTGCTTCTCAGTCCAAATGTAGCACCTTGAAATTCTGTAACCCACGTTCTGCTGGTTTTCTCTCAGAGCTTGGTCTTGCCTTGTTGCAAGCAGTGCAGTTTCTTGGGGGCTGATTGGGCACCCTCACTGCACTGTTCCACCAACAGCAGCTTCCCCTGCCGGGGGATGGGGGGGTTTGGGCTCAGCAAGTGCTCTGAGGGGCCCTCTGGATTGATGATCTTCTTTTGAATCTTGAATTGGCACAGTGACCAGGTGAGGCTATGGTACTCTGATTTAAAAACTTTAAAAGTATGTGTGGTAAGAAAGTGGAGAGGAATAGAAGTAAGAGAACCATTCCATGAGAGAGAAGGTCTGGTGTCCTTTCTGATTCTTTCCCATAATCAAGGCCATGCTCTCCTGTGGTTTTTGTGCAGCATCTTCCACATCAACATGGGATGAAATGTTCTCCTTTAATTAGAAAGCCCTGGTCGACGCCAAGGGACTCTCCTCATACTCTGTGAATGTCTCCTGCCATCCTCAGTTACCATCTTGTTCTTGGACCTTGTAATAATTTCTGGTTTTTTGCTGTTATCAGTGACACATATCTTGATGTCCTAGATTGTTCCTAGATTGTTCCTGAAGCTGATGGAGGTGAGTGACTGGTTCACTTTGAGGGCCTTCAGATCTGATCAGCCACCATCTAACCAGGAGGTCAGAGATGCAGATTGGAGCTCCCCTTGTGTTGTTCACACAGTGGACATCAGGACGTGGTGACCACGTGTTGCAGCTTTGTATGTGTAAGCTGCTGCGTGCTGTGGAAACAGGCCTCTGAGTTCATGAATGAAATTCTGGGATTGGGGGCCCCAATGCAGGCAGCCCTCCATGCCCTGTCTCTCAAGCTCATCTTAGAGCTGAAGAGAGGCGCCTTGTTAGGCCCTTTGCAGTACTGTGGTGATGAGTGTGGTAAAGGGTAGCCTGGGACTGAGTATTCTGGAAAAATTGCTCAGCCTTGTGCTGTGCACACCTGGTTCTCTTTCCAGTGTTATTTATGTAGCTGAGAAGGGCGATGTCACCCATAAGGGGATTTAGCAGGACACAGCAGACTTCTCTTTCTCTCCTGTAAAACCAAGACATGCCAGGCACAGTGGCTCATGCCTGTAATCCCAACACTTTGGGAAACAGAGTTGAGTGGATCACTTGAGACCAGGAGTTCAAAACTATCCTGGGCAAGTTTTGCCTGTCCTTGCTTTGCCTAACACAGCAAGACCCTGTCTCTACAAAAAAATAAAAATAAAAAATTAGCTGGGCACAATGGTGCGTGTCTGCAGTCCCAGTTACTCGGGAGGCTGAGGTGGGAGGATCACACAAGCCCAGGGGTTTGAGGCTGCAATGAGCTGTGATGACAGCATTGCACTATAGCCTGGGAGACAGAGCAAGACTCTTGTCTCTTTAAAAAAGCAAGAAACAGGCCGGGCGCGGTGGCTCAAGCCTGTAATCCCAGCACTTTTGGAGGCCGAGACGGGTGGATCGCAAGGTCAGGAGATCGAGACCAACCTAGCTAACACGGCGAAACCCCGTCTCTACTAAAAAATACAAAAAACTAGCCGGGCGAGTTGGCGGGCGCCTGTAGTCCCAGCTACTTGGGAGGCTGAGGCAGGAGAATGGCGTAAACCCGGGAGGCGGAGCTCGCAGTGAGCTGAAATCCGGCCACTGCACTCCAGCCTGGGTGACAGAGAGAGACTCCGTCTCAAAAAAAAAAAAAAAAGCAAGAAACAGGACAGAATGCATCTCGTTTTCTTTTTTTTTTTTTTTTTTTTTAAGACGGAAGCTCTTGCTCTGTCACCCAGGCTGGAGTGCAATGGCGCAATCTCAGCTCACTGCAATCTCCGCCTACTGGGTTCAAGGGATTCTCCTGCCTCAGCCTCCCAAGTAGCTGGGATTACAGGCTTGTGCCTGGCTAATTTTGTATTTTTAGTAGAGACAGGGTTTCTCCATGTTGGTCAGGCTGATCTTGAACTCCCGACCTCAGGTGATCCGCCCACCTTGGCCTCCCAAAGTGCTGGGATTACAGGCATAAGTCACCATGCCGGGTTTTTTTTTTTTTTTGAGACAGTCTTGCTCTGTTGCCCAGGCTGGAGTGCATTGGCTCAATCTTGGCTTACTGCAACCCCACCTCCTGGATTCAAGCAATTCTCTTGCCTCAGCCTCCCAAGTAGCTGGGATTACAGGTATGCACCACCACACCTGGCTAATGTTTGTATTTTTAGTAGAGACGAGGTTTCATTATGTTGGCCAGGCTGGTCTTGAACTCCTGGCCTCAAGAGATGTGCCCGCTTTGGCCTCCCGAAGTGCTGGAATTACAGACGTAAGCCACTGTGCCTGGCCATGCATCTCATTTTCAAACAGTCCCTATACCTTTGTCGTTTAACCTTCTGTTCTTTTAGTATGTGAAAACCAAACTCTAATTTACAAGTCACAAAGGATTATCAAAGACAGACCTCCATTATAGACATGTATGTGGCATTGCTGATTCACAGCAGCTCTACTGAAGCCTTGGCCACCCTGGAGGACCCTCTCTCTTTTCTGTGGACCCTGGACCCTTCTGCACAGTGACTGCAGTGGGGAGAGTCAGACCTGGGAGTGGGGAGAGGTTTTTTGGACTCCTCTCTGGGTAGATGTGCGTTGGGAAGTAGTGAAATGTTGTTGAGAGCTGCCTGGCTCATCGGATCCAGTAGACATAACTGGTGCTTTTGGGTTGGCATTTGTAGTTGAAAGAAACTGGGCTTTCCTTATCAGGAGTTCTCAGTTATAAGAACACCAGTCAGAAGTACATTAGACTTAAGCTTTGCCTTCCTTGTGTTTTTTTGTTTGTTTTTCTCTTCCTGGAAAAAAAGTTTGCTTCTCTCATACCATCTGACTTACTTCTAGGCTTTTCTCCCTTGTGGAACGAGTGCTGTTGAGCACTGCTGCACTCTCAGACGGGCTCCTCCGAAGTGCCGCAGGTAGTGGTAAATAGACTCTTACCCCATTGGGATCGCTTCTTTGTTTCTCACCCCCAGTTAGTTCATTTGTTGTTCTGGCTACAGGAGGAACGAGTGAGGTTCTGGTTGGCATCTGCTAGGCCGTGTCACCCCGGCTTCTAGTGCCTCCTGTGTGTGCCCATGGTTGTGAGTGTGGGCCCTGTGTGTGAGGCCACAGGTCTCCCTGCAGCCACTCTCCTGCTGGAGCTGTGTTACTGGCATCCGTCGCTGCCTGCACTGAAGGCTGACAGCACCTCCCGGAGCTTGGGACCCGGAGCACAGCCTCCCACCATGAGATGTGTTGTTTTTCCGTGGATCAGTCCTGCTTTCTTTCTGAGCTTGGCGTGTTTTATTCTAGTTTGTTACCATCCTAAGTGCCTGTAGGCCTTGCTCTCCAGGAACGAGACTCGGGCCCTATCTCCAACTCAGAACCCAGAGCAAGAGTGGTCGGGCCTGCGCCCACAACAGTGCTCAGCTGCCCTGCTGCCTTTATAGTTCAAGAAGTGTCCATAGATGAGGGAAATGGTCCTGGCTCATACTGGAGTTCCTGACTCACATCCCTGTGGAGGTGAACTTCCTCATCAGGGCGGAGGCCTGCCAAGCAGTCCCCCTAGGCTTCTTTTGCTCACCTTTGCCCATTTTTGTTATGAAAGAAAACCGGTTCCTCAATAGATACCAGAACCAGCAGCCCTCAGGCCTGGAGGAGGAGAGGTGGATGATTTGGGTTGGGGCTGTAAGAAGTGTGCCACTGAGAAGGAAGGACGCTGTGAGCAGGCTTACCTGAGCTCATGGTTCAGTGGGAGTCGAGTGTTCTCATCACAAGCTTTGGTGGAATGTACTCTTGACGTCTGTCCCCGGGAGCCTGGTCTCCAGAAACACCAGCCCGGGCCCTCAAGGTCTGGCTCTGATGGTTCTGTGGGCTATAGAATTCTAATCTGTTAGCGAGGTGTGTTCAGAAGTGTGTTGACACCAGTGCAGGAGAGCAGCCAATAGAATAGAAAGGTCTGGAAGCAGCATTCTTGGCAAATCTTCTAGATTCCCAGTGCCCAGATAGACCTGGAGGTGCTGTGGGCTTGAATGTGTGGGCGGCCTCCCTTCCCAGGCTGCCCCGAGCTGTCCAAGGGTTCCTCGCCCTGGTGCTCCTTCTTGCAGAGGCTACACATGTCCTCTCCACCTGCCCAGGCACTGAGTTTCTTTGTTGCGATCACCTTGTCTGTTGTCCCTCTGTCCTCAAAGATGATCACGGAAGCCTTGGCCCAAGGTGGGATGCACATAAGAGCCCGGTTCCCGCCCACCACCGCTGTGTCCGCCATCCCGTCAAGCTCCATCCCTTTGGGCAGACAGCCCATGGCACAGGTATTTAACGGGGCAGCGCCCAGGGCACGGCTGGGAGCTCGGGGCGTCCTCTGAGCGCCTTTGTAAAGCACACCTGTCATTATCATTGCCGGTGACTTCCTTTATGGTGGCTTTCAGAGTGCCAAACCCACAGTCACTTTTTTTTTTTTTTTAATGAAGCTAAGCCCAGCTTGTGCTTCTTGAGAGGATATGAATAAATATCTGGGTCTTTTCAGCTTAAAATAGTTATACTGTATGCATTTTCATGGTAAAAATAAAACAGAAGCTAAGCAAAAGTTTTGCTTTCTAGAGCTGTGCTATCTAAGCATGTGTGGCTGTTTACATTTAAATTAACTAAAATTAGGCCGGGCACAGGGGCTCACACCTGTAATCCCAACACCTCGGGAGGCCGAGATGGGAGGATCACTTGAGGCCGGGAGTTTGAGACCAGCCTGGTTCACATAGTGACATACTCTCTCTAATTTTATATATATATATATATATTTTTTTTTTTTTTATAGGAAAAATATATATATATGTGTGTGTATTTTTTTTATTTTTTGAGACGGAATCTCGCTCTCCCAGTCTGGAGTGCAGTGGCACAATCTCGGCTCACTGCAAGATCTGCCTCCTGGGTTTGCGCCATTCTCCTGCCTCAGCCTCCCGAGTAGCTGGGACCACAGGCGCCCACCACCATACCCGGCTAATTTTTTGTATTTTTAGTAGAGACGGGGTTTCACCGTGTTAGCCAGGATGTCTCGATCTCCTGACCTTGTGATCCACCCGCCTCAGCCTCCCAAAGTGCTGGGATTACAGGCGTGAGCCACCGCGCCCGGCCATATATTTTTAAAATGGAAGAAAAAAAAAATCCTAAAAGTCAACTAAAATTAAATAAAATGAAAAAATGCAGTTCCTCAGTCGTACCAAATAAATTTCAAGCCCGCATTTTCCCACAGGGAAGCTAGTGGCTGCTGCAGTGGACAGCAGAGACTCCAGAACGTGGCCTTTGTGGCCGGAGTGGCATTGGGCCATGCTGTTATAGAGTTTGTTGTGTAGAGTGTGTAATTTGTAATACACATCCCCTTTCTAGGTAGAGGTAGACTTCTGTGTACATTATGCTTTTCAGGGATATGAATTCCCGGCTTCTCTTTATTTTATGAAATTTGGAATTGCTCCATGGTACAGTCATTTGTTTAACAAGTAGTTACCACATGCGTTCTGTGTGCCAGGCACTGTGCTAAGGTTCTGAGAATAAAATGATGCTGAAGTTCTCTAATCATACAGGCTTTCCATTTTAGTGGGTTTGTTGTGGAAACCTCAAATTTGCCAAAAGAACTTTACAATTCAGTTTCTGTTTTAGGGGCAATGCCTCTATAATCCTAGCAGACAGTGGTCCCTGCCCATCCCTGAATGCCCAGGTGAAGGCACTGCCACCACCCTGGCTTGTGCAGCGCTGTCTCTGCAGCTCTGTTCTACAGAGGAAGAAGTGGAGGCTGAGCCAGGATGGCCCTTGGTCCATGTGGCCCCAAGCCCGGTGCCACACACCACACACTGCCAAGAGAGTGGCCTGGGCCCCCACTGGGTGCATGTTAAATTTTTGCCTTCCCTGCATACTAACCCCCTGGGTTACCCCAGATGTGCCATTTACATAATTACTGACTGGAACTTAGATTCTTTGGCAGGGACCTCCTTTTTGGTAGTTGTTGAATTACAGCGGGAGGAAGTGCCTGGAACCTGCTGGTGGAAAGGCTTTGGTGAAAGAGCTCTCCAGAGGAGCAGAAGTTGGGGGTGAGGAAGTAGGTTGTTTGGCTGTGGTGGAAAGGAGGCCAGTGTGGGCAGAAGCCAGGGTGCAGTTCCCCATGGCCTGGAGGCTGTGAGCTCCACGACCTGCTCACATGCTGCTGGTGTCTCCTTGACCAGACCCCTTTGGGTTCTGCGCGCTTGTCTGCTAAAACTGCTTCTCCTCCTTTCCCATAGCCTCTGGCTTAGTATCCACTGGGTTCACAGAATCAGGTTGGGTTGTTGTATGTGGAGGAATGACTTTAGTAGCAGCGTGTAGGACTGATTTTTATAAACACAAAAAGTCCCCAATGTTTTCAGTGTGGGATACGTGCCAGTGCCAGGTCTTGAGCTAAGCTCTTTGTGTACAGAGCCTCACTGTTTCTCGTTGCAGCAGGTCATAGTTTGAGCATTTAGCCCCTTTTACAGACCGAGAATGCCCCCAGGGAGCCACCAAGTCAGTATCGGGGGCTCAAATGAAACCTTTGCGCCTTGGCCTCTCAGCAGGATTCTTCTGGCAACTCCTCATTCCCCTTTCTGCTGGGCTGATGACCTGGCTCCTCCTTCTTGTTTACTGGGCACTCCTGGGTGGGCCCCCCCATTACCCTGCAAGACCAGGCTCTGTCCTGGGCTTTGGCTTGCCCATACTGTCTTGTGGGCTGGCCACTCCCCACACCCAGCTGCTGGTGTTGCCACCTAGACTTCTCACAGGCAGCCCCTCCCTCCCTCCTTCCCACCAGTTCCCAAACCCACTCAGTCTTTCCCTCCCCAACCTTCCCTGGCCCTTAGATTAAGGCTGCCCTGAGTTATGCCAGCTAATAGGTCTCACTCTCTTTAGAAGCTTCCAATCCCCACAGGCAAAGAGGTAAGATGGAGCAGAGGAAGGATAGAGAAATACACGATGAAGCTAAAAAGTTAGTGCCTTGGAGTAAATGCCATGGAGAATTCTGGTTTGTCCTCTTTGCACTGTGTGGGGTGAGTGAGAGCGCCGGCATGGGAAGATGCTGGCTAACTCCACACAGATTTAGTCACCAGGTTCCACCCATTCTCTCTGGCAGTGAGGGGCACACCCCTGAACCTTTGGGGTTGTTCACTGAGGACAAATGTGGCAGCATTTAGAAAGTATTCCTTGTCCTGGCAGTAGACAAAAGCCACAGGATTTATGGAAAGAGGAAGGAAGGCACAGAACTGGGGCAAAGTTCTGGTTTTGTTTCTGTTTTGTTGTTGTTGTAGTTTATTTGTTTTTCTTTTTTTGAGACAGTCTCACGCTTGTCCCCCAGGCAGGAGTGCAGTGGCCTGATCTTGGCTCACTGCAACCTCCACCTCCTGGGTTCAAGTGATTCTCCTGCCTCAGCCTCCCGAGTAGCTGGAATTACAGATGCCTGCCACCATGCCTGGCTAATTTTTGTATTTTTAGTAGAGATGGGGTTTCACCATGTTAGCCAGGCTGGTCTTGAACTCCTAACTTCAGGTGATCCGCCCGCCTCGGTCACCCAAAGTTTTGGGATTATAGGCCTGAACCACTGCACCCAGCCTTGTTCTGCATTTTTGAAGAAGATTTGTTCATGCTTGTCAGCTGCAAGAAAGGAAACTGGCAGGAGTTTAGGGAGGGAGAAAAGCCAATGGAGGGACACCCTGGAGTGGAGGTCTCCCTGCTGCCCAGGCAGCTGCTCTGCAGCCCTTGCTGGTCCTGGGCTTCCCCGCAGAGGGCCCTCCCCCAGCTCAGCCCTCTACGTTGGGCTGCAGTACCAGGCTCCCTGGTACAGCCTCCCATACCTGGCTGTGGGACAGCCTTGGGGACGTGAGGCATGCTGGGCCCCATGTACCAAGGGCATTCACCTGCCCACACCAGCTGGCTCCAGAGGTATGCTGCTGCTTTTGTGTCATTATCTTTCAATCCAGTCCCTTCTGAGAAAAGAGAGCTTATCCCAGGAACGTATCTGTTGACCTCACAAGGAATTACCCCACTGTGTCCCATCTGAGCTCTCAGGAGCTAGAACTTGCTGACTCTGGTGTGTCCAGTTGGCCATCCAGTGGCCACTGTCCCTCCAGCCACCTGCCCTCAGCACTCAGCAAGACGCAGTCTGGAGACCACACTGCCCATCTGCTCTTGTTCTTTCCTTGTGGCAACAAATTGGGTCCAAGAAAACAGGTGGAGCCGAAAGAGTGGGAACGTACGTGCCCCATGGGCTCTTCTCCAGAGGGCTCACAGGGCCCAGGCTCCCTCCCTCTGCCTTGACGGCCCATGGCTGCATCTTCCTGTAACGGTGGGCATGCCTCATGGACTCAGGCTACCAGGTCCAAGCAGGATTTTGTGCTGGGTGCATGCTGGATACGGTGCCCAGCACGGGGGCCCAGGGGGTGGCATAGCCCATGCCACATTCCTCCCTTGGCAGGTGTAAGCAGGCAGTGCCTTCCTCACTAGGGGCTCGTCATTTGACTAGAGAGGCACTGTTGCCTCCCTGTTCCCTGCTCCAATCCCAGACCTGACATGAGCCCAAGGGCTGGGAGGTTTCTTTCTCGCCTCTCTGGCTGCCTCCCTAGAGCCTAGAGCCTGTCTTTGGATGAGTCTTTGGGGAGCTGCTTCTCATCCCAGGTGCTGGACTTGGACTGCCTGCCACGAACACCTGGGCACAGGGCCTGGTTTCCTGCTCTCGAGCGCTTGGAAATGAATGGGTTCCCTTCATTTGTTTTTCTTCCCACTATAAATCTCCCTGCCTCCCATCCTCTGGGCTCTGCTGGCTGCCAGCTGCCAGGGTGAAACCCGTGTTCCACTGCGCCCTGGGGAGTGCCTCCAGGGGGCACACTGAGTGCTGGAGCCGGGAGCAAGGAACGGTTCCCAGTATGTGGGGGGGACCAGGGGGAGCGTGCAGTGCCGCCAGCCTTGCCTGAGGGTTCCTCTGTGGGATGGAGCTCCTTGGACCAGTCTTTCTGCCCTCCCACCTCCTCTCTGGCCCACTCTGTATTCACCTGCCTTCAGCTCCAGGCTGCTGTGTGGGTCCCTTTCCCAGAAATGCAGTTCATGCCATTGTTGCTGGGGTGTTGATGTTTAATGTGCCTGAGCTCCCTTCATCACTAGGGTGACCTTGAGCAAGTCACTTCCCTCTGAGCTCCCTGTTCCCAGCCTGTGACACAGGTGACAGGTGGTGTGCACTTAGAAGCTCCTTCCCTAGCAGGTGTGACATTCTTGTCCTGGGCCCTTTGCTAGCAGCTATGACACACCGGCACCCGCGCCCCTGGCCGAATATGACCAGAGAGAGCGCAGAGCAGCAGTTCCCCTTGGTCCTTGGCCCTGTCCCCGCTAGGGGCTCATCCTTTGACTGGAGAGGCACTGTTGCCTCCCCATTTCCTGCTCCAATCCCAGACCTGACATGAGCCCAAGGGCTGGGAGGTTTCTTTCTCACCTCTCTGGCTGCCTCTCTAGAGCCAGTTCTGTCTTCAGATGAGTCTTCGGGGGTGCTGCTTCTCATCCCAGGTGCTGGACTTGGACTGTCTACCACTGACATCTGGGCACAGGGCCTGGCTTCCTGTTCTCGTGCTCTTGGAAATGAAAGGGTGCCCTTCGTTTGTTTTTCTTCCCACTAGAAATCTCCCTGCCTCTCATCCTCTGGGCTCTGCTGGCTGCCAGCTGCCCTGGCCTGGAGCAGCTGAAGAACTGAGATAGACCTAAGTTCTGGGTGGGTGCTTGGGGGTCCCACGGGCGTGGCTGGTGAGATTGCTGCTTCGGGGCCAAAGTGGGTGCTGGGCTGCCTGAGGTTCGAGAGCAGATGAGAACTCTAGAGTGGCAGTGAGGGCTGTGTGGTATCCTTCCCTGCTCGGCGGCCTCTGCCCAGCCTGCAGCTGCCTTGCTCCTCAGAGAAACACTGAGCTTTAGGCTGCAGACAAGAGCTGACCATCTCCTAGAAGGGCCAGCTGCTCAGGCACAGGCGCCTCTCTGGAAGAGGCGGTCAGAGAGAGGCGAGGGGGAGGGGCCTGACCTTCAAGCAGGAAGAGAGGTGAGCTTGTGAGACAGCTTTCTGGGGTACAGGTAGAGAGCAGCAGCAAGTCAGGCACAGGTCAGGAAAGGCAGAGTGGTGACGGGGCTGCTGGGGGCTTTAGAAGGGACTCCACCACAGGGCGGGCCGTGCTCCACAGGGTTGGGCTGAGCATGGAGCCCGGAGTCTTTGCTTCCCACTCCTCGGTGCCGTCTGTGGTTCTCTGTATGGAATTTTCTGGCCTTGGGATTTTGTTGACACCTGGATGAGTCTAGAACATGTGTTCCAGTGTCTGAGACATGCCCTCACTCCCCTTCAGCCAGGGCTCTGTGCACTCCAGCACTGTGAATGCACAGGACTTTGGTGGGAGAAACCTCTACTTGTTCAACTCAGAATTTTTAGCAAATGAAGTCACATCAGTCCCCATTTCTGACCTTGCTAACCTTTGCGAGAATCACCACGAGCCATTTTGCTCCACTAGGTAGAGCGATGAGGCCCGGCAGGCTGAGGCTGGGGCTCCTGCCCTCTGCCCCTCCTATCCCAGGCAGGGGTGTCTTGATCACAAAGCAGTGGAAACAGTCCATTCCATCGGTTGATGTCCACTGGGCCAGTGGCTTTGGATAGGGACCTCTGACCCAGCCATGCTGGAAGTGCCCTGCTGTGGTCACACCCTGTGCCTTAGCCCCCCACCCCCTGGTCACCCAGCACACGTGGTTCAGGAGCGGCCTGCACCCAACATCCCTTGCAGCACTGTCAGGCACACCCCATGGAACAGGCAGGACAGAAAGAGCATTCCGCTCCAGGAGCTTGATCCAGGTGGTGCTGAAAGGGCAGTGCTACCCTGCCCTGTGCTGCCTGGTGGGGTGGTGGGGAGGGCAGCATTCTGTTTGTGGGCTCTGGGCCTGGTTCCCAATTTAAGGAGCTTAGAAAGCAGCAGTCCTGTCCCAGTACTCACAGCACTGTAGTGGAGGTGCTTGTGGGGTCTTGTGAGCCGTGGCCCCAGACAGGTCCTCATGGCCAGAGTGCCCCAGGAGAAGCACTGAGTTGGTCTACAGAAATGGACGATCCAGGGGCCTGGCTCCTAGGCAGGCTGTGAGGGGATGCTCGGCATGCAGGGGGTTGACTAGGGTGTGGGAAATACCACCATGGGCCCATGGGGGCCTCTGAAGCTAGCAGGGCCTTCAGGATTCCCCCAGTGTGACAAGGCAGCCCTCTTTGCTGAGAGTCCCTCTAGGGGAGGCCATTCACCCAGGTCTGGCAGGCAGCTGTCCTCCCCATCAAAACTGCCATCTGTGCTCCACCCCAGGAAGGTGTGGGTGTTTCACACATGCTTGTCCCTGGTGCCTGGGTGGTGTGGTTTCATCCCTAGAGTTTACGGATGAAGACAGTGGTGTCCCTCGTGCAGACAATGGGCTGATCGATCTTATTTGTATCGTGCCCAATAAGGCCGGGGGAGCAGAGCAGCAGCCTTGCTCTGCAGACACACAGGGCCTCAGAGGACTCAGGTGCACACCTGCGTGGCAGAACCAGGCTCTGGGCCCAGGTGTCTTTGATACTGAGTAGCTCACCTCTCTCAGAGGCGCTGGTGTGGGCTGATACCAGTGCCACCATGGGTGTGCGTGTGGCTCCCTGGGCCACCTCACTCCAATTAAGCAGGTCCAGGTGGGACACAGCCTGGGACCAGCCCTGCAGCTGCATGTGTTAACCAAACAGATGGCCGCGGCCACTGGGATTGTCCTTGGTGCAGTCAGCCTGTGGGCTGCGGGGGCTTGTGGAAGCATGTGGGAAGACAGTCCCACTGATCAGCAGAGCAAGGTCCTCACCAACCCACAAAGGAGCATGTCACAGGACAGGCAGGTGTGGCAGGGAAGGCCAGGCTAGTGCCAGCCGAGGGCATTACCTCCCAGACTGCCCTTTTCCTCACACTTCTATGACACAGCCCTCAAAGCCTGTGTCTCTGTGGGCCCCTGGCCAAGGAGCAAGGGCTGCCCTGCCTGGGCCCCCCTGCCAGTCCCTTGGTCACCTCATGCTGTGTGCCATGCTGGGGGAGTGTGCCTATGTGTATGTCCTGGTGGCATTTGGATGAAGACACGGGTGTGTGGTGAGGCTGTGCGGGAGGACGGGCCTGTGCGTGAGGTGGGCAGGTGGTGTGGAGGCAGGCGGGCGTGTGGCAGTGCGCCAGCTGAGCCCCTCCACTTCCAGGTCAGCCAGAGCAGCCTCCCCATGCTGTCCTCGCCATCACCGGGCCAGCAGGTGCAGACCCCGCAGTCGATGCCCCCTCCTCCGCAGCCGTCCCCGCAGCCTGGCCAGCCCAGCTCACAGCCCAATTCCAACGTCAGGTAGGCCTGGCCTGGGGTGTCCCTCCCCGCCTGGACCTCAAGGCCGGCCCTGCCTGGACCCTGGCTCACAAGTTGCTCTCACTTGTCTGCAGCTCCGGCCCTGCCCCATCCCCCAGTAGCTTCCTGCCCAGCCCTTCACCGCAGCCCTCCCAGAGCCCAGTGACGGCGCGGACCCCACAGAACTTCAGTGTCCCCTCACCTGGACCTTTAAACACACCTGGTAAGTTGGGCCTGGGGTCCATGGCCCCATCGTGTGACCTGTATCGGCCTGGTGGGTTGAGGTGCTGAGGTCACCACTCACTGTTATGAGGCCTCAGCTCATACTGGGTGTGCAAGCTCTGGGGCCCTCAGAGCTCAAGCTCCCCGCCTGAGGGTCGAGTGGCCTCACCCACCTGTGTCCTGCAGTGAACCCCAGCTCTGTCATGAGCCCAGCCGGCTCCAGCCAGGCCGAGGAGCAGCAGTACCTGGACAAGCTGAAGCAGCTGTCCAAGTACATCGAGCCCCTGCGTCGCATGATCAACAAGATCGACAAGAATGAAGGTGGGCTGCGGCCGGGGCAGGGCCTGCACCCTGGAACACTGCCGGGCTTGTGTCTTAGTGTCCTCTCTTCTGTCCCAGACAGAAAAAAGGACCTGAGTAAGATGAAGAGCCTTCTGGACATTCTGACAGACCCCTCGAAGCGGTGAGCTTTGCACACAGCCCACGGAGGGTCCACAGGGGCATGGATAGCCCAGCCATGGATGAGCACTTGGTGATGATGTGGGTTTAGCAAAGGCACCGGGCAGCTCTTTGAGCCCTGGCCAGAGGCCTCCAAGGCTCCACTCTGGTGTGTGCTGAGGCTTCAAGCCCAGGCTTCATCTTGGCCGGTGCCCAGCCTTTGCCCTACTCCTGGCTGCTGCTGTGGTCCTCATGCTGGGCCATCACAGCCAGACCTCACCAGCCAGCAGCCAGGGGCCAGCTTGCAGTGGCCTGACCATCAGCTGGCCCTGATGGGCCTGAGCCTGACCTGGAGTTCTGCCCCTGACTTGCCGGTGACCATGGGCAGGCAACTGCATCTCAGTTACCCATGTGTAGCTCATGTGTGCTGTCATAAAAATGAAATAAGATGGCTCTGGTGAGAAGCAGGTGGAAGGCAGGGCCTCTGGCCACGGTGCTGTGAGGATCAGCGCTCGGGCAGTGCCTCCAAACTGCATGGGCACTGGCATATACCTCCCACTCACCTCAACTCAGGCTATTCCCCCTACCCCGTCTAGAAGGGTCTCTCTGTTCTTCTTGTCTGGATAGAATGCCAGTCACTATTGGGTGGTTCTCCAGGCCTTCATGGGTTGATCCTTCGTTAGGTTTATAGGGATGAGCGGGGCAGAGACTGGCCTACATGAGAATGAGGCATTCCCAGCCTGATCAGGGGCCTGGCCACTGTCCCTTCTCTTGCCCCATCACCTCACTCTGCCAGCCAGGGACAAGCAACTCCTGGGTTTGAGGGCTGCCTGCCTTCAACTCTGGGTCTGGGAACAGCTGGTCAACTGGTAGGAGGTCCTGCAGAGGAGGTTTCTGATGGCCAAGGCCCAGTGGCAGTGGTTGGGATCCCAGCCTGAGAGCTGCCATGTCTCCCACTCCTCCAGCACAGAGGTCAGCCCAAGTCCTCTCTCTCTGCAGCTGTCCCCTGAAGACGTTGCAAAAGTGTGAGATCGCTCTGGAGAAACTCAAGAATGACATGGCGGTGGTGAGTGGGATGCCAGACACTCCTGGTTCCTAGGGGAACCAGGGCTCCCCCAAGAGCTCCTGGGAGCACCGCTGGGATGGTCCTTCAAGATCAGGGCATCTGGGTGGCGGCTGGGCCTGACCTTGGACCCTGCCCACGAGGCTTCCAGGCCAGGTCTGCTGTGCTGGATGGGAACATGGGAGAAGTCACCCTCTGTCTATGGCCCCCGTGGGTGCCTCCTCCACCCAGTTCAGAGGAGGCAGGGACTGTAGGGAAGACAGGCTGTAGGGGTGGAGGATTATTCCCAGGATCAGCCAACGCTGTCTGCACAAGGGTGGAGGCTGTGAGAGGCCTCAGGAATCTGGCTGTGAGTGACGACGGGCCTGGGGTGTGAAAGCCCCCTAAATGGGGAACCCTCAGGTCCTGGGCTGCTGACCATGCCCATCCTGCCTCCAGCCCACTCCCCCACCGCCCCCGGTGCCACCGACCAAACAGCAGTACCTATGCCAGCCGCTCCTGGACGCCGTCCTGGCCAACATCCGCTCACCTGTCTTCAACCATTCCCTGTACCGCACATTCGTTCCAGCCATGACCGCCATTCACGGCCCACCCATCACGTACGTCCAGCTGGGCTGGGCTTCGCGGAGGGCGGCCAGCCCTGGGCCGCGTGTGCCCGGTGTGGTCACCATGCCGCCTCCCCAGGGCCCCGGTGGTGTGCACCCGGAAGCGCAGGCTTGAGGATGATGAGCGGCAGAGCATCCCCAGTGTGCTCCAGGGCGAGGTGGCCAGGCTGGACCCCAAGTTCCTAGTAAACCTGGACCCTTCTCACTGCAGCAACAATGGCACTGTGCACCTGATCTGCAAGCTGGGTGAGTGTCCAGAGGGCTGGGGCTGGCATAGGAAAGCAAGCCCTGACCGCAGCCCCAGGACTCTGCCGTCTGAGCCAGAGGGCACAGCGCCCAGAACCCACCCTGTATTCACGCCCCTCCAGGCTGTCTGCTCTATCCTCACACACACCGGGCCCCGGACAGCCTGACGATGCCTCAGTCCCCACTGCCAAAGCCCGCACACTCTCACCTCCCCAACACAGATGTGGCTCTGCTTGCCTGGGGCCCTAGGGAGGTGGTAGGCAGGACCTCTGGGCACCCATCGATGCAGGGCACTCCAGGCTTCATGTTTGGAAATCTGAGAGTCAGAGAGACCTCCTCCAGGCTTTGCCACAAGCCTCACCAGAACCTCCCAGGGTGTGAAGAGTCCTGTTCCAGAGCAGGGCTATGAGGCAGGGCAGGCCGGGGCTCGTCCAGGTCAGATACAGCCTTCTGTGTTGCAGATGACAAGGACCTCCCCAGTGTGCCACCGCTGGAGCTCAGTGTGCCCGCTGACTATCCTGCCCAAAGCCCTCTGTGGATCGACCGGCAGTGGCAGTATGGTAGGTAGACCCAGAGGAGCTGTCTGGGGACCCAGGGCAAGCAGGGGTCATTGTGGAAAACCAGGCTTCCATTGCAGCGGGGACAGCCACTGTGCGCTCCTGCCCCTCCCCAGCTCAAGCCCCTCCCTCGCCTCTTCTGGCTCCTCCTGCACAGACAGGAGCGGGTTGTCCAGTGGTTACCTGAGAGGAAAGGGTCTCTGCTCCCACTGTGTCCCTTCGCCCCTTCAACTTGTGTCAGGTCAACTGTCCAGGGTGGTTGTGTTCAGTGGGTGAGGGGTAAGCCCATGGCTCAAGGACAGACCCTGCTCTTCCCGGAGGCCACTAGCTTCCCAAAGGCCACTACCGTGGCAGGGCTGATGGGTCCCACCGGCAGCTTGAGCGCACAGGGCCCCATCTGGGTGATATGGCTCCAGAGAGAACTATGGTGGCAGGGGGCAGTCTCCCTGAGCACAGAGCTGGCACACAGCAGAGCCGGGCTGGGTCCCCAAGGTTGTTAGAGGCAGAGCCCTAGATCCTGTTCAGATTCAGTTCTTCACTGACGATGAGGCTCTGGGAGGAGAACCTGAAGGCCGGGCACCATGCAGGACATCACCTCCTGGTGCTTCGGCTCCAGCCTGGGGCTGCCCCTTGCAGAGCACTGCCGGGTGTGCCAGGAGCGAGCTCTGCGCTGGCTGCCTTAGGTTCACACCTGCTACGTTGTTGCAGACGCCAACCCCTTCCTCCAGTCGGTGCACCGCTGCATGACCTCCAGGCTGCTGCAGCTCCCGGACAAGCACTCAGTCACCGCCTTGCTCAACACCTGGGCCCAGAGCGTCCACCAGGCCTGCCTCTCAGCCGCCTAGCCATAACTGCAGGGATGGCCCGCAGCCTCATCGGGTCCAAGGACACACGCCTCCTGTCAGACACTTCTAGGTGTTGGCTTCCTTAGAGAGCCTGGGGTTAGGTTAGCTTTCCTGCTTTTATCTTCTGCCTTGGGGACCTGCCAAACGAAATCCCATACCTGTACAGAACTGGGATATGCGCAGTGGAGCGGGCTGCTTGGGGGGCGTTGGCCGACTTCTTAGAGAAGGCCCTCCATGTGTCTTCCTCCAAGGAGCCAGATGCGATCCTCGGGCTGCTCTCACCGTGGCCTGTTCAGGGTCCAGGTCCGTCTCAGCAGCGTGAGGGTGCACTCAGGGTGTTGTTAGAGCATCTTGTGTGTGCTAGACACACTGCTACTCGTTTCTATAGGAGAACACAGAGGACATAGGAAACCCTTAAAACACACATGGGATTCTCTGGTCACAGTTTTGGGTTCAGGCTATGCTGCGTTGGGCAGGTGCGGCACCCCCAGGGAAGTCCCCAAGTCCAGGACACAGGCTGCCTTTTGGAGGGAGGGCTGGCCCATGGGTACTGCCAGCTTCCTGCCACCAGCTGGGCCTCAGCCCTCACGGCATTCCTGCTGAGCACTGTGGGGCACCCAGGGAGCCGGGACATCGGGGATCCTGCTGCTGGCATCCCTGCACCGCTGGCATGAAGGCCATGTCCCCACTGTGAAGGACGAAGAGCAAGGCCCTCGGGACCCGCGTCCTCAGAGCACCACACACTGAGCCACCCAGAGAGAATGGGCCTGGCAGCGGGCCAGGGCCATGCAGGGAGCGCCTCCCTGTGTTGCCTGCCACTCTGGGCACTGGCCAGCAGCCCTCTGGTGAGAAGAGGTCCCCCCTTTTTATGTGCACTACCCCACCATCTGTGATTATAATAAATTTATTATTCCCATGTTTGTCAGTTGTTCATCACTGTGTCCCCTTCTCCATGAATCTGGGCTCGCTGTCCTGTCAGGATGCTGTTAGCCTTGGGGCTGGCAGTGTCCAGTCTGGCCCTGGACACCCTGGACCTCAGCTCTCCTTGTCTGACACACCATCCCATTCCTTGGCCTGGTTGATCCCTCAGCTTCCTGGCAAAGTTCCTGCTCCCTGAAGTAGGAAAGGGCTGAGATTCATGCCAAGGAAGTGGGGCTGTGGAACTGGGAGGACTGTGCTGCCAGGTGACAGTGGGCACTAAGCTGGCCACCCCCAGACAATGGACGCAGCTGCAGCTGCAGCTGCTGCTGTGGTGGGAGGGGTGGCGCGAGTGTGGCCACAGCACTCTGGAGATGGCCTTCCAGGAAGGGAGGTGAGCTTGGCTGGACCCCCTGTCGGCGGTGTTGTGTCAGAGCAGGAGAAGATGGCATCTTGCCCCTAGGAGCATGCAGTCTGGGCAGGAGACCCAGGGTGATCTGTGTTTCGAAGGCAGCTCTGGCCCAGCCAGGGGACCAGGAAAGCCCTCCCACCTCCAGGGAGGGTGGGTGCAGCTCTGGCAACGCTTCTCTTCCAGGGCAGCTGCCAGGTCCCGGGATGAGCAAGACTTGGCTGCCCAGGCAGGTCCCTGCAGATAGCAGGGGCTGGGATAGGGACCAGGGGCCGGGAAAGGACGCCTGATAGTGAGGATCCAAGCATACGACTGGAAAGAAACAAGCTTTATTTTTTTTTTTTTTTTTTTTTTTTTTTTTGAGGCGGAGTCTCGCTCTGTCGCCCGGACTGGAGTGCAGTGGCCAGATCTCAGCTCACTGCAAGCTCCGCCTCCCGGGTTCACGCCATTCTCTGCCTCAGCCTCCCGAGTAGCTGGGACTACAGGCGCCCGCCACTTTGCCCGCTAGTTTTTGTATTTTTAGTAGAGATGGGGTTTCACCGTGTTAGCCAGGATGGTCTCGATCTCCTGACCTCGTGATCCGCCCGTCTCGGCCTCCAAAGTGCTGGATTACAGGCTTGAGCCACCGCGCCCGGCGAACAAGCTTTATTTTCAGTCTTCAGCAGGTAAGGTTTTACTTACTTCATCATGTGCTTTTGTGTAAATGCCAAATATCGAAATAATAGCTAGAAAACAAACTAGCTGTTGTTTTGTCAGTTTGGAGATCAAATACTTTTATCTATCTTGAGTCATTTATCTTGGAATTTAGCCAGGCTTAAAAGTAGTAGAATTACCAGGAAATGCTATAGAGAGCCAGAATCCACTTGGATGTTGGTGGGCCTGGCAGTGGAAAGCTGTGGGCGCAGATGCGGGTATCTCAAAGGCCCTGAGCGGTGCAGGTGCTTGGTCCACATTGCTTGAAGCCTCTTCTGCTGAGAGACAAAGGTGTTCTTCAGGGTTGGCTTCAATGCAGGCAAGATGACAAGTGCTACCACAGGCAAGGGGCTCAGAAGCAGGCTGGGGGTGAGTAGAGGGACTGTCACCTTGAGCATCCCCAGGAGTGGAGTGTGCTGGGAGTCAGGCCTGTGTGGCCCTCACCAGGGCCCAGTGAGGCCAGGGCCTGCTCTGCTTCTGTGCCCTCCCTTCCCCACTCCTTCCCTGGCGCCCAGGCAGAAAAAGAGGCCGAGGCAAGTTTCAGAGCAGGAGTGGAAGTTTATTTTAAAAAGTTTTAGAACAGGAAAGAAAGGAAAGTATTCTTGGAAGAGACCTAAGCAGCATGTAAACGTCAAGTGCGGTGTTTAACCTTGATCCTAGTACTTTATAGACTGGCCCATTCATTTCCCATTATTCTTCCCCTCGGGTGGGCTCCTTACATGCACAGTGCCCTCCTTGCCCTTGGGAGGTGAGCGCACGCAGTGTGTTTAGGAAACTGTACGTATGCCTATCTGAGGCTTTCTTCCTTTTTCTGGTGGGGTGCCCCCAGAAAGTCATACTCTGCCATTTTGTCTCTTAATACACATGGCCAGGAAATTGCTTCTCCCTTGTGCCTGTATTCAATTAACACTTTAGTGAAACAGGTGTGACCCATCAGGAACTGGCATCTCCCTGATGCCAGGTGCCAATTTATCACTTTCATTTTTTTTTTTATTTTTTAGAAGGAGTCTCACTGTCACCCAGGCTAGAGAGCAGTGGCGTGATCTTGGCTCACTGTAACCTCTGCCTCCCAGGTTCAAGTGATTCTCCTGCCTCAGCCTCCCGAGTAGCTGGGATTAGAGGCATGCACCACCACGCCTGGCTAATTTTTGTATTTTTAGTAGAGATGAGGTTTCACCATGTTGGCCAGGCTGGTCTAGAACTCCTGATGTCAAGTGACCCACCCACCTTGACCTCACAAAGTGCTGAGACACCATGCCCAGTCCTGGCTTTTTGTTGTTAATTGTTTTTTGAGACAGTGTCTCACTCTGTAGCCCAGGCTGGAGTGCAGTAGTGCGATCACTACTGCACTGCAGCCTTAATCTTCTGGGCTCAAGTGATCCTCCTGCCTCAGTCTCCCAAGTAGCTGGGACCACAGGCATGTACCACCCTACCCAGCATTTTTTTTTTTTTTTTTTTTTGAGATGGAGTCTCGCTCTGTCACCCAGGCTGAAGTGCAGTGGCACGATCTCACCTCACTGCAAGCTCCGCCTCCCGGGTTCACGCCATTCTCCTGCCTCAGCCTCCAGAGCAGCTGGGACCACAGGCACCCGCCACCACGCCCGGCTAATTTTTTGTATTTTTAGTAGAGATGGGGTTTCACCATGCTAGCCAGGATGGTCTCGATCTGACCTCATGATCTGCCCCGCTCAGCCTCCCAAAGTGCTGGGATTACAGGCGTGAGCCACCAAGTCCTGCCACTAATTTTTTATTTTTTATTGTTTGTAGAGACGGGGTCTTCCTATGTTGCCTAGGCTTTTTTGTTTGTTTGTTTGTTTAAACAGAGACAGGGTCTTGCTATGTTGTCTAGGCTGATCTTGAACTCCTGGGTTCAAGCAGTCCTCCCATCTTGGTCTCCCAAAGTGCTAGGATTACAGGCATGAACCACCAGGCCCAGTCTCCATTGTGAATCTTTCTTTTTCGAGACCGAATTTTGCTCTTGTTGCCCAGGCTGGAGTGCAATGGTGCGATTTTGGCTCACCGCAACCTCCGCCTCCCAGGTTCAAGTGATTCTCATCTCATGCCTCAGCCTCCTCAGTAGCTGGGATTACAGGCATGCGCCACCACACCCAGCTAATTTTTTTTATTTTTAGTAGCGATGGGGTTTCACTGTGCTAACCAGGATGGTCTTGATCTCCTGACCTCATGATCCACCCGCCTCGGCCTCCCAAGTGCTGGGATTACAGGCATGAGCCACCATGCCTGGCTTACCATTTTGATTTTTTTTTTTTTTTTTTTTTTTTTTTTTTTGAGACAGAGTCTCACTCTGTCACCCAGGTTGGAGTGCAGTGGCGTGATCTCGGCTCACTGCAAGCTCTACCTCCCGGGTTCACGCCATTTTCCTGCCTCAGTCTCCCGAGGAGCTGGGACTACCGGCGCCCACCATCACGCCCGGCTTATTTTCTGTATTTAGTAGAGATGGGGTTTCACTGTTAGCCAGGATGGTCTCGATCTCCTGACCTCGTGATCCGCCCGCCTCGGCCTCCCAAAGTGCTGGGATTACAGGCATGAGCCACCACGCGCAGCTTACCATTTTGAATCTTAAGAGGAGAAAGTCTGGTTCTCTGGAAGGCCTGGGTAGCTTTTCTCCTGAGCATCTTGAGAAAAAAGTGCTCTGAGCACTCCTTGGGAAGTCCGAGTCAGCACATGCAGCCAGGTGAGTGCTCCCTGGCTGCTCTCCCAGAGGTCAGAATAGCTGGAGGCAGCTGGAGGGAGGAGGCTGCAGATGTATTGAAGTCAGGAAGACCCAACAGTGGAAAGAGAAGTTGCTGGTGACTGACCCTCAGCTTGACGCTGTGCTCCCCTGGGCTGGGCTGGGTGTCAAAAGGCCTCCACCCTCCAAAGTGCCAGCCTTCTGCTGTGGCTGAAAAGTATTTGCTCCTCCTCCTCCTCTCACTTCTTTGCATTCTTCTGACCTCTTAAGTGCGTACAAAGATTCACATGGATATTAAAGTCAATGGTGATTTTCATAGCTGGAATACTCGTTGGGAGAAAGTAGGAATTGCTTTTTTTTTTTCTTTTCTTTTTTTTTTTTGAGACAGGTCTCTCACTCTGTTGCCTGGGCTGGAGTGCAGTGATGCGATCTTGGCTCACTGCAGCCTCCATCTCCCAGGCTCAAGTGATCCTCCCACTTCAGCCTTCTGAGTAGCTGGGACCAGAGGTGTGAGCCTCCATGGCCTGGCTAATTTTTTGTATTTTTAGTAGAGATGGGGTTTCACCATGTTGCCCAGGCTGGTCTCAGACTCCTGAGCTCGGGCGATCCAGCTGCCTCGGCCTCCCAAAGTTCTGGGATTACAGGCGTGAGCCACTGTGCCTGGCCAAAAGTAGAAATTCTTGATTGGGAAACAATTTGACTTCTTTTGGCCCCTTCTCACTTGAGAAAATTGTGCTGAGAATTCTGGTTTTGAGAGTGAAGGGAAGCTAGCTTAATTTTTAAAGTGAAGGCTACATGAGTCCTCTCTCCAGTGTGGTGGCTCACACCTGTAAACCCAGCGCTTTGGGATGCAGAAGCTGACAGATCACTTGAGCTCAGAAGTTCAAGACCAGCCTGGCAACGTAGTGAGACCCCATCTCTACAAAAAAATTTAAAAATTAGCAGAGTGTAGTGGTGCGTGCCTGTAGTCCTGGCTACTTGGGATGCTGAGGTGGGAGGATTGCTTGAGCCCAGGAGTTGGAGGCTGCAGTGAGCCATGATGGGGCATTGCACTCCAGCCTGGGCAACATAGGGAGAACTTGTCTCAAAAAAATACAGAGTCCTCTCTCATTTATGTTGGAAATGTCAGGGTTATTGGCCATTTAGGGGATCTAACTTGCTCTTGGATGTCCAAGAGGAAAGGTATCGATTTCTCCTGATTGCACAGGGCCTCTGCTGGTGCGTCACCTGCACGAGGTGACCAGAATCTGAGTCACCTCAGGTCATGCAGGTGCTGGTACATCCTAGAGACAGGATGTGTTGGTCATGGAAGAGAGTGGGCCACAAATGGGTTCCAGGGGAATAGCGTTGTCTGGTGCGAGGAGTGGGGTGTGGAGATGCAGGGGGCAGGGGTGGTGTCCGGAGAGCCTGAAGTTGTGCTGCCAGAGGCTCCAGGCCAGGAGGTCTGAGAATCATCTGGATTTGGCCTGTTCACAGCAGGGGAGTGTGGCCTAGTGGCAAAAAGTTGAGGGCATCCTAGGAGTTGAGGAGGTGGCAGCGATTAGAATAAACCACTCTGGAGGCGTCCAGGGGTGGAGAGACGAGAATGTGCAAGAAATGCCTTCAGCCTGGCCTCCTCAGGACCCCGGCCACCGGCCTCCCTCCTAGATGTCCCCAGAGCTTCCTCCTCCTTGTGCCCCAGAACTGGTTCCTGAGTTGCTCCAACCCCAGGCCTCCCCTGGAAGTCCCCCCGAGTGCCTCCCAGCTGGGACCCCTAACTGCATTTTGCTTCTGCTCTCGTGCCAGTAGTCCCCCTTTCTCTCCAGCGTCCGGTGCTCTCATGCCAGTAGTGCCCCTTTCTTTCCAGCGTCTGGTGCTCTCATGCCAGTAGTCCCCCTTTCTCTCCAGCGTCTGGTGCTCTCGTGCCAGTAGTGCCCCTTTCTCTCCAGCGTCTGGTGCTCTCGTGCCAATAGTCATCCTTTCTCTCCAGTGTCTGGGCCCCAACTACCAAGACCCTGCCTCTTCACTGAGCTTTGCTGTGCTTAGTTCTCTACTCAGTAGGTTGTGTCTGCCTCCACTCCTGGCCAGACACTGCCCTGGGGCTGAGTGCACAGTCCCCAGCCACTCGCGAGAACCTCAGAGCTTCTGGAAGCCATAGACACGGTGGCACATGCTTCAGGTTGTCAGGTTTTTTTTTTTTTTTTTTGGAGACAGAGTCTTGCTCTGTCACCCAGGCTGGAGTGCAGTGACATGATCATGGCTCACTGCAGCCTTGACCTTCTGGGCCCGGGTGATCCTCCCACCCCATCTCAAGTAGCTGGGACCACATGTGTGAGCCACCACCACACCTAGCTTCTTGAATCTTTTTTTTTTTTTTTTTTTTGAGACAGAGTCTCACTCTGTCACCCAGGCTGAAGTGCAGTGGCACGATCTTGGCTCACTGTAACCTCTGGCTCCCAGGTTCAAGCGATTCTCCTGCCTCAACCTCCGGAGTAGCTGGGATTACAGGTAGGTGGCACCACACCCAGCTAATTTTTATGTCTTTCGTAGAGACGAAGTTTCACCATGTTGGCCAGGCTGATCTCGAACTCCTGACCTCAGGTGATCTGCCCATCTTGGCCTCCCAAAGTGCTGGGATTATAGGTGTGAGCCACATGCCCAGCCAACTTTTTGAATCTTTTGTAGGGATGGGCTCTTGCTATATTGCCCAGGCTGGGCTTAAACTTCTTGGCTCAAGTGATCCTCCCTGCTTTGGTTTCCCAAAGTTCTGGGATTACAGGCCAATCTAGTCAATGTTGATATTAAGTAGAAGGCAAAATCCACATGGCTCAGGCCCAGCGGGCTCAGGCTAGGTGTGGTGCCATCTACCTGTAATCCCAGCTACTCAGGAGCCTGAGGCAGGAGAATCGCTTGAACCCAGGAGCCGGAGGTTGCAGTGAGCCAAGATCGTGGCACTGCACTCCAGCCTGAGTGACAGAGACTCTGTCTCAAAAAAAAGAAAAAAAAAAAAAACAGATTCAAGCAGGCCCTCACCCTTTCTGTCACAGGCACTTTGGTGTTAACATGCACCTTGGTTTTGCTGCTGCTGTGTCTACTGTGCCCCTAGGCAAGGAAAGCAAAGGAAACCAGAGGGCAAGGCCCATGGACACTGGGGTGAGGGGCCAACCTGGGTGAGGGTGCCCAGCAGCTGTTTCTGCAGCCCCTGCGTGTTCAGGGACCCTGTAGGGGTGAACCGCCTGGATACTGAGTCTAGGCGGTGGAAAACTCAAAAACAAGGGCAGGTTTATTCAGATCCCTGGTGGAGTTACAAACTTGGTTTGGTTTTTGGTCACAGGCCCTAAAATGCCATTATTCTGAGTTTACATAAAAATACAAAGCACTGGCCGGGCGCGGTGGCTCACACCTGTAATCTCAGCACTTTGGGAAGCTGAGGTGGGTGGCTCACATGAGGTCAGGAGTTTGAGACCAGCCTGACCAACATGGTGAAACCCCATCTGTACCAAAAATACAAACATTAGCCGGGCATGGTGGCACATGCCTGTAATCCCAGCTACTCGGGAGGCTGAGGCAGGAGAATTGCTTGAACCCGGGAGGAGGAGCTTGCAGTGAGCTGAGATCATGCCACTGCACTGTAGCCTGGGCGACAGAGCGAGACTCCATCTCAAAAAACAAAACAAAACAAAAACCAAAATACAAAGCACAACATTTAAATTTGAAAATCATTAAAAAGAACCCCCAAAACCCCACATCAAAAACAAAGGCTTGGTTTGAAAATCACCACTGAGGCCGGGTGCGGTGGCTCATGCCTGTAATCCCAGCACTTTGGGAGGCTGAAGCAGGCGGATCACGAGGTTAGGAGATCGAGACCATCCTGGCTAACATGGGGAAAAACCCATCTCTAGTAAAAATATAAAAAATTAGTCGAGCATGGTGGCACGAGCCTGTAGTCCCAGCTACTTAGGAGGCTGAGGCAGGAGAATCGCTTGAACCTGGGAGGCGGAGGTGGCAGTGAGCCGAGATGGTGCCGCTGCACTCCATCCTGGGTGACACAGCAAGACTCTGTCTCAAAAAAAAAAAAAAAGAAAATCACCACTGAGATGCTGTTCTCCCTGGTGTGTCGTCTGTGGGGTGAATGAAGGTGTGAGAGATCCCATAGTGGCTTCTGTCAGTCAGTCTGTAGTTGTCATATATTTTGAATACTTAAGTATCATCAAATGGTTGCTGTGTCTTTGAGCACTTGATTTTATTGAAGCTACCTTCCCTCCCTTCTCAGTCCCGTTTCCCCCAGATGCCTCCACGACTGCAGGAATCCCCCTGCTCCCAACCAGGAGCCCAAAGATAACCATGTTCCCACCTGGAGTGGCCTCCCACGTCCAATGCCATCAGGGCTGGTGCAGCTTCCCCCGCTTGGTCAGCAGCGTCCTGGCTGAGGAGTAGAGGACGTAGCCCAGAGTAAACAGCAGTGCACAGGTGAGGGGCCCGACACAGAACAGAGAAGCCACGAAGAAAGCCAGCAGCAGCCACAGCAGTGTCAGGTAGCTGTCCAGAAAGCACAGGCTGAGCCTGGGGCCGCTGGCCAGCGTGGGCTCTGTGAGGCGGTAGCGACAGAAGCTGCCAAGGGAGTCATCTCAGGAACACAGAGCCGCCATCTGGTCTGCAAACTCAAGTGCAGACAGTGGCACGGGGGTATGGGGTGGTGGCACCACAGGCCTCAGGACAGGTGCACCCCACCCCCACTGGCCACCCTGGGACTGTACCCCAGGCAGGAGCACCCAGAACCCTCTCTGAAGAGGCCAAGCCGGCCCTCCTGCCCACTCACTCTGTTTGATGGCAGATGACAGCCGGAAGGGTGCTCAAACCAAGCTGGTAATCTCATAGCTCCAGAGGGGCAGCAGCTCCGGGTCCCCCCGATACTCAATTTCAAACCTTTGCAGCCCATTGATGATCTAGAAACCCAGGTCGTAGGGTTGGGTCAGGAAACATGGCCCTGACCAGGCGCAGTGGCTCACGCCTATCCCAGCACTTTAGGAGGCCCAGACAGGTGGATCACGAAGTCTAGAGTTAGAGACCAGCCTGACCAATACGATGAAACCCTGTCTCTATTAAAAATACAAAAATTAGCCAGGTGCCGTGGCTCACACCTGTAATCCCAGCACTTTGGGAGGCCGAGGCAGGTGGATCACGAGGTCAGGAGATCGAGACCATCCTGGCTAACACGGTGAAACCCTATCTCTACTAAAAAATACAAAAACTTAGCTGGGCATGGTGGCGGGTGCCTGTAGTCCCAGCTACTCCAGAGGCAGGAGAATGGCGTGAACCCAGCAGGCTGAGCTTGCAGTGAGCCGAGATTGTGCCACTGCACTCCAGCCTGGGCAACAGAGTGAGACTCCATCTCAAAAAAAAAAAAAAAAAAACACACAGCCAGGCACGGTGGCATGCGCCTAAAATCCCAGCTACTCAGGAGGCTGAGGTGGGAGAATCGCTTGAACCCGGGAGGCAGAGGTTGCAGTGAGCCGAGATCTTGCCACTGCACTCCAGCCTGGGCGACAGAGGGAGACCTTGTTTCAAAAAAAAGAAAGAAAAGAAAACATGGCCCCTGCACACAGCTCAGAAGAGCCAAGCCATCTCTGCTCACAGCACAGGAGGGAGCTGGGGACAGGTCAGGGCCCAGCCCATGCAACTCTGGGACTTGGGCCTCTTACCTGGTACTGGCCCAGGGGCGTAGGGATGAGTCCATCCTCACCCGCAATGTAGTCGGGAGCTGCTGCTTTCCATTCTCATCCTGGATGGTGTCCAAGGCAAGTGTGAACTGCGTGAGCTGTGCTTCACTGAGCTGCCAGAGAGAGAGAAGCGCCTCTGCCCTCAGTGTCAAGGTGAAGAAAGGGACCAGTCTTCACCCTACCAGCTTCTAACGGTGGCAACGAGGGCACCCGGACTCGGGGTGTGGGCCTGCCTCCCACAACACTGGGTTCGTCTGCATGGGGCCTGGGACAGGTGCGTGGCAGACCACGGGCTAAGGGGAAGTGGACGCTTCGGGGAAGGGGACCCTAATGGCCGTGGGGTAGGCCCCATTGCTCATACCTGGAATATCTGGCGCAGATACTCCAGGGCCTCCTCCAGGCACTCGTCTATCTTCTAGACACTGTCATGCCCCATCTCGTCCAGTCATTGGCTGAATAGGAGCCGTTGGTGTCCGTGGGGCCAAAGCCCGGCCACAACAGGAAGGAGCAGCCGGCCGGACTCTCCACACACGGGTCCGAGATGGACTTGGCCATGTGCTTGGCCTGCGTGATGAGCTGAGTGAGGTGCGGGACCTGCAAGGGAGGCAAGAGCAGGTCACTGGCAGGAGAGGCCTGTGCTGCCACCAAGGCAGGCTGACTGGGGGCCCTAAGATGGATGCACAGCCAGATCACTGAGTGACGGGAGGAGCAGCTTCTGCTGGAGGACTTTTAAAGACTAAAGGATGATCTTCTAAATGTGAAATTTCCCAACACTGCCTTCATTATCAGAAACAAATCAGACTTTACTGAAACGGGAAGAAGTGCGTCAATTCCACGCCCAGCCTCCCTCCCTCCAGCCAGAACACAGCACTTTCCTGCCTCTGCTCAGCCCCATGGCTCCAGGGGCCCTGTGGATGGGCACCACCGACCCACTCACCAGGGTGTGGGCCTCAGGCCCGAAAATCAGGGTGTACTTGCAGTCCTGGCCCTCCAGGCTGTAGACGTGGCTCTTCACCTTGAAGGAGGTATCAGTGACCACTGGTGGCCACGATGACAGGAAGCCACTGGCAAATGTGCAGGCTATGAAGAATTGGTGCTCGCAGCAGGGCATGACAAGCTCCGGCTCCAGGAACAGCTGCTCGAACTGGAAGGCAGGAGATGAACCTAGCACCCACTTCCGGAGGCACAGAGTACCTGGTTACTGCCCACAGGTTTTCAGGATGCCTCCAAGGTATCTGGGGAGCCATGACCCGGGGTGTCCTCCTGCAGCCCTGCCTGGCAGTGTCTCCCATTTAGTAGGTAGCTGACATGGGGAGAGCAAGTGAGGGAGCTGGTGGCTCACAGAGCCCCCAGCAGTATCTGCAGGAGGGCAAACACTGGGAGGAGCGACAGAAGCCAAGACAAACGCACGCCAGAGACCAAGACAGCCTCCCCAGGCTGCTGCCACGAGTTGCCAGGGAGAAATTGTGGTGCCATGGGGCCACAACTTGGTCTGTGCAGCCCCCTCTGTGGGTATACCTGCTGTCCTCCACCCAGTGCCTGGTGCCTGGTGGCTGCAAGGCAGGCAGCGTCCAGCCGGTCTCAGCCTTAACTGCGCAGATGTGTCACAGGAGTCTCTACAGCAACCTTTGCCGGGGCCCACTCTGGACACGTGGGTCCCTCTTGAAGAGGTGTCACCCACCAGCTAAGGGACTGGCTCTGGTCTGGCTGGGTCGGGGTCTGCCAGGCTGGCCTGGGCCGAGGACTTACCGTTTTGGATCATCTTGGCTAGGTTGGGCTGGGCAAAGACTCTGGCCATTCGGAACACCATGAGCAGTGCTTGGGGCTGACCAGGTCTGTGTGGGGCACATGGTTCAGGAAGCCCACGAACAGCTTGGTGTACATCAGCAGGTTCTCCTGGACAAAGGGCACCCTGGGGACCGAGGTGGCAGGTTGGGGCCAGCCCTTCCACTGGAGGTGGAGGTGGGGGCTGCGCCCGTCCATGCCCCTAATACCCCTGCTTGTTCCCAGGCTTTCAGACTCTCCCTGGCCAAGGTGACAAAGTATCATGGATGATAGCTCAGAGGACTGTTGGCAGGCAGGCAGGGCAGGACACAGGCAGGTGAGACCCAGGCCCTCTGAGGATGCTAAATCCTTAGCAGGGCTGAGGCCCCTTTCCAAGAGGTCTGAAGCCACCATAGCAGAGGCTGGCCCAGAGCCTGAGGAGGCTGAGGGAGGATCCCCCAGAGGGTCCAAAGGGGAAGGCCTCGGGCAAGGAAGGGAGAGGTCGGTGGCTATGCCAGGTGCCACAGACGCCTGGGAGGTCTGCTGTGAGGATCAAGCAGGAGATGAGGGGAAGGCAGCCACTGGTCTGCTCTGTGCTGGTAAGGAAGGATCAAGGCACAGTTTGCAGGTCACTATGAAAACCTGGGCCAGAAGGGAGAGGGGACAGGTCATCCACTGCTTCCATGAAAAACTCATTCTAGGGCCTGTCAAAGTTGAGCCTAGGAAGGGCTGGTCTGTGCTCTACTCAGCAGGGGCTGGGAGAAGAGCCCAGGAGGCCGCCAGAGCCAGGTCCTGGCTGACCCCAGCATAGGCCGCTGTCCTAGCCTCCACCCACTGGAGCAACATCTGCCCAGGGGAGCCAGTGGCATGGCTGTGAGGAGAGGGGACCCAGGGCTTACCGTTTCTCAGGCACACCAGGGCTGGGAGTCGCTGCTGGGAGCCTGCTTGTCAGCCGCACATCGCCACGGCTGCAGGTAGCTCAGCCACACCTCCAGGACCTGTGGGGGAGGTGTGTGCTGAAGGCCCAGTGGCTGGGGCCAAATCCTCCCATGGTCTGGAGGCCAGGTCCCCAGGCGGCAGCTACACTGACTCTTACCACATCCCCCAGAGGGCGCAGGAGAGACACGCGCAGCCCTGTGAGGTTTGGCTCTCTCACTGTCGCTTCAGAAGCCAGGGTCATGGGCGGGCTTTTCCTAGCCCACAGGACCCAGTGCTCCCTGGTTGTGTAAGAGCAGAAACCCATTTGGCACCAGACAGATGGGACAGGGCAAGGCTTTGCTGTACCTGAGGGCTGGCTTTGGAAACTGAAACAGAAAGAACAATGTGACCTCCAAGGCCCCTCCTCTCCAAGGTCTCTGTGACAACATTTGTTCTCCTCCTTCATCCACCCCAGGGGACCTCCCTCACTGGGGCACACAGAGGACTCAGGCACGCATGAGATGGGGCCGACACTCCTAGCTCCGAACAATGGGTCCAGGGGCCAGTGGCCAAAGCAATGCTGCAGGAACAGGTAGAGTTTCTGCTGGATGAACCTCCGGACAGTGGCCTGCAGGGGAGGGGAGGGTCACCACTGCTTGCACAGTAAGGTGGCCCTGCCTGGGGCTCCCATTAGCGAGGGTTGACTCTGCCAGGGGAGAGCACTGGGCACCTCGGAGAGGTAAGAGCTGGTTTTAGCCCCATTCTTCAGAGGAAGAAACGAAGGTTAGGGAACATCCCAAGGACACACCCAGCATGCAGGCGGCCAAGCCATTGCATCCCCTGCACACACCTCACCTCAGCCCCACACAAAACAGCCCACTCTGCCAGCCCCAGTGGGGAGAGGTCGCTGTGGGCAACACCAGAGTGGGGGAAAGAGGAGGAGACACTGAACTCCTCCAGGGGGCTGCTGGTATGGGAGTGGCCGAAAGGTGAGGTCTGCTCTGGCTTCAGGCTATTGGCAAAGGTGTGCAGGTGCTTCAGTGGCAGGCGCAGCACCATCATGTGCTCCTTGGTGGGCATGAATGATTCCTCGGTGGAGGAGGAGGGGTCAGGGCCTGGGAAGGGCTGCAGCACGTGGCCTCCAGGTCTGACCACATCCTGCCCTGGGGCAGTTGATCTGCCTCCACACAGGAGGCACGAGCCAGGCAAAGAGTGGGGCCACTCCTGTGCCTGGCACCCAGCAGATGTGCCTTGCACTGCTTGGTCTGAACTGCGGCCAGCTTGTAGTAGGGAAGTGCTTGGCCCAGCGCCCGCACAGCCCACCTGAGGAGGACTGGCTGAGACAGACACATCTGCTTCTGTACCGCTGCACACTCGCAGTGGGTGGCACAGGGCCATGGCCCGCCAGGTTGCGCCCTTGGCCACTGCTGCCTATCTTGATCCTCAGGGCAAGAGGAGGCGGGTGTCACCCCCAAGCTCTGGATCCAGGGTCTCCCAGGTAAGATGGCTGAGGCCAGGAATTTGAGATTAGCTTGGGCAACATAGGGAAGCCCTGTCTCTACAAAAAATTTTAAAAGTTAGCTGGGCATGGTGGTGTGTGCCTGTAGTTCTAATGACTCAAGAGGCTAGGGTGGGAGGATCACTTGAGCCCAGGAGTTCTTGGCACAGTGAGCTAGGATCGTGCCACTGCACTCTAGCCTGGGTGACAGAGTAATACCCTATTCAAAAAATAAGAACCTTCGCTTTCCTCCCCAATTCCTTCCAACTGCTCCTCATTCTGGACACAGCCAGATAAGGGCTCAGCCCAGGAGAAGCTCTGGATATCAATTCCTCTGTTGCCCACAGACCTGTGGTCAGGAAAACCCCAAGACAAGAGCACAGTCAAGCTAACAGGCCAAGCTTTTGATTTATAATGTACAAGCAGGATCCTGGAGACCTACACCCGTAAGGAAAGCCTTTTTGCTGGCCATGGGCTTTCTCTGGTTGCCCAGCATTGGGAGGGCAGGTGGGAGCATCAAGAGTGGATGAGGGCAGGGGAACAGGGGCACTGAGTCCGAGTGGACATGCTCACCTCTCCATGCTTACCCCCAGCCCTTTGGGCCTCAACACATCTGTGATGCTGAGGCTGGTGCAGGGCCCGGCCTCTGGGTATATCTTGGGATGCTGCAGACCCCGCATGGACCACTGCTCACATCACTGCCCACTCAAGTCTCCCCGTCAGGAAAATGTCCCCACAGGTCCAGGTGACACACCCCACAGATCAGTGGCGAGGCTGAGAATGGAGCTATAGGGTGGGAGGTATTTTTTTTTCTTCTTTCTTCTTTCTTCTTCTTCTTCTTCTTCTTCTTCTTTTTTTTTTTTTTTTTTTTTTTGAGACAGAGTCTCTGTCACCCAGGCTGGAATGCAACAGCATGATGTCGGTTCACTGCAACCTCTGCATCCTGGGCTCAAGGGATCCTCCCACTTCAGCCTCCCAAGTAGCTGAGACCACAGGCACACACCACCACACCCAGCTAATTTTTTTTTCTTTTCTTTTCTTTTTTTGTAGAGGCAGGGGTCTCGCCATGTTTCCCAGACTGGTCTCAAACTCCTGAGCTCAAACAATCTGCATGCCTTGGCCTCCCAAAGGGATTACAGGTTTGAGCCACTGTGCCCGGCTATTTTCTTCTATCTATCTGTATCTTTAAGTCTTTGGGCAATGAATTTGCATTGCTTTGGAAGAAAGGAGAAAACCAGTACCTATACTGCCTGACTAGAAGGGCACCAGCGGGTGGGAAGTCAGACCAGCGTCCTTCTCCTCCAGTCTCACCCCTGGCCCTCCCTCCCATCCTGGCCTGGGATCCTGAGCCATGACATCCTCCCTGCAGCTCACGGGAGGGGACGGCATCCACATGGGAACTGGGAACCTGCCTTCCCTGCGGGTGCACTTACCCAGCCTCACCTGGTTCTTCCAGAGGGTCTGGAGGGGCCGGTGTCAGGCCCTGTCCCCGGCAGTCACATGAAAGCCTCAGGCTATTTTCCCACAGGTTTGCTGAGCCACAGATTTTCCTCAGCTCTGCACCCCTCTTGGGCCACAGTCCCACGTGGAGTCCCTGGCCACAGTCATACCTGCTTGCTTCTTAAAGATGTGTCCCCAAAGCCCCACATTTCCCACTGGGCCCAGCCTCACAACACCTCAGCTCACCCCTCCAGGACCTCCCTGGTCACCCCTACTGCCATGAGGGTTACTAGATGCTTCCTGGACACTGCCCTCCCTCCCTGACCGAAGTCTTCTCCAGTGGCTCCCACAGAACAGGGATGCCACCACATGCTGTGGTCACCACCCCATCCCACCGGCACTCAGGGTCCACATGTTTATCCATCCTGTGCTCAAATTCCCATTCAATCACGTGTGCTCCTTCGCAGGGTGAATGGGGCAGGCCCCTGGCTGTGGGCACAGCTCGTCCCCTGGGCTCTCACAGACTCGCTAACTCTGTTGTCTCCGAAATCCCCCATGGGCCTGAACTCTGCTTCACTGACCTCAAATCCATCCATACACTTGTCATTTGTGCCTAGGCAGACCATGACCTCTTTGCGGTCGCTACCTATTCTCATCCCCCTCTGGAGGTGTCTACAAATGGCCGAGGCTCCCTAGGTGAAGGCGGGGCCCAGGCCGGGCCGTCAAGGACTGACAGCCTCTGTGGGCTATAGGGCCAAGCTCCAGGTCCTCGCCAACCCCCTGCCTCACACACACAGTCTCATAGAATCTCCAGCGTGGGTGACAGTTCTGAACAGGGCAGCGCCCACATTACTGTAAGTCCCAGGCCTCTGTGTCTTCAGCTCCTTCCTGAGCACCAGGCCCTGAAGAGTGGGGGTGAACCAGGCCACTGCAGAGGCCTCACGACTCCAGCTCTTCAAACCAGGGCCAAGCATGGAGCCTCAACACCAGAGACCTTGGGACTCTCCACTGGTGGGGAGCTGGCCAGTCCGGGCCACGTGCCTCGTTCTGCCACACAGCCACACCCCACCCCCACAAACCGGGCCAGTCTGCAAAGCCAAGGGCCAGGCCAGGCTGGAGGCTGATCTCTGCCTCCCACAACACAGGGGCTTCGCTCTGCCTGAAAGTAGCTTCTGTCACCCGCAGCTGGGCCCAGCCAGCCCCTTGCTTTGCCGGGCACGGACACGCACTCTGGGCAGGGGAAGGGAATCAAGGAGCGCAGCATGTACTTGGTAGGTGTGGAGGGCCTGGAGGCTGGGCTGTAGGGGGCTGTGGTGGGCGCTGGAGACACAGAGTCGGTAGTGCAGAACCTCCAGCTGAGACGGTGAACAGACAAAAGCCGGAAGACGCAGAAGAGGAAAGCATGAGAGGACAGGGTGGGGAAGGGGAAACACGGGACCGGACATAGGAGGGGGAAGTGGAGAAAGAAAGCAATGAGAACGAGCCCAGAAGTGAGAAGAAAAAAACAACAAAAGCGTGGTCAGTGACCATCCAAACAATTGCAGTCCCAGCAGCTGCGACCAGCGCAGCACCCTCCTCGGTAGCCAGGCCAGGGCTGTGGCGGCACTCTCCTCAGCCTTGGAGGCTGGGGGTGGATAGACCCTCCAGCTCACCGGGGTGGCCTCACAGTGTCGCTGAGGCCTAAAGGCCTCTCTAGCTCATTGGAAGGGCCCAACTCACCGCCCTTCCAGATGGGACCCACTCTCCCCAGTGACTCTGAGGCCACACTGTGTGTGCCATGTGCACACCACAGCCCTTCAAGTGCTCAGGGTCTTCTCTGGGACATGCTGTCAGCCACCAAGGCCTCAAGATCCCGAGGCCCAGAAAAGAAACTGTCAAAGCATGTTCCAGGAGAAGGACTCTGCCCAGAGAAGATACATATGTAATTGACTGGATTTCCCTGGGTTGTTTTGAGAAATATATCAAATTTGCATAAGACATGATCAATTCCTATGTGTCTAAAACCCAAGCAATGTCCCCTCCATGAGTGGATCTCTCTGAGAGCTGAGGATGAGGACAGGTCCCCAAGGGTAGCACAGACAGGAGCACAGGCTCAGGCCCCCAGGCCCTGCCCTCCGCACCCCCAAGTCTGGAGGTCAGCCGAGGTGGTGTGTGCATCAGCTCTGACTCCAGGAGGCAGCCTCTCCTAACGCACCAGGAACTCCCACCCTCCAGATATGGAGGGCTCGCAAGGGCAGAAGCCCCCGAGGACCTGGCCACAGCCACACAGACTTAGAGGCAGCAGGAAACTGAGGCTAAGCTGGCCCCCAGCCAGGACCCTCCAATCTACCGCCCTACAGCGCTGCAGCCTCTGAAGCACCCCTTCAGCCCAGCACAGCCAGAGCTGGCCTGGCGCATATCCTGCCATGCCTCCTGCCCAAGCAGCATGGCCACTGCGCTCCACACAGGAGAGATCAGGATACACCTGCTAGATGCCACAGCACACAGAGCAGGGCGGGAAGGAGCAGGGCAGGAAGGTGTCGCCTTAACAGCCTTCCTCTGTGCCAGACCTGGGGCTCAGGCAGGAATCAGACACAGTTCTCCAGTGTGTCTCTGCCCTCGCTTAAAGGAACACAGTGGCCTGTGGGGCCGTTGGCCATCTTTACGGCCCACAGGGCCACCAGGGAGCAAGCACGCACCTTGGATTCAACTAGGGAGTGCAGGGCAACCCCGGGAGCCTCACTTCCTGCATCTGGAAATAAGGGCTAGCAGGGATGGGCAGGGATTTCTGTATGGCAGGTGCAGCATAGGCCTGGGCAAGCGGCAAGGGGCCTTGGGGGACACGGACCCCCACAGCTGCCTTTCTCTGACTCCTACCCACTCAGTTTTCTCACATTTTGTTTTTTGCCTCAACTGGAAGAGGCAAAAAGTAGAGTGTCTCTGGGCACTTTGTCCCACCACTGCAAGTCATTCTGAGCAGGGCTCACCCGACCCAAGGTCTGGCCAAGAGGAAGTGAACATTGGGAAGAAGGGAAAGGCACCTCCTGCCCTCTGCAGGGACAACCCCCTGCCAGTTCCCTTGGCCCGTGAGGACACAGAATCCTCACAGGCAACAGCCCAGAAGAGCCTTTCTGGCTGGCCCTTGAAAGTAGGTGTATTTCCACTCACTCAGTAGGCAGAACCAGCAGACAAGAAGGTGACACAGTGCAGCGGCCCCTGCCCCTGCCAGGTCAAGTCACATGCAAGAGCGCTGAGCAAGCGCCCTAGGGCCCCAGGGAGAAGTGGGGCCCTGGGAACAAACCAGGCCCCCAGGCACCAGCCAGGCACACGCAACAAGTCTGCTCTGGAAGCAGGAAGGGCACTGCAGGCTCTTTGTGACTCAGGAGGCCCAAGATGGGGTCCCCAGCTTTTCCTCGTTCTCCTTCCAGGTGATGCCGAGGGTGAGGATTTGGGGGAACCTATGCTCTGAGAGATCCTTCACATGGCAAAGCATGGGGCCACAGAACTGGCTGCAGAGACTGTGGCAGAAGCAGGCCCACAGCTCTTCCCCAGAACCAAAGGAAAAGTGACAGGAGGCTCTTTTGTAGTTTAACTCCATCACCCACAGGTCCTTCATTCTGGAGAAAGCCCTCAAGAATTTTGTCAGCAACAAAGCCAAAGTCTCCCAAGCACACTGATGCACAGACGCCATGGGCACCATACTACAGGTTGTGTGCCTAGGGCACACTGGCCAGAGAGAGAGCGGGGAGAGGCGAGGTGGAGGGGGAGGAAGCAGGCCAGGCTGCATGTAGGAGGGCGCCAGGCCCCCACACACCATGAGTACAGCTGCTTGCTCATACTCTGGAGGAGGTGGGGGAGTGGGGGGCAGACAGGAGGCTAACTATGGTGCCACTATGCTGGGCATGGGTCTGCCCCGGGCCATCACTTCATGGGAAAACACAAAGGCACTGCTGATGGTGGAGGAGACACCACCATTGTTTAATTGTTCAGTTTCTTTTTTTAATTAAAAGAGATGGGGGTGCTGGGCACGGTGGCTCACGCCTGTAATCCCAGCACTTTGGAAGGCCGAGGCAGGTGCATCATGAAGTCAGAAGTTCAAGACCAGCCTGGCCAAGATGGAGAAGCCCAACTCTACTAAAAATACAAAAATTAGCCAGGCACGGTGGCAGGTGCCTGTAATCTTAGCTACTCAGGAGGCTGAGGCAGCAGAATCGCTTGAACCTGGGGGGCAGAGGTTGCAGTGAGCCGAGATCACACCGTTGCACGACAGCCTGGGTGACAGAACGAGACTCTGTTTAAAAAAAAAAAAAGAGAGAGAGAGAGACAGGGTCTCACTATGTTGGCGAGGCTGCTCTCAAACTCCTGGCCTCAAGCAATCTTTCCCACCTCGGCCTCCCAAAGTACTAGGATTACAGGAGTGAGTTCCCACACCTCGTCCGGTTCAGATTCAGTTTTGCAAGATTCTGGAGATTGGATGCACAACAACGTGAATGTATTTAACACTACTGACTGTACACTTGGAAATGGTTAAGACAGTAAGTTTTATGTTATGTATATTTTACAATTACAATTTTTTTCTTAATTAAAAAAACAAGAAGCATTAATGCTTTGGTCCAGGAAACAGCAGAACCTTCCAGTTCTGTCTTGTAAGCCTGTGTCATGGTCTCCTGTCCTCTTCATGGCCAGCACATCCCACTGTCCACACAGCCAAGAGCTGTCTGGGTATCATGGTCCCCTCTGTGAACAGGGGCAACGGTTCCTACCATTCTAGCACCTGAGGCTGCTGTGAAATGGTTTGGAGGCTTCAAAAAGCACAGCACCCCACATACTAAGAGTTATGTACGAGGTCGGAGACAGAATCCTGTCTTATCTACATACCAGGCGTCAACAGCGAGACTGTGGCTACCAAATCAGTCCTAGGATCCAGTATCAGAAGTAGCACCTGCCAAATCTCTCCAAGGTGTGCTCAGAAGACACAGCCAGGACTTGGTGGACAGTACTCAGGGAGTGAGCCAGCCCACACCATCGTGAGAGGCTGGAGCCTCCTGGAAAACAAAGGAGTCTGTCACCTACTATTGGATCCCGTGAATCAACAGAAGGCCTGTAGAGGCTGCACAAACCCCTCACCTTTCCGTGTCACAAAAGTGCTACTGGGGCAGTGCTGAATATCCACATGATGGTAATCATAGGAAACATCTCCAACAACACGAGAGAGGGACACCGAGAGACTCTGCAACGATTCTATCACCATGGGCAAAATGAAACAACTCCGATGGACACGGGGTCCTGGGATGGAAAACACCATCCATGGCATGTAAGTTAGGTGGGTGGGCAGATTTATTTTCATGTTTTCTAAATGTCATCGCAGGAAAATACCAACAATTTAGAATCAGCCCCAGGCTGAGGGGCCACCTCTGGGACTCTGCCCCAGCTGAATAGTTTCTTTTGAAACAGAAGCTGAGACCAGCTCAGCTCTCACCTGGAGCAGACTTTCTGACCTCCAGACCTCCTGGGAGGCAGGGTCTGCACTCACAGACGTCTGATGAGAGACGCGTCGCTTCAGGAGGCTAGCGTGTGGAGGCTGTAGGAAGCAAAGGACATGGCTGGTGTCCTGAGGGAGACACGGAAACAGGCCCAAGTTAGGGGCTCCCACTGGCCAAGCCAGGGGCAGTCTGGACATCAAAATCAATGACAGCAGGGACGTATCACAACTTGTTCAATTGCACAATGTGCAAACTTCACCCCCGCCCCCGATCCACACGGATATACCTGAATAAACAAACAGCAAAGAGAAAAGTCTTCCCTACCACAGAATGACCACTGACCCAGTAATCAACACAGGAAGAATGAAGTTAGAGAACCACCACTTGGCAACTGCCCTATTAATAGGTTATTTGGTCAAGAATCAAGTGAGGCCAGGCATAGGACCTGCATGAGGCCAGGTGTGAGACTCCTGAAATCTCAGCACTTTGGGAAACCGAGACAGAAAGATCTCTTGAGGCCAGGCATTTGAGACCAGCCTGGGCAACACAGTGAGGCCCCTGTCTCTACAAAAACATTAAAACATGAAATAGCTGGGCATGGTGGGGTGTGCCTATGGTCCTAGCTACTTAGAAGGCTGAGGTGGGAGAATGGCTCCCTCCTTGGGCCTAGGAGTTGAGGCTACAGTGACCTATG
Organism: Trachypithecus francoisi; assembly: GCF_009764315.1. Taxonomy (NCBI): domain Eukaryota; kingdom Metazoa; phylum Chordata; class Mammalia; order Primates; family Cercopithecidae; genus Trachypithecus; species Trachypithecus francoisi. The sequence continues at coordinate 40,141,835 of NW_022681459.1, read as the reverse complement.
ATGGCACCATCTGCACTCCAGCCTGGGGTGACAGAGCGAGACTCTGTTTCTAAAAAAATAAGATGTCCAGCCTGGGCAGCATGGCAAAGCCCTGTCTCTACAAAAAAAAAAAAAGTATTCAGGTGTGTGGGTGCACCCCTATAGTCCCAGATACTTGGGGGGCTGAAGCAGGAGGGTCACTTGAGCCTAGGAGATTGAGGCTGCCATGAGCCTAGATCATGCCACTGCACTTCAGTCTTGAGTGAGAGAACAAGATCTTTTTTTTTTTTTTTTTTTTTTGAGACGGAGTCTCACTCTGTCGCCCAGGCTGCCAGGCTGGAGTGCAGTGGCGCGATCTCAGCTAATTTTTTTTGTATTTTCAGTAGAGACGGGGTTTCACCATGTTAGCCAGGATAGTCTCGATCTCCTGATCTCGTGATCCGCCCACCTTGGCCTCCCAAAGTGTTGGGATTACAGGCATGAGCCACTGCGCCCGGCCCCAAGATCCTGTCTTAAAGTAAAATAAAATCAATTTGAAAAAAGGAAAGAATCAACTTCTCTGTGTATGGAGTAGCCCTTCTTCTATTCCTTTACTTTCTTAATAAATTTGCTTTCACTTAAAAATAAAAAAGAAAAGAATCAACAGTTGATGTTAATACTAGTGATAATTACATAGTCTCCATACATCTTTCTGGTAAATCATTATTACCAATTTTTCTTTTTTTTTTTTTTTGAGACAGGGTCTCATTCTGTTGCCTGGGCTGGAGTGCAGTGCTGTGATCACAGCTCACTGCAACCTCAACCTCTTAGACCCAGGCCTCCCAAGTAGCTGGGACCACAGCACACACCTCCATGCCTGGCTAATATTTTTCTTTCGTTTCTTTTCCTTCTTCTTCTTTTTTTTTTTTTTTTTTTTGTTTTTGAGACAGAGTCTCGCTCTGTCGCCAGGCTGGAGTGCAGTGGCTCGATCTCGGCTCACTGCTTCCTCCGCCTCCCGGGTTCAAGCGGTTCTCCTGCCTCAGCCTCATTAGTAGCTAGGACTACAGGCTCCCGCCACCACGCCCAGCTAATTTTTTGTATTTTCAGTAAAGACGGGGTGTCACCATGTTTGTCAGGCTGGTCTTGAACTCTAACCTCGTGATCCACCTGCCTCGGCCTCCTAAAGTGCTGGGATTACAGGTGCGTGCCACCACACCCAGCTAATTTTTGTATTTTTAGTAAAGATGGGGGTTCACCTTGTTGGCCAGGATGGTCTCGATCTCCTGACCTCGTGATCTGCCTGCCTCGGCCTCCCAAAGTGCTGGGATTACAGGCAGGAACCACTGTGCCTGGCCAGTGTTTTTCTTTTTAGTACAAACAAGGTCTTATTATGCTGTCCAGGCACTCATTACTTTTTTTTTTTTTTTTTTTTTTTGAGATGGACTCTCACTCTGTAGCCCAGGCTGGAGTGCAGCAGCATGATCTTGGCTCACTGTAACCTCTGCCTCCTGGGCTTGAGTGATCCTCCCACCTTAGCCTCCAAGTAGCTGGGATTACAGGCACATGCCACCACGCTAGGCTAATTTCAAGTAGCTGGGATTACAGGCGCATGCCACCACGCTAGGCTAATTTTAAAATTTTTGGTAGAGATGGGATTTTGCTATGTTGCCCAGGCTGGTCTCGAACTCCTGAGCTCAAATGATTCACCCACCTTGGCCTCCCAAAGTGCTGGGATTACAATCGTGAACTACTGCACCCTGCTCATTACTATTTAATCCAGGCACAAAGTACTAATTTTTATAGGGGATGAACCTGGCCGACACCCTTTCCACCCAGTGATAAAGCTAACATCACCAGTAATGAGGCAAAGGGGCACTGCAGGCCTCCAGATGAGGCACCTGGCAAGGACCAGGTGTCCCCACTGCAGTGCTCCTGCCAACAAAGCCCGAGCTGTGCCTAATCACCAGCAAATACCAGACAGCCCAAGGGGTGGCCACATGCTTTGGAGGGGTCAAGGTCAGGAAAGACAGAAAGGCTGAGGGACCATTCCAGACAGAAGGGGAGTAGGAACAGCACTGCACGCAGTGGGTGAGCCTGTGCTGGACCCTAGCCAGGTAATGGGCATGAGTGTGGTAGCTGGTGGTGAACCCTGAGGTCTGATGACTAGGTGTGGCCTGGTGGCAATGCTAACTTCCTGGTGTGGTGGCACGTGCTGGCTTGCAAATGGCAGCAGATCTGGGGTGGGTCAGCACCTGCAAGAAGGGGCCTGCATGCAGCCTCCCGGGGAAGGCGATGGGGCAGCAAGATTAAGGAGGGTCAGAGGGGCACACGTACTGTGACTATATAAGATAACACATTCACTTTTAGGAAATACACTGACATATTAAGAGGTCAAGGGGTGTCATCTATAGTTTATTCTTATTGACTTAAGGAAAAAACATATAATAGCAAGGGGATAAAGCAGATGCAGCAAAGTGTTAATTTGGAAATCCGGGTGAAGGGTCTATGAACTTTTTTTTTTCTGAGACAGGGTCTTCTTGTGTCACCCCAGGCTAGAGTGCAGTGGCACAATCATAGCTAACTATAATCTTGAACAGTGGACAAGAGATCCTCCCACCTCAGTCTCCTGAGTAGCTGGGTCCACAGGTGCACATCACCACACTCAGCTAATTTTATTTTTTGTAGAAATGAGGTCTCCCTATGTTGCCCACACTGGCTCAATTTCTTGGCCTCAAACGATCTTTCTGCCTTAGCCTCCCTAAGTGTTGGGATTACAGGCATGAGCTACCATGCCCAGTCTGCAAGTTCTTTTTATTATGCGTGGAAACTTTTCTGTAAGTCTGAAGTTATTTCAAAATAAAAAGTTAGCTAGGTATGGTGCTCTGTGCCTGTAGTCACAGCTACTTGGGAAGCTGAGGCAGGTTCACACTCCCCACCCGTGCAATATGGCATCAGGCTCAGACTGTTTGGACTGGCACAACAGGCTCTTTGGCCCAGGGCCTCCCCCTCTCAAGACCTGCTCCTGGGGCCCACAGAGGATTGCAGAAGCTAGGAGTTCAAGACCCACCTGGGCAACACAGCAAGCCTCCCTGCGTCATATCTCTACAAAAAAAAAAAATGTTTTAAAATTAGCTGGCTGTGATGATGCGTGCCTGTAGTCACTGAGGTGAGAGGATGGCTTGAGCCCAGGAATTTAAGGCTGCAGTGAGTGACGACTGTGCCACTGCACTCCAGCCTGTGTGACAGAGTAAGACCTTGTCTTTAAAAAGACATAATGACTGAACGTGGTGTCTCATGCCTGTAATCCCTGCATTTTGGGAGGCTGAGGCAGGAGGATCATATATATAACATATATAACATATACTTATATATAACATATATGTGTATATATATGTTATATATATGTATATAGACATATAATTTCTTTTTTTTTTTTTTTTTTTTTTTTTGAGACGGAGTCTGGCTCTGTCTCCCAGGCTGGAGTGCAGTGGCCGGATCTCAGCTCACTGCAAGCTCCGCCTCCCGGGTTTACGCCATTCTCCTGCCTCAGCCTCCCGAGTGGCTGGGACTACAGGCGCCCACCACCTCGCCCGGCTAGTTTTTTGTATCTTTTTAGTAGAGACGGGGTTTCACCGTGTTAGCCAGGATGGTCTCGATCTCCTGACCTTGTGATCCGCCCGTCTCGGCCTCCCAAAGTGCTGGGATTACAGGCTTGAGCCACCGCGCCCGGCCAGACATAAAATTTCTAAAAGAAAAAATTAAATTACAAAAAAACCCAAAAGCTGAGCATAAAAACCACTTGGCGACCGAACTGTGCATCTGAGAGGGCTTCAATCAGCCTCGCCTCCAAGTCCTGCGCAGCACCAGCAGCAGTCACTGACCACTGCCGCCACGCTGGCAGCCTCTCCTCCCTGCCGCTCCCTTTCTCCCCTCCACTCTCTGGGGCATCCGTCCACACATGTGAATGGTAGGTAGAGGCCTGGCCTGGCTTGCACATGCCAGCAGATCTGGGGTGGGCCAGCATCTGCAGGAAGGGGCCTGCGTGCAGCCTCCCGGGAAAGGCGATGGGGCAGCAAGATTAAGGAGGGTCAGAGGAGCACAGGCAGCTGCTGCTGGGGCAAGAGGGTCTCCTGGGAAGTCAGCCAAGAGGCCCTGGGTTAGGGCCCATTGAGGCCCCAGCACAGCTAGGCACAAGAGCCCCCAGTTCACATTTCCCACCTGTGCAGTCTGCCAACAGGCTCGGCTTGTTTGGACTGACCCACAGGCTCTTTGGCCCAAGGCCTCCCTGTCAAGACCTGGTCCTGGGGTCCAGAGAGATTTCCATTTTTTTTCCCCCATAGAACAACCCTTCCGCCGTGCTCATCACCTCAGACACTGCAGGTGGGGAGGGCTGCTCCACGCAGAACACGGCCTATTCCCATGCAGGCTGTGGAGGCCTCCAGAGACCTGAGAGCTTCAGTGATGACCACAGACACTGACAACTAAAGGACAGATCACCCTCCTCACCCCCACCCTCCAGTCTGTGCTACGAAAGCTAGAGGTGGGGAATGAGGCATAAGAAAAATCTGGGAACCCTGGACAAAGGGTAGCACCATGGTCCCGGTGGGTGATGCAACTGACTGGGTCACTCCCTTATGGAAGGGCCAGGTCTTCACAATCAGGGTAGCCTTACCTGGGAGCAGGTGAGGGACTGGCCCACCCTGGGCTGGAGGAGAGTGACGGTAGCAGGCTGCCTTTGGTGGGCAGGAACCATGACAGGTACCTGTCCACCAGGAGGAAACAGGTACAGTCTGAAGTATGGACATGGAGGGACACAGGGAGTGGCTGGAAAACCAAGCTAGTTCTTAGCATGGGGTCTGGGCACTGCCTGGCCCCAGAACACCGGCAAGTGCAGGGAAGCCCCGGACCATGCCCCCACCCCTCCCAGCAAGAAGCATCCCTTCCCTACCTTTAGAGTGTTGAGGCTCAAGGCAAAGAAGAGTGTGTAATACTAGAACGGATCTGATGGCAGCATCAAGGGCAAATACACAGGGTTGCTGGGGCATCCCCAGTGTTGAGAGCTGAGCCACCCACAACCTCCCTACCTCAAGGCCACCAAAGGATACTCAGGGCCAGGTTCAGACCAAGGCCCTTAGTGGGGGGATCTGGATCTTGTGGTACCAGGGACTGTCAGGAAGGACGCGCCCCTGGATGGATGCCTTCATGGGCCCTGCAGAGAGAGGCAGTGTGGGCAGGCACTGGCGCGTAGTGCCCGGTACGCAGTGCCCCACATGCACAGCAGCCCTTTAGGAAAGCTGCTGGGGAAGAGACCCGCACACAGAACCCACCTGTGGAGACAGTGCCCTGCCTCTGAGCAGTGTCTCAACAAGAGACTTTGCTTAAAACTTCCATCTCATAAGAAGCTGCAGACACGACGGGTACAGTGGCTCACATCTGTAATTCCAGCACTTTGGGAGGCCGAGGCAGGCGGATCACAAGGTCAGGAGTTCAAGACTAGCCTGACCACTATAGTGAAATCCCATCTCTACTAAATAAATACAAAAATTAGCCGGGCATGGTAGCACGCACCTGTAGTCCCAGCTACCAGGGAGGCTGAAGCAGAAGAATTGGTTGAACCCAGGAGGCGTAGGTTGTGGTGAGCCAAGATCGTGCCACTGCACTCCAGCCTGGCAACAGAGCAAGACTTCACTTCAAAAAAAAAAGGCTGCAGATGTCAAGGGTAGCAGCCATGCAGTACCCATCTCCTTTGCCTCTCATACCCCAGAGCAAATCACTCCTTAATTTGCCCTCAGAGGACCGGAGGAGACTGCCTATCGCCACACAAGTTTTCAGCTTGAAGCTTATAAACTAACTTCATCATTGGGCCACTGAACATGAAATTGAACAAACAAAAACAGGGTAAATAAACTGCAAATTATCTTGCTCTGATTGTATCTTAACCTTAAGAAATTGAGACAGTGACTTAAAAGTGGAATCAGCATGAGGAAGCAGTCAAACTCTCTCAATTGTCAAACCTGCCTACGCAGCGTCGAGAAATTCCATCCCCATGCTGTACTCCACGGGATTCACGTGCCTCTGTAAGCAGTGCAGGTTCCAGCCAACAAGGACACCATCCAGGCTGCCAAAAATGCTACCAGCCATGGGGAAATGACGTGCAGCTCCTGAAACAGTGTGTGGTGAGGCTGCAGGCAGGACCAGCACCCACTCCTGCCCCAGCTCCAGGCCTGCACCACCTGCTGCCCAGCTCCCTCTGAGGAGGCCACTCCCTGGATGAGACCCATGGAATCAGCCCTGCACCCAAAGGAACCCTGGTGTGGTGGTGCCAGTGAGAAGAGCAGCTTTGGGTTCTTTCACTGAGGAACGTGGCACACCAAGCAGTGCTGCTTTAGACGTGAGCCAGTTAAGTCCGTCAGCCTCTGATCGAAATATATTTTTTGTGTGTGATAAAAGCCTAAATTAAGAAAAAAAATTTTTTTAATGAAAAAAATAAAATAAAATAAACAAAATACATAATTTTTTGAGACAGGGTCTCATTCTGTTGCCCTATCTGGAGTACAGTGGTGCAACGCACAGCTCACTGCAGCCTTGACCTCCTGGGCTCAAGCAATCCTCCCGCCTCAGCCTCCTGAGTAGCTGGGACTATGGGCACACACCACCACACTCAGCTAACTTTTAGATTTCTTGTAGAGGTAGGGTCCCAGGATGTTGCCCAGATTGGTCCCAAACTCCTGGGCTTAAGTGATCCTCCCACCTCAGCCTCCTAAAGTGTTGAGATTACAGGCATAAGCCACCACACCGAAAGATTTTTTTTTTAATGTCAGAAACTTCTGATGGATGTGAAGGATGCTCTATTAGGAAGGAAAGCAACACCCTTCCCAGAGTGAAGCCCTTGAACCCTAACTGACCTGTTGCCATTTGGTATTAACTCGTTGTCTAGGCCAGCTTCCTGGGGTTGGCAATTCCAGGTGTGATTTGAATACATATTTTTAGCATTTACATCAGGGTTCCTCAACGTTGATGCTATTGACATTTTGGGCTGGATACTTCTTTGTTGCAGGGAACTGTCCTGGGCTTTGCAAGATGTTTCCAGCATCCCTGGCCCCTACTTACTAGATGCCAGTAGCACACACTCCCCATCACCCCCAGCTGTGATCATCAAAAATGTCTCTGACACTGCCAAGCGTCCCCTGAGGGACAGAGCACCTATGGTTGAGAACTCCTGATCTGCAAGTTCACACATTTAAATGTGTCCATAAACATGACGGTCATGATAATGGGCCAGGCCTCTGTGTCAGGCAGTGCTTGGAGTGGGGGTGGTGGGGGGAATTAGGAATTATAATAAAGTTTTTTAAGGAATGTATAAGACATGCTCCAAAGAGAGATGTTAGCAGAGCTATACCTCTGCTGGAAAATCCTCAATGACTTTAACCAGTCTCTGGCATCACTGTGCAAAGGGTTTATTTACATAGTCAGCTTTCAGGCTAGCCTAGAAGACAGTACAAAGTGAAAAAATCAGGGCCGGGTGCGGTGGCTCAAGCCTGTAACCCCAGCACTTTGGGAGGCCGAGACGGGAGGATCACGAGGTCAGGAGATCGAGACCATCCTGGCGAACACGGTGAAACCCCGTCTCTACTAAAAAAATACAAAAAATTAGCCGGGCGATGTGGCGGGCGCCTGTAGTCCCAGCTACTCGGGAGGCTGAGGCGAGAGAATGGCATAAACCCGGGAGGCGGAGCTTGCAGTGAGCTGAGATCCGGCCACTGCACTCCAGCCTGGGCGACAGAGCGAGACTCCGTCTCAAAAAAAAAAAAAAAAAAAAAAAAAATCAGGAGGACATTCACTCTGCAGCTTTTAGTGATACTCTGGCTTGAGTCAAACAGAAATCCAAGCGATAGGTTAAGAGTCAGACAGAAAACCACTGGCCTGATTCCCCAGCCCCTCATATGTGTCAGTGGCCCAAAGGATGCTACTAGGAGGGGCTGTGGTTCCATGCTCTCTGGACCAGGAACTCTCACACTTGCTTCTCAGTACCAACTCAGGTTGCTGCCCATCTTCAGAACAGGACTGACTTCCACCAATCCATAAGTAGGGGTTGGCCCCAGGGTCAGCCCCAGAGCCAGAAGAGGATCTCGATTGTGTAAGGGCACCTCTCACAGACCACAGAGTACCACTGAGTTTGTTCGTATCAAATGGAAATTTCCCACCTGATGGACCATCATGATTACACCGTTATGATCATCAATAAGAACGCCAACAAAAGCAGGGTTACGGCAGAAGCTCTCTTGACTGAGCTGTCTTTTATTCAGTAGACAGTGAACCTACTAAACCAATGACCTTAAAACACAGGACGGGGCCGGGCGCAGTGGCTCACACCTGTAATCCCAGCACTTTGGGAGGCCGAGGTGGGCAGATCACAAGGTCAGGAGTTCAAGACCAGCCTGGCCAATATGGTGAAGCCCTGTCTCTACTAAAAAAAAAAAAAAGACAAAAAAATTAGCCGGGCGTGGTGATCCATGCCTGTAATTCCAGCTACTCTGGAGGCTGAGGCAGAAGAATCGCTTGAACTTGGGAGGCAGAGGTTGCAGTGAGATGAGATTGTGCCACTGCACTCCAGCCTGGGCGACAGAGTCTCAAACAAAACAAAACAAAACAAAACAAAACAAAACAAAACAAAAAACCACACACAAGGCAGGTAAAAATTATAGATGGCTTGCGCCAAGTAAACACTCATCATGAAGGCAATGTAGAGGCCAGAAAAGACTCAGGACAAGGACTAATAAAATCTACCCACAGTCATGGGATATACGGAAAGCATCCTGACTACAAGGATAAAAACATCGCCTGTGCAAATGGATTAAGATTAGGAGAAACTGCTAGAATTTGTCTACCTCCAAATGCCTTGTCTACCTCCAAATGAAGGTGATTTCACAGGATTTGAGACAGAGATGGAGACCTGAGTTGTCTGGCCATGCGGCAGACCTGTGGACTCTAGTGGGGTGTACTGGGGAAGAAAGTCCTTCCACATAAATGCTTACAAAAATACCTCCTAAGAACTAAAATTAGGAACTCTCCTCACCAACACTTGCTCATACATAACTTCTCACTTCTCAGTATCATTTTTCTTTTTTTTTTTTTTGAGTCTATGTTGTCAGTATCATTTTTCTTTTTTTGGGGGGGGGGTCTTAAAACTTCTAGGCTCAAGTAATCCTCCTGCCTCGGTATCCTTAGTTTAGAACTACAGGCATGGACCATTGCACCCAGTTCTCAGCATCATGTTTAATACTTAAAGTGGAAACCTAGCACCCCCCAGAGCATAAGAGTGTCTCCATTTTTCACTAAAGACAGTTATGATTATTAGAATGCTTCCTGTCTATTTAAGAATTTACAGATCACGAGCCGGGTGTGGTGGCTCACGTCTGTAATCCCAGCACTTTGGGAGGCTGAGGCAGGTGGATCACCGGAGGTCGGGAGTTCAAGACCAGCCTGACCAACATGGAGAAACCCCGTCTCTACTAAAAATACAAAATTAGCCGGGGTGGTGGCACATGCCTGTAATCCCAGCTACTTGGGAGGCTGAGGCAGGAGCACTTGAACCCGAGAGGCGGAGGTTGTGGTGAGCCAAGATCGCACCATTGCACTCCAGCCTGGGCGAAAAGAGTGAAACTCCGTCTCAAAAAAAAAAAAGAATTTACAGATCATGAACATTCTGATGTACATCATTCTCATTTGCTCCTCCCCCTCCTCCTCTTCATAACCCCTTGGGAAGTAGAGAAAATCGCACTTGAATGAACTTGTCTTGTATGGGAAAACCCAGAGCCCAGAGCCCAGTGGTTGAGTAACCCCAAGGTCCTGTAGTAATAACGGGGCACAGTCAAGCTTAAGGAGTCTGGCATTGCTTCCATCACATGCTCCTAAAAAACAGCTACTAGAGAATTATTCAAATCAATGGGAAGAACATTCAAGTCCCGCAGCTACAGAACTATGGCCATACTGACACTCATCCAGACAGTTGATATTTACCAGTAGAAAGTTGGGCTGCTGCAGGTGAGGAAACGCAGTAACAGCCTCCAGTGGAGAGTGGAAAATGGCCTTCTTAGCAAACCACTGTGGAAAACAGAGACAAAAATCTCAACATCCGCAACACAGCAGAATCTTTTTATTTTTCTAGAGACAGGGTCTCATTCTGTTGCTCAGGATGGAATGCAATAGCATGATCACAGCTCACGGCAACCTCAAAACTCCTTGGTTCAAGCAATCCTTCCACCTCAGCCTCCTGAGTAGCTGGAACTACAGGCACACCCCACCATACCTGGCTAACTTTCTTATTATTTTCTTTTTTGTAGAGACAGGGTTTCACTATGTTGCCCAGGCTAGTTTCAAATTCCTGGCCTCCACTGGCCCTCCTGCCTTGGCCTCTAAAGTGCTGGAATTACAGGTGTAAGCCACTGCACCTGGCCCTAACAAAATATTACATAGTTTCACAATGCCCAGGAGAACATTTGTGTAACTCAACATGCATTACGATACCAATTCTTATGTCTTCTTTCTTTATTTATTTGTAGAGACAGGGTCTTGCTTTGTCGCTTAGGCTGGAGCGCATTCATGTGATCATAGCTCACTGCAACCTCAAACTCTTAAGCTCAATCGATCCTCCTGCTTCAGCCTCCCAAGTAGCTGGGACTAGAGGCACACACCACCAGTTCCTGCTAATTTTTGTATTTGTTGTAGAGATGCGGTTTCATCATGTTGCCCAGGCTGGTCTTCAACTCCAGGACTCAAGCGATCTACTTGCCTCAGCCTCCCAAAGTAGTGGGATTAAAGGCATGAGCCACCATGCCCGGCCAACAATTCCCATATTTTATAGAAACACCATTCTCATGCAGCCCACAGCGACCAGCTTCAGAGCCAAGTTTGTGGTACTGAATCCTTGGTAATGCTTGTACAGCACTTGCTGTATGCCAGGACTTGCTCTATACACCACACACTGTCAGTCCCCAGGAGGGGAATGTGGAACGTGATGCTTCATAAACACATTGAACTCTTTCTGCCAAGGAACAGCCATTAACACCTTGAGGTACCTGCAACTCACCTGTGGTCTGTCGGTCTGAGCTACTGTCCATCACTTGCAACTCATTGTACACAGGTTCAACAGAGCTGGTCCCAAAAGCAAGTGCAAGTGCTGGAGAGCATGAGAGGGAAACCCCTCTTCCACCCAGGAGTGGAGAAAAACTTCAGCCAGATTGTCATTTTATCTTCCCCACCCAGCAGTAGCCCATCTTGACTCAAAGACAACCAGAACATCACCAAGCATCTGTTACAGGGCAGGCTTGCTACTAGGTGGTTTTATTTAGATTATTTCATAGAATTTTCAGAATTGCTCCCTCTTCACTCCTGAATCCTTGATGCAGTTCTTCCACCTTCACCCTTTCTTCTCCTCTGTCTCATTCAGCTCCCTCATTATAAACATTCTACCTAGCTGGATGGCGCAGTTGCTCATCCAGCAGAGAGCACTGGGGTAACCCCAAATAAATGTTCATGAAATCTCCAAATTACCAGGGAGGGTAGTATTAAGGGCAGATCATGGTGAGTCTTTGTTTTCAAATCTCCAGGTGGGGAATAAACTAGACTTCCACTAGATGGAATGCACCAGCTGCTTCATTGCACAAAACTGTGCAATGCAAAGGGCGCTCAGGCAGAGCCTTGGGGATGGGCCAGCAGGGCTGGACTCTTACATCTCACATCCCTCTCTAATCCCATCTCCTCATCCACACCCCACTGCTGCTCCTGAGGGCCCTCCTGTGTTTAAGACCACCCACCGCACCTGCTTGCCCCTTCCTCAGAATCTCCTATTCCTTCCCTCCGTTAGTTAAAAGAGAGCACATCTAATACCAACTCCATGCTTCTAACAGGTGAACCCCGGAGGGTAAGTTGCCCCTTCCCCCAAAACTGGGTGCCTTAGCTCCCCTCCACCCAGACTTCCCCTGAAGATTCCCTGGCCCCAGGGGACCCAGTGTCATCATCTTTCCTGGTGAAGGAGGGGAGGCAGAGCCAGGAGGTAGGAGGAGAGATGGTGACTTCCCTCCGCGGGGCTGGTGGTTAGAGAAGCAGTGTTTTAGCCCAGTACCACCATTTTAGACCTGTGTGCCTTTGGACAAAACATTTCCACACTCTTACTTCTCAGTGTCCTCATCTTTATTCAGGAAGTCCTGGCTCCAGGGGCTTGAGAGTCTCAGTGGCCGGAAGTGAGAAAGGCCTGCAAGTGAGGAAAGCATTCTTCTCCCAGGTCCTGAGCCCGTCCACTCTGCCCTGTCCTCTGCAGTGGCCCAAGAGGAGGAAGGGTCCCCTGCTGTACATTAGCCTTGCTGAAGATGAAATGGTCACTCCCTTCTGCCTCTGCACACTGGGCCACTTGAAATCGTGATGAATATTCATAATGCTGGTCCCTCTCGTCCCATGCCTCTCTACAGTTACGTGAAGTTACCTAAATCCAAGGAGCCCCATTCACTGCAGTGGAATTCTGTTGACTGCACACACTTCTGACTTGGTGGATTAGCTAATAAGCATGAATAAGCTAGAAAAAGATTGCAAAGCTGTTGCTGTCTTTAAGACGCCCTTGGTTGGTTTATTTTCCAGAGTAAGTCAATCTGTAATGGTTTATGACAACGTTACAGGAGACTGCAATACTCTCATTAACGTGTGCCTTACTGCCATGTGTCATATACAAGTAACACACAAGTTCTAAAATAGTGCTTTAATTGACCCCATAAAGACTTCTAGAAAATGTTGGGCTAATACAAATCTTGTTTTTATGACATTCTATATTCATCTACAAGTACAGATAAAGAATTCTACGACACTTCCCTGGTGAATTGAAGAAACCTAAAAAAATTATTATAATAATAATAATAATTATTTTTTTTTGAGATGAGTCTCGCTCTGTCGCCCAGGCTGGGGTGCAGTTGCCGGATCTCTGCTCCGCCTCCCGAGTTTACGCCATTCTCCTGCCTCAGCCTCCCGAGTAGCTGGGACTACAGGCGCCCGCCACCTCGCCCAACTAGTTTTTTCTATTTTTTTTTTTTAGTAGAGACGGGGTTTCACCGTGTTAGCCAGGATGGTCTCGATATCCTGACCTCGTGATCCGCCTGTCTCGGCCTCCCAAAGTGCTGGGATTACAGGCGTGAGCCACTGCGCCCGGCCAGAAACTGTTCTTTTGTCCATGAGTCCTGCACTCCTGTAGCTTCCAGCAGGTATGGCTGACATCGTCATCATTCTTTTCAAAATTTCATGGTCTGTGACCCAAGGTAAACCTGAAACCAGTCAAATGTATACAGACAAAGCCTTGCCTGCCTGGGTCCCTCCCTCCCCTCCCCTCTACCCAGATGTCCCCACTTCAGATCCTTCCTGCACCTAGTGAGCAGCTGATGTTCTGTCCCCATAGTCCTCTCACATCCCACTCTCATCAATTCATTCACATTGTAAGGTTCATTGACCCGGCTCTCTTCATTGTTCCCAGGGTCTTGAATTCTAACCTCTGTACTGGAGGAATGAAAGGCTTAGAAGGCAGGGGGCACATAATATCAAAAAGTCTGGATTCAGTGTCAGGAAATCTGCTTCTCATCCGAGTTCTGCTTCTGTTTGACCCCTCAAAGTCAGCTTCCCCATCTATAAAATGAAAGCACAGGGCAGAAGAGCAGACGATCGATCCCGTACCCTCATTCTATGCCTTCATCCCATCCAAGCAGATGCAGAGCTGGGAGGGGAACGGACTTTGGGACTAGGGAGACCTGGGCTCCAGTCCTGGCTTTGACTCGCACTAGCTGTTTGATTTGGGGGAAACAACCTAATTTCTCTGAGACTCAGTTTTCTCTTCCATGAAATGCCACTGCACTCCAGCCTGGGCAGCAAAGCAAAACTCCCATCTCAATAAACAAGTAAATAATAGAAATCCCTACCTGTGGTTTACTCTGGTGAGGGCTGGAGAAAGTGTAAGTAAAACCCCTGTTGGAGACGAAATGAAGGGACTGGCACTAAATAGAGGGCCGCTATCATCCTTTTTTTTTTTTTTGAGATGGAGTCTTGCTATGTCACCAGACTGGAGTACAGTGGCGCGATCTCGGCTCACTGCAACCTCTGCCTCCTGGGTTCAAGCGATTCTCCTGCCTCAGCCTCCCAAGTAGCTGGGATTACAGGCATGCACCACCACGCCCAGCTAATTTTTGTATTTTTAGTACAGATGGCGTTTCACCGTGTTGGCCAGGATGGTCTCGATCTCCTGACCTCGTGATCCGCCCGTCTCGGCCTCCCAAAGTGCTGGGATTGCATGTGTGAGTCACTGCGACTGGCCAAACAAATAAATAAATAATAGAACTCTTAGCATGCTGTACCCTTGTGAGAGCTGGAGAAAGTGTAAGTAAAACCCCAGTTGGAGACTAAATGAAGAGACTGGCACTAAATAGAGGGCCGCTATCATCCTTCTTATGTGCTTGTCAAGGGATCCCTGATCTTAGGCAATGGGTGAAACAAGTATGACATTGGTCAGGGCTGCCAGTACAGAGCCCCAAAAATCACAAAGAGAAGTACCCCACAACAGATACAATTCAAAAGCAAAATTTAGAAAAAGCAGACTCCTGTGGCATGGGCCGCATCCAGATCCGAGCTGGAGGGTGTCCCTTGGCTCCCTGGGAGCTCCCAAGTGCAAAGAGGCTTAATCAGAAACTTGAAAAATAGGCAAGAAGAGGGAAGGCAAGGAGAGAGGTTGAGCCCCTCGTTATTTATATGACCACCCCTGCACCAGCTCTGAGGACCATGAGTGCTCTCACTATAGCAATTACAGTCCACACAGACTTTCACCTGCTTGAACTGTGGACCTGGAGAACACACCTGGGAGAAAGGGAGGCCAGCGGCCTTTTCTACACGCACAGTAGACATATACCATCTCAGAAGCTGAACCAAGGAGTGGTTCCCTAACCAACCTCCTGCTCCTCGCAGTGTGACCTCCTCACCCTCCTGCTCACATTTCTTTCTCTCTTCTTAGACAGATGCGCTGCCCTCCCTCAGGAAGCTGAAGCCTGATTTCTCCAGCCCTAACAGCATTTCCCAGTCAGGGCTCTGCACACTGGTTTCTAATCAAATAAGACTGAAAGCTCGGGCTTTTTATCTCATAATGGAAAACTAACCCTGAAGAGGAGGAGAAAGGGAAGGAGGCTGAATCATGACATTAATGGAGAATGCACAAAGGCGTGGGTCAAGGGCAGAAACAGTGTGAGTCAGGAAGCTGCATGAGGAGGAAGTACTATTCCCAGGTCCCAACTCCAAGACAAAACCTTACCAGCCTTATCAGTGACAGCATGTTTTCACCGAGCTCAGTAACAACTTAGGTACAAGACCATTCAGTGGGGAAAACAATCATTTCTTTGAAAAATGGTGCTGGGAGAACTGGATATCTACATGCAAAAGAATGAATTTGGACACCTACATCACACCATATACAAAAATTAACTCACAATAGGTCAAAGTCCTAAGCATAAGCACTAAAACTATAAAACTTTAAAGAAAAAGCATGGAATTACATTTTCAAGATCTTGGATTTGGCAGTGGATTCATCCTTAATTGGTTTTTAACTTCATTGTGAGCCAATTTAACATCCAAAATTCCAATAGGTTTGATTGGTAAAATGTGACAAGCTGATTCTAAAATTATAGCAAAAATGTAAAGGGCAGGCCCGGTGTAGTGGCTTATACCTGTAATCCCAGCACTTTGGGAGGCTGAGGCAGGTGGTTCACTTGAGGTCAGGAGTTTGAGACCAGCCTGGCTAACATAGTGAAACCCCATCTCTGCTAAACAAACAAACAAAAAATTATCCAGGCATGGTGGAGTGTGCTGTGCCTATAATCTCAACTACTTGGGAAACTGAGACAGGAGAATCATTTGAAGCTGGGAGGTGGAAGTTGCAGTGGGCCAAGATAACAACACTGCACTCCAGCCTGGGTGACAGAGTGACTCTGTCGAAAGAAAGGAGAGGCGAGAAAGAAAGAGAAGGAAGGAAGGAAGGAAGGGAGGGAGGGAGGGGAAGGAAGGAAGGAAGGGAGGGAGGGAGGGGAAGGAAGGACTCAGAGGCCCTTAAAATGAGGCCAGGTGAGGTTGGGCAGGTCCGAGCCAGCTCAGGACTCGTCTGCCACACAGCACAGTCACCTTAGGGGACGTGTTACTCAGGGAGTTGCTGGGACCTACTGGGCCCAGCATTGCCACCAGCACCAACAGCTTCAGAGAGAGGGGACAAATACTTGGGGGTGACTCCAAGGCTGTGGGTGGCACCTGCCTCAGAGAGGGGACAGGCACAGGGACACCTCTGGGGGTTTGGCCACCCACAGGCACTGTGCCTAGGTCCCAGCAATGCCCACTGCAGCCCTGTGCTCATCGTGCCCAGCAGGTTCCCGCTTCGGCCTGGCCGCTGTGCTGGCCCCAGGAATTTGGATGCAAGCCTCAGTCACTGGGCATGTGTTTAGCAGTGGGAACCAGCCCATTATTCTAGGTAAGTGACTCTTACAACCTTCCCCAGCTTGTTCCACCCTGTTGTCTCTGGAAAGTCTGTTTTCTCTCTCCGGGACTTCTCCTCTGCCCTCCCAGCCTTAAGCATTGATCCCTACCTTTCTCCATGGGACCTGGGGATAGTGGATTAGCCTTGAGGTAACCAGCAGAAGAGTCCCAGGTTCCAACAGCCAGATGCAGCCTGGTCCTGGGGCCTGGGCTGGGTTTAAGCAGGCTCGGGGTTCCTTCACCTTTTTCAGGGCAGGCGCCCGAGGTTGGGGGCAGAGGCCAGTTCTGACGAGGGGCACTGTGGCAGCATTAGAGACACTCCCCAGGACCCCAGGGTCTAGACTGATGGCTGGATGCCCATCCAGCCTGGGAAGGCCACGTGGGGGCCTGGGGACAAAGGGGTCACTGTAAGGGGACACTAATATAGGTACAGAGAAGGCTCTGGGTCTAGGCTGCAGCTCTCTGGCCTCTGCTGGGTCATGAGGACACAGGGACAGAGAAAGAACACGGGTGAGACTGGGCAAGGTGGCCAGAACCCAGCCCTCCCACAATAGTCATCAGAGAGGAGCAGGTCCCTTAGGGCAGAGACATATCTGTCCCTGGAGCCCCTTCAGCTCTGGGGCCTGATGACTCACTGTCTGTGGGTTGGTCTCCCACCTTCCTCAAAGGGCACGTTAGACTCAGGAGGTGATGAGAGGAGAGTGAATGGGGGGTGCAGAGGACTTCATGGCAGCCAGCTGAAGTCCAGAGTTGTCAGAGTCTGTGGAGGTGGACATGGGGGCTGCTGTGTCCCGTGGTCCAGCAGAACAGCCCCAGCACCACAGTGGAGGTGAAGGATCCTGCGGCCAGGGTGGTGGGGACAAGGGAGGTGAAGAGCTGTGGAGGAGTCCCGGAGCTTGTCTGGGTGGAGCCCACCCTTCACCAGGAAAGCTGAATGGGATGGGCTGGGGCAGAGACCGGTGCCCCAGGGGACAGGAAGCTCCAGGCCCCACCAGGCTTGGGCCTTTCCACACCCTGCCAGGATAGTCCTGTGGGCTGGGCGGGGAACCCAGATTCCAATCTCAGACTCCAGAGACCAGGGAGGAGGGAGCACAGTCTGCCCTGGGTACACACAGGGAAACTGAGGCTGCAGAGGAGAGCTGGGCCAGGGCTCCTAGAAAAGGTGACTTGGGAAGAGCTCCTAGGAAGTTGCGGCGCTCGCTGTTCTGCAGAGGTCTTGAGTGAAAAGGAGGGGAATGAGGAGGGAAGAGGCAGCCCCGGGTGGATTGGGCAGCCATGCCGTGAACCTCACAGAGACTTTAGACACAGAGGGGGCTCCAACGACACCCTAGTGCTCCCTCGGCCTCTCTTGCCCCCTCCTCTGTCCACACAGGTCAGCCCAAGGCCGCCCCTTTGGTCACTCTGAGGAGCTCCAAGTCAGCAAGATGCATCTCATGAGTGACTTCTACCCCGAAGCCGTGATGGTGGCCTGGAAGGCAGAGGGTACCACCATCAACCTGGGTGTGGAGACTGCTACAGCCTCCAAACGCAGCAACCACAGGTACGTGGTTAGCAGCTACCTGAACCTGACAACCGACCGGTGGAGGTTCCCCAGCAGCTATGTTCTTAGGCCCCTGACCCCACCCACAGCAGCCCGGAGCTGTAGGATTCCAGGGCAGGGGTCTCCCCTCCCACCCCAAGGCATCCAGCCCTTCTCCCTGCACCCAATAAACCCTCAATAAATATCCGCATTGTTAATCAGAAATTCTGCTCTCTGTCTTCATTTCTTACCTTTCATATAATTTGACACTTCCCCCAGGTTCTCAGTGGGGGATGGGGGAATCCTGACACTCAGTGTGAAAGTAGCTTATAGGAGAAGCTCCCAGCCTCCCAGGGGCATCTGCTGGAGAAACAGGCCAGGAAAGGAGCAATCTGATCACTGAAGACCAGTCCCTCTGCCCTCTCCCTCCTCCACTTCCCTGCTGCAGCACGCCCTCCCCCGCCCCCCGCCCCCCCCCCCCCCCCCCACTCCCTGCCTCCTTTCTGGATGGAGCTGTCCCTGGCTGGGCCTTCAGATACATCCTCTGTCCTTGCCCTAGTAAGGACGTTCTTCCCACCTACGACCTCTTTTTTCTACAGTCTGGAAGTAACGCTCTGGGCCTGTAGCTCCTCTGCCCATGGCCCTCACCCCTGTCGTGACCTCCTCCCTCTCTGCCCAACTCGCCACCCTTGAGAGCTGGACTGTCCAGAATACTCCAGCACCTTCAAATTCACCAGCTGTTAAATCTGGGGCCCACCTCGATTCTTCGCCTGAGAGCAGGTTCACAGGTGTAAGAAAAATTGGAGGAAGCCAAGAAAGAAACACACACAAAAGGCTTGCAGGAGGCTCAGGACACTTGCCAAAGATAGGCTCTGAGCTCCCCAGGAACCACAGCAAGAAGGGTAATAGGAGCTCCATCATTTCTATGAGATTCAACAAAGCCTTTGCTGGAGGGAAGTTGGTGGTGTCAATGCTGAGGCCAGGCATCTCCTCACAACTAACAGTGGGGATGTGTTTTACCCAATCCCTTAGTATTGATCAGATTTGGGCTCTGACACCTGCACAGGTGACTGCCTGGCAGCCCCAGAACATGGAGATTTTCTCAAGTGTGTGGCACAGAAAGTCACTGGCTGTCTATAGCGGGCATTATTTTTGGGAAACACCTCTCCATTGGATCCTGGGTCTCAGGTGGAAAACTAGGTCCTCCATCGGGATTTTCTCTGCGAGGTTCCCTGGGTCTGGGGCTCCAGCCATTCTCCAAGAGGGAGGTGCAGGGTGAGAGAGCAAGGCCCAGCCCCACCTAGTCTTTCCTGCATGGTCTCTGCTCAGGTAGAGACAGCGTTTGGCCTGGCTGGGTTCTACACCTGCTCAGGGACGCACAGATGGTAGGTGCCCAGTCTGACCCCAGGTCTATCCAGGGCTACCCCTCTTCGCTGAGGCCAGACTGAGGAGGCTGAGCCCACCCAGGTCCTGCAGGTGTTCAGGGCAGCACAGACAGTGGGTGCCCAGGCCCCTGACCCGAGGCCACCCTTCCCTCCTGAGGCTGTGCTAGGCATGGCCAGGAGACAGTGCTGAACACACCAATCCCCTTGTGGCTCTGTGGGGTTGGGGACCTGCGCTCCTCAGTCTACATCGACTCAGTGTAGGAGACAGGCAGAAGCAGGAGGATCCTTGGAGTCCATAAAGCAGAGCAGGGGCAGGTGCTCGTGTGCCCATTTCACCAAAGAGAGAACTGAGGCTCCACGGGAGGGGAAGTGACCTGCCCAGGTCCACATGGTGAGCTGCTGCCTGACCCACCCCCAGCCTCTTTCCACAGCTCCTCAGTCCTTCATTCATTCACTCACACACTCATTCAGCAAACCCTCAGTGAGCGCAGCTGTGGGCCAGGTGCTGGTGCAAGACCAGGACCACCTGCCCTGGAGAAGCTCACAAGCTGGAGGACAACAGGTAGACACCAATGCACCCACCTGTCCTCAAGTCCCGGAAGTTGGAGCTCTGCCCAGGGAGTGTCTGGGGCAACAGGGGCGTCTCCCCCGACTTAGCATAAGATTGAACTGAAATAACCATCTGATGGAACCCCAGCTGTCATCCCTGGGTCACACTGGGAACATCACAGTCCCTCACTGACCCTCGCAGTGACCCTGAGGCACAGGGCAGCCGTGGCCCACCTCACAGAGGGGACGCTGACCAGCAAGGAGGCACCAGGGCCACCCAGGCTCTGCCCAGGGCTGAGGGATTTGCTCTAAATCAGATGGGGGAGGGGCATCTGTGGCTTCCTCTACAGCCAAAGCCAGAGCCCAAAATAGCCCAGGTGGGTATGGAGGGGCCTTGGGGGAGGGGAGGAAATAGGAGGGGAGGTGGCTGCTTGGGGCTTTGGGTGAGGGCTAGGAGCTCCTACTGAGATTAGCGGGTGACTCTCTCATCTGACCTGACCCCCGATGGGGCCTGCCAAGGCACCAAGAAGGCATGCCCAGCCAGGCCTGAGGAAGGGCTCTTCACCCCTCATACTCACTGAGCCCAGCGGTGGGAAGAGGGGGCTGGCCCCCAGCCAGTATTCTCCTGAGGACACCGACACTCGCTGGTAACAAGCAAACCAGACCCAGATGCCCCAAAAAGAGGCCACTGGATCCCAGCAAGCACCCACTCCCCAACACGAAGGTCCAAAACCAAGCTTCAGCCAACTAGAATGTGGGGACTTCCCGGGAGGTAGAGGAAACAAGTCCACTTGCAATGTCCACCGGTTAGTGACACGGCACAGTGACAGTCACATCTCTCAGAGGGGGCTCTCCCTCGACCCTCCTTCCTGACACATCAACAGGGACAGCCTCACCAAGGGCCACACCTGGGCCGTCACTATGGGGTTCGTGGTCTCACATGGGCCCTGCTCAGAGCCCCTGCGGATAAGCTCACTCCAGCTCGCGAGAGGCCAGGGTTGACCCTGACCCCATTTCCCGATCAGCAATAGCACAGCACGTGTGGGGACCAATCAGAAACGAGTCTGTGGAGACCACGGGCTTCAGGGAGAATACTTACATGAGGCAAGGACAGGAGCCAGAGAGGGGCTGGGTGACTTCTGTGGCCTGTATCACAGAGCTGGAGCCATCAGATGCCCATGTCCACTCTGAGGACAGAGTAGCCCACGGTTAGGATGACCTACCAGGCCTGGCCAGGGCACCCACAGGAGACAGGAAGGCTGTGAGGGCCCAGGAGCACAGAGCAGCTCTGAAGGGAAGGGGTACTGGGTCCCAGGGCTCCTGGGCAGAGTGGTTGAAGAAGGTGAGACCCCAGACCAGCCAGGTGAGCCCACTTCTCAGGGGACCCTGGTCAGACAGGGGAGCACCTCCTGCTCATTGAACACAGCAGGGGCAAGGTAGGCACAGCCAGGCTCAGAGAACTCGTGTTTGGGGGAGACGTAAATCAACTCAATAGACAAGTGAGTGATGTGGTGTAGGAGATGGGGTTTGTGCTGGGGAGAAATAGGGCAGAGAATGCAGAGTAGGGAGCACCTGTCTGGGGTCTCATGAGGAGCAAAGTCCCAAGACTGGAGGCAGCCAGTGGCTGAGGAGCCCTGACTGGGGCCAGGCCCCTGTGGCTGGAGCTGGAGGCTCGGGCTCAGCCTCAGTTTCTCCTCTGTGCAGCTAGGTTCGTAATAATGGAAATTGACTTTCTCAGTGGCTGGAGGGACATTCAGATGGAAAATGGATATTCTGTTTTGTCTCTGTCCTTGGTTGTTGTCATCCTCAGGCTGTTCCAGCCCCAGTTAGCCTCGGGTCAGCCTCCTGCCCATGTTGGGCTCCCCACGGGCTCAGGCACCTCACCCCAGCACAGCTGGCCTGAAGAAACCAAGATTCCCTGAGGCTTAAAATAGCTGGAAAGCCAGCCCAGCTGCAGGTGCCTCCCTGTAGGATAAAATGTAGGACAAGATCTTCAGGAGCTAGGACTAGGCAAAATTTTCTTAGACTGGACACCAAAAACATGGTCTAAAAAAGGAAAATTGCTAAGCTAAGTTTCATCAAAATTTAAAAATTTGTTCTGCAAAAGACCTTGTTAAAAAGATGACAAGTTACAGACCAGGAGAAATTATCTGCAAACAACATGTATGAACAAAGGACTGTTATCTTGAGTATATAAGGAACTTGCAAACTCCACACACAAAAAATCAAACAATCCAGTTAGAAGATGGGCGAAAGACGCGAGCAGACATTTCACCAGAGATGATACACGATGGAAAAATAACCACATGAAAAGATCTTCAACTTCACCAGCCACTTGGGAAATGCAAATTAAAACCCCAATGAAATATAATTTACACACATCAGAGTGGCTAAAATTAAAAAGTGACAAGACAAAACTCTGGTGAAGATGTAAGAGTGGATCACTCATATGTTGCTGGTGGGCATATAAAATGCCACAGCCACTGCAGAAGTGTGGCAGTCTCTTTTTCCTCTTTAGAGACAGGGTCTCCCTATGTTGCCCAAATTCCTGGGCTCAAGCGATCCTCTCGCCTCAGCCTCTGGAGCAGCTGGGACTAACGGCGTGTGCTACTGTTGATGCTTGGCAGTTTCTTATAAGACTGAACATGCGGCCGGGCGCGGTGGCTCAAGCCTGTAATCCCAGCACTTTGGGAGGCCGAGACGGGCGGATCACGAGGTCAGGAGATCGAGACCATCCTGGCTAACACGGTGAAACCCCGTCTCTACTAAAAAAATACAAAAAATTAGCCGGGCGAGATGGCGGGCGCCTGTAGTCCCAGCTACTCGGGAGGCTGAGGCGAGAGAATGGCGTAAACCCGGGAGGCGGAGCTTGCAGTGAGCTGAGATCCGGCCACGGCACTCCAGCCTGGGCGACAGAGCGAGACTCCGTCTCAAAAAAAAAAAAAAAAAAAAAAAAAAAAAAAAAAAAAAAAGACTGAACATGCAACTACTGTATGACCTAGCAATTACATTCTGACTCATTTACCCCCGAGGAATGACAATTTATGCTCATACAAACAACCGTACATGAATGTTCATTACAGCTTTAATAGTAATAGCCAAAAACCTAGAAATAACTCAGCCATCCATCAGCAAGTGAACAGTTAAACTGTGCTACATCCATCTTATGGAATAGCACTCAGCCATCCAAAGGAATCAACTCTCGATACACCCAACCAGCTCAGCCTTCCCCAGAACACCCATTGGGCCACCAGATTTACCCAGTGTGGAGGAAACAGGTACCTCCTCCTAGATTTTGTTTTTGGCAGAGATAAACCATGCTTCTCAAAGTCAGTTCTGCTTTTCACTAGCCCTGGCAGGTATTTTCCAATAAAGGTTTCTATGACCAAATGCATGTGAAGGAGTGTTCCATACGCTCTCCCACATGCTTTCAATTTCCTGAGAGTGACAAGCATATCAGAATAGCCAAGGCTCTCAGATGTCCTGCAGGATACCTGTTTAACTTAAACTTTCCCAACCTATTCGATTATGAGACTCTTTTCAAGCATAAACATTTTCCTTCCAGGAACATTTGTATTCTTATAAGAAAATATTAGAAAGCATTCCAGGTGAATTATCTAATGGGAGAACCTCAGGTGCCAAGACAGATGAGATAAAAGTCTCAAACAGTGCTAGACAAGGTTTTCTTGGTTCAGCTGCCTCCCTCTATCTCAGCTGCTCTCATACTTCTAGGTAGTTTTGACTGGACTGTAAATTCCTTCTGGCTCGGGCTATGTCTCAGCACCTTGTGCATGAGTGATACAAATGATGCTTCATGATAAATGCTTACTCACTGACTTTCTCTTTACTCATCACAGGCGAGCATGTTTTCCATCCCCTTTAGTCTCCACACTCATGGGCAAAAGCGAGTTGTGGGTCTTGGAACTCTCAAGAAGAGTAGGAGATCTTCAATTTGCATATGCAGAATCCAAGCGAGTCATCCTGAGTTCCCACAAGTAGGTGGGCTTATTTCTCAGATAACAAAACCACCCCTCCTTTGCAGCCTTTGCACCACTGCAGACCAAGCCCGGCTAAACCTTCCTGTGCTATCCTGAAGGTATTGCTCCCAGATCCCGGCTGTCAGCCCCTGTCCAGCATCACAGGGTGAGTCCAGAGACACGATCATGTGATTGACCAGGACTGACAAGTGGGTCCTCACGGTGGACAGGCGTCTGCAGTAGGCAAGCTCTATTGGGAGAGGGAAGAAAAGCATCCTCATCTACCACCTGATACCCTTTGCCTTGTCTCATGGAGTCCCCAGAGTGCTGTCCCACATTCCTATCTTTTTTTTTTTTTTTTTTTGAGACGGAGTCTCACTCTGTCGCCCAGGCTGGAGTGCAGTGGTGCGATCTCGGCTCACTGCAAGCTCTGCCTCCCAAGTTCATGCCATTCCCTGCCTCAGCCTCCCGAGTAGCTGGGACTACAGGTGCCCGCCACCACGCCCAGCTAATTTTTTTTTCTATTTTTTAGTTGAGACAGGGTTTCACCGTGTTAGCCAGGATGGTCTTGATCTCCTGGCCTTGTGATTCACCTGCCTCAGCCTCCCAAAGTGCTGGGATTACAAGTGTGAGCCACTGCGCCTGGCTACTGGATCTTATAAATCACAGGATTTCAAACGCAATGCGGCCCTGGATCAGATACTAACATCTCTTGTCTTCCCTTGAGTGCTGGGAAAGGGAGGTTGGAGACTGGGAAACATTTTGCCATTTGCAGTCTTAGGAGATCTTTGTAAAGATTTCTCCCTCTGGGTGGTTTTAACCAGGGCATTGCCAAATTCCATGTCCTAAGAGTCTTGGTTTCTGGATCCTCCTGAACCTTTGAGTTTCCCATGAGGCCACAGCTGCAGCGAGGCTGAGCCAAGTGGCTATAACAACCAGGCAGAGTAGTGGGCAGAAGCAGGGGCAGGGTGCAAGCCTCCTGCCCCCAGGAGAGGAACCTCCCTGTGCCAAAGGGAATGAAGGGACCTAGGGAATGCACGGTTGACCCAGTGCCCCACCTCTTTTTATAGTCCAGGTCCCCCCCAGATCCCTTCATTAACTGGCTTACTGTTCACTTCAAGGTCACGACATTGGCTGTCTGATGCAGGGATACAAATCCCTGGCTTGGCCTCCATGTTGTCCCTCTGCAGAGACAGGACTCAGGCCTGGCCATGATGCTGGAGTCACTGTGGATATAGGCCCTGGCCCATCTGACTCAAGAACACATACGTAACTGGAACCAGGAGGCTGGGTGAATCCCCTCAAGGCCCCGGTCACTTGGAAGACCCTAAGGCTCCTTCCAAGTGGCCATTCTAAGCAAAGCCACTTGCAGCCACCCTTTCACGATGCATTCTACATCATCCAAATGTGAAAATCGCCCGCCCCCATCCTTTCACAGTCATGCCTTCCTCCTGACCCAAGGGGCCCTGACCCAAGGTTCCTTTAGAACCTGGAAGGATGTTTTGTCCCTCTGAAAATCATCCTTTTCAAACAGAAGGCATTTATCTTGGCCAGGCTTAAAAGACAAAGAGATGGCAGCTGAGCTCTGGGGCCCATCCCACAGACAATACCCAGAGACCTTCTCCCCACAACTCCCACACACCAGCCTCCCAGCAGCTGGACCTTTTCTCCACGGGATTTGCCTACAAGACTTCTCTTCTGCTTTATCTCAGGTGGGTTTGTCAGGGGAGCAATGTCACCATCCCTCCACCAAATTCACCTCAACAACATTTACTGAGCGCCAAGTGAGTCCCTAGCATGGCTCAGGCTTCACATGCCCTGTCCTGATTTAACCCCACGTGCTTATAATCCAAGGGAGGATCACTGCAGTATTCTATCAATGTAAAGACACACATCTCGACTGTCCACATTTTCATGTACCTGAAATTTTGGCGGGTCTTCTAATCACAACGGTGACGTGGCTGTCCCGCCTGGTCCCATACAGACCGAATCGCAGCAGTTCACAGCACTGTCACTTCAATTACGTTTTGGGCACGGTTGCAACTTCACATGTGGAGTGTAGTGCTACTTTAAATGTCTTCAAAAAGATTCGACTGTGATTCAGCTTTGAATCGAAAAGCTATTGTGCACACAGGAAGGCTGGGAACAGAGCAGCAGAATGCCTGTGCAATGCTGGCAAGGCAGACACATACTCATCCCTGTAGAGAGGCCCAGAAGCCCAGGTTTTCTTGCAAAGCAACAACCAAGTACTTAAAAACTTAAGCCGGGCGCGGCGGCTCATGCCTGTAATCCCAGCACTTTGGGAGGCCGAGGCGTACAGATCACGAGGTCAGGAGATCGAGACCATCCTGGCTAACATGGTGAAACCCCGTCTCTAACGAAAATGCAAAAAATTAGCCAGGCATGGTGGCGGGTGCCTGTAGTCCCAGCTACTCGGGAGTCTGAGGCAGGAGAATGGCGTGGATCCGGGAGGCGGAGCTTGCAGTGAGTCAAGATCACGCCACTGCACTCCAGCCTGGGCGACAGAGCGAGACTCCATCTCAAAAAAAAAAAAAAAAATTTTAAATGGGACTTAAAAACCATACCAGGCTGGGCACAGTGGCTCACAACTTGTAACCCACAGCTTTGGAGGCTAAGGCAAGAGGATTACTGAAGCCCAGGAATTGGAGACCAGCCTGGACAAGATGGTGAGACCCCCATCTCTCAAAAAAAAAAAAAAAAACTTAAAAATTACCTGGACATGGTTGTGTCTGTAGTCCCAGCTACTCAGAGGCTGAGGTGGGAGGATCGTTTGAATCCAGGAGTTCCAGGCTGCAGAAAGCTAGGATTGTGCCATTGCATTCCAGCCTGAGCAACGAGACCCCATCTCAAAAACAAAACAAAACATCCCCGGTATGAGTGGACGCACTTGCAAGAAATGCTTCACTTCCTGTGCTTCTCCATCAGGGGCCACCAAATGTTTTGTGCAAAGAGCCAGATAGGGAGTATTTTTGGTTTGTAAGCTACAAAGGCTCAACTGCAACCACTCAACTCTGCCATCAGGGCCTGAAAGCAGTCGTAGGGTTGTAACTATGCTCCAACAAAACTTTTTTTTTTTTTGAGACGGAGTCTCGCTCTGTCGCCCAGGCTGGAGTGCAGTGGCGCGATCTCGGCTCAGTGCAACCTCCACCTCCCGGGTTCACGCCATTCTCCTGCCTCAGCCTCCCGAGTAGCTGGGACTACAGGCGCCCGCCACCATGCCCGGCTAATTTTTTTTTTTTTTTTAATATTTTTAGTAGAGATGGGGTTTCACCATGTTAGCCAGGATGGTCTCGATCTCCTGACCCTGTGATCCACCCGCCTCGGCCTCCCAAAGTGCTGGGATTACAGGCATGAGCCACGGCGCCCGGCCCCAACAAAACTTTATTTGCAAAACCGAGTGGAGGACCACATCTGGCTCACGGGTGGTAGTTTGTTGTCCCTTTCTCTTGATGGAACAGAAAACAATGTGGAAAAATGAAGGCGCTGATGACTTTAAGTCAAAAGTGATACAGAAGATGAACTTTGAACTAAAAAAAAGTTTTAAGAATATCTTACTTCGATGATTTTTTTTTTTTTTTTTTTTTTTTGAGACGGAGTTTCGCTCTGCCACCCAGGCTGGAGTGCAGTGGCCGGATCTCAGCTCACTGCAAGCTCCGCCTCCCGGGTTCACGCCATTCTCCTGCCTCAGCCTCCCGAGTAGCTGGGACTACAGGTGCCCGCCACGTCGCCCGGCTAGTTTTTTGTATTTTTAGTAGAGACAGGGTTTCACCATGTTAGCCAGGATGGTCTCGATCTCCTGACCTCGTGATCCGCCCGTCTCGGCCTCCCAAAGTGCTGGGATTACAGGCTTGAGCCACCGCGCCCGGCCTCTTTGATGATATTTTACCTGTGTGTACTTATAAAAGTGACGTGTGATTAAAAAACAAGGGGACTGCCATCAGCAACAGTCCCAAAGCCCACTGGGCTCCTCACTGGGTTGTGAGTTCAGCAGCCCCAGCAGGGTGCATCAGTCAAGCACAGCTGAGACTCGCCACAACATGTGTGTCCCAAGCTGGCATTGAAACACAGCAGTGATGTTGCTGCTGGGGGCTGCTGATGGCACTGGCACCGGTGCTGGGGTGGCTGCTATGGGTGACGGGGTGTCAAGGAGGAGCACAGTAGTGTGCATAATGTGAGCCAGGGCTCCCAGGTGGTCGCCTTTGAACAGGCCAGTGTCCAAGACCTATATATGATTGTGCTCTGCATCCTTGAGGCCAGCCTGGCCAGGACGGGTTCTACCTGTCCCACAAGGCCACCAGCACGGTCCCTCAGAGCACCCTGCTCATCGTCCTGGGCCTGGTGCTGGGCAGCCCATCTGGGTGGCCAAACACATAGCATCCTTCATGCTGACATTCCCCATCATGCTAGACACCAGCTACTTCATCCCCAACCGACTCTTCTTTGGCAACCTGGGCACCATCCTGCTGCACAAGGTCATCAACACCATGTGGAATGCAGCCACCACCATCCTGTCCCTCTATGGCATCTCCCTTAGTAGGCTCATGGGCAACCTGCAGATAAGGCTGCTGGACTGCCTCCTGTTCGGCAGCCTGATCACCACTGTTGACCCAGCAGCTGTCCTGGTTGTGTTTGAGGAGGTTCATGTCAATGAGGTCATGTTCATCATCATCTTCAGGGAGTAGCTACTGAATAACTCTGTCATTGTGTTTCTGTACAATGTGTTTCAATCTTTTGTGACACTGGGTGGTGACGTGACCAGCATGGATTCTATGGAAGGTGTAGTCTCCTTCTTTGTGGTGAGCCTGGGGGGCATGCTGGGGGGTGGTCTTTGCCTTTCTGCTGTCACTGGTGACCCACCTCACCAAGCACATGCACATCATTGAGCCTGGTTTCATGTTCGTCATCTCCTACCTGTCCATCCTGATATCTGAGAAGCTGTTGCTGGGGGCCATCCTGGCCATCATCTTCTGTGGCATCTGCTGCCATAAGTATGTGAAGGCGAACATCTAGGAGCAGTTGACCACCACCATGTGCTACACCATTAAGATGCTGGCCAGTGGCACCAATCCCATCTTCATGTCCCTGGGCATCTTAGCCAGGCACCTGCTCATCTGGATGTGGAACAGGGCCTTTCTCCTCCTGCACTGCCCTTCACCTTCATGTACCAAGGCCATCAATGTCATCCAGTCCTGGCTCCTGGACTGCTATTGGACGGTGTGGCTGGAGATCATAGACCAGGTGGTCATGTCCTATAGAGGCCTGCATGGGGCCATGGCCTTCATCCTGGTCATGCTTCTGAATGGAAACAAGGTCAAAGAAAATAATCTGTTTGTCACCACCACCATCATCATTTTCAAGGTCATCTTCTGGGGCTTGACCATCAAGCCCCTGGTGCAGTAGCTGAAGGTGAAGAGGAGTGAACATCAGGAGCCCAAGCTCCATGAGAAGCTGCACTGCCACACCTTCGACCACATCAAGGACATATCCAGGCATATCAGGTACAATTATCTCAGAGAGATGTGGTCCCACTTTAACAGGAATTTCCTCAGCGGAGTCCTCATGAGAAGGCTGGCTCAGAAGTCTCCAGATGGGATCCTCAATGTCTTCCACAAGCTGAACCCGAAGGATGCCATCAGCTAAGTGACCAAGGGAGAGTGCCTGAGGTCCCTGGCCTTCATTGGCTCCCCAAGTACTGACAATGTGGTAAACGTGGACTTCACGCCACGATCGTCCACCATGGTGGCCTCCGTCTCCTACCTCCTGAGGGAGAACCCCAGTGCCGTCTGTTCGGACATTCAGTCCCTGGGGCAGCATGGCAGAGCATTTGGTACGGGGAGCACACGGTCATGCACCACATGCTGCAGCAGTACCTGTGCAAGCCGGGGAAGGAGTACGTGCATCGCTACAGCCACACCAGCTGAGGACAAGAAGCAGGACCGGGATATCTTCCACAGGTCCATGAGGAAGTGCTTGGAATCCTTCAAGTAGACCAAGCTCGGGATCACCCAGAACAAGAAGGCAGCCAAGCTCTACGAGCCAAAACACGACCAGAAGTGGGGAACTCCCAAAGCTCTGCCCCCGCTCCAGTAGAGCCACACTAATGCCAACCCAGGCCAAGAGCCTGAGCAGCCATCCTGTGCTGCTGAACAAAATGAATTTGCAAAACTTATACCCTAGACAAGGCTCCAGGCCCCTCCCAGCCCAGCGCTTCTCCCCAGGGACGGTGGGGTGCGTCCGCAGTGCCAGGACTCAGGGCGTGACCCTGGAGTGGATGCAGGCCCAGCAAGTGGCCCAGGCTTAAGTGCTATTTTCAGGTCCTTAGCAGTTTGTTGAACTGCTGGGTCACCTCGTGGGCTGCAGGTAAACTTGCAGCCCAGCAACTTTGCTCAGCACTTGTGGGTTTAGACTCCTTGAACCAGTGTCTGCCCCGTTTCCCTCCCAGTTTCTATCCTGCCCTCCCCAGCCCTGGATGGCTGCCATGCAAACACGTTTTCTGGATCTGGTAGCGCAAGCGGGGACGGAGGGATGAGGCCTGAAGTGACCTTGAGGTCATTTAAATTTTCTAAATTAGACAAAACAATTTTTAAAAACCCCATATTCCCATGCCTTTTAAAAATCAAAAACACATACTGTTTCTTTTCAGTGTAAGCAGTTTTAATTACGTACCAGGTGCAGAGTCTAGGATACAAGACAGAACTGCAGATAAAGTCTCTTTCCAACATAGTTAGGAGACATGGCTCAGGCCACCTGTTCCAGGTGTCACCTAGAAACCTAATGAATGGCTCCAAACCAGGTAAACTAAACAATTTTCCAAAGTCAAAGAAGCAGTTTATAACATTAAAGCACTTAGCCAATTTAACCTCTGACTTAATTTAGAACAAATGTCTAAACTTTAAAGACTTTTTTTTACCAATAATTTTAAAACTGTATTTCCCACAGATTACTTAAGTCATGTGAAATAAAAGGCATGAGAGTGTCTATTTTTCTGACAAAATATTTAAGACTTTTCATTTTCCTTTAATCCAATTAATTAGAGCTCCTTCATATAAGCATCACACACAACACTTCTAGACAGAAGATCTAGCAGTTGTTAAGTTTTTCTTTCCCATCTTATGACTTTCTGACTTGGCCTATATTTCCCTCTTTCCTAGTCATTCTACTTTAGGACAAGAATTTGCCATACAAGATGCTCCCTCACATAAAATTTCTTTCCTTAATAACCTATCTTACCATAAATACATCTTCATATCTACAACTTTTTCTGTTTTTTGTTTTGTTTTGTTTTTCTGAGACGGAGTTTTGCTCTTGTTGCCCAGGCGGAGTGCAAGTGGTGTGATCTCTGCTCACTGCAACCTCTGCCTCCTCGGTTCAAGCAATTCTCCTGCCTCAGCCTCCCGAGTAGCTGGGATTACAGGCATGTGCCACAACACCTGGCTAATTTTGTATTTTTAGTAGAGATGGGGTTTCTCCATGTTGGTCAGGCTGCTCTCAAACTTCTCACCTCAGGTGATCTGCCTGCCTCAGCCTCCCAAAGTGCCTGGAATTACAGCGCCCAGTTTCCACAACTTTCTTTAGATCTCTCTCTTCTACTAATTTCTGATGCCCACCCAAATCAAAAAGGTCAGATAAGGCAAGGCAAAACAGAGTAGAGCCTTAGATTTTTTCTTTTTCTTATTTTTTTTTTTTGAGACCGAGTTTCACTCTTGTTGCCCAGGCTGTAGTGCAATGGCGCGATCTCGTCTCACTGCAACCTCTGCCTCCCAGGTTCAAGCGATTCTCCTGTCTCAGCTTCCCAAGTAGCTGGGATTATAGGCACGCACCACCACGCCCGGCTAATTTTTTTGTATTTTTAGTACAGACCGGGTTTCACCATGGCCAGGCTGGTCTTGAACTCCTGACCACAGGTGATCCGCCCGCCAGCCTCCCACAGTGCTGGGATTACAGGCATGAGCCACAGGGCCCTGCCGAGTCTTAGATTTTCAGAGGGACCTGTCTGCTTACAGTTCTTGGGGGTTCCATGAGGAAAACAGAGAAACAGAGGTTTCTCCTAAAATGGAGTCTGCAGCACCTTCTGTTTTTCCCAAGGAGTCCCAGGTTGTCAGAAACTACCTTAGGTCCTCTCATATGAGCATCAAGAGTGGCAAGAAGACAGACTAGGGAAATAATTCAGTCAACTGAGAAGAAAAAGAAAACCTTAGTACTGCTCCCATTGTAAAGATGGATAAACTGAGGCACCATGCATACTGTATGGAACCCACCCAGGCAATGCAACCCGGGATAGTGTGCCCAACCTGCCCCCGCAGCGAGCAGTGCAGTCCCAGATACCACACCTACCCTGCTACCTTTTCTACCACTCTGGCCATACTCCCGCTGTGGGCTGCCTTCCTACGGCTCTCGCCGCTGCAGTCTCTACCGCCACCACAAACCACAGCAAAGCCAGCCACGCTGTCACAGACTCAAGCCTCCAGCATCCAGCAGATGTCTTCCTCTTCCCCTTCCCCTTCTCTAAGATGAGCACCAAGCAGCAGAGCAGGAACACAGAGAAGAGCCTAGTAATGGCCTGTCTCCTGGCCACTCAGCCGGCTTTATATAGGGAGGTTTTGCAACCGAATTCCCAGACTACATGTTCTGATTGGATGAGAGAAAACCTCTAGGCCTACTCTGATTGGGCTTTATCATCATGTTCTGATTGGTTGGCTAAAGAATTGCTCTCATCCAATCAGAACATGATAATAAAGTCCAATCAGAGTAGGCCTAGAGGTTTTTTTTCTCCCATCCAATCAGAACATGTAGTTCAGGACACAGTTGTATAACTTCCGTATATAAAGCATGCTGAGGCCGGTCAGGCCATTCCAGATTCTTCTGTGTATGACGCCCCAGTAGCTCCCGCCTGGCTTACAGGAAGAAGAGGCCAAAGGAAAGCCACCTCGCTTATGCTGGTGTGTGGCACCGCGGCTCGCCTCGCTGTGATTGGTGGCCACAATGAAGACTGCAACCTGGCCTGAGCGGTAAGGAGAAAACAGTTTTTGGCCGGGCGCGGTGGCTCAAGCCTGTAATCCCAGCACTTTGGGAGGCCGAGACGGGCGGATCACGAGGTCAGGAGATCGAGACCATCCTGGCTAACACGGTGAAACCCCGTCTCTACTAAAAAATACAAAAAACCAGCCGGGCGAGGTGGCGGGCGCCTGTAGCCCCAGCTACTCCAGAGGCTGAGGCAGGAGAATGGCGTAAACCCGGGAGGCGGAGCTTGCAGTGAGCTGAGATCCGGCCACTGCACTCCAGCCCGGGCTAGAGCGAGACTCCGTCTCAAAAAAAAAAGAAAAAAAAAGAAAACAGTTTTTGGGTAAATGGAGGGGGAAAAGAGGGTGGCAAGTGAAAGGAGAAAAGAGAGTGGTAAAGGGGGTAAAATGGCGGCGAGCGAGAGGGAGAGAAGGTTTTGTGAAAAGACAGTGGGGAGGGAGAAAAGTTTTTGGGTGGATGTAAGGGGAAAAGAGGGTGACAAGCAGGAAGGGGGAAGGAGGGTTGGGAAAACGACGATGAAAAAATAGTTTTGAGGGGTAGATGGAGGGTGAAAAGTGGGTGGTGTGTGGGAGAGGGGCGGGAGTGGGGAAAAGAGGTTGTTGAGCAGGAGCGGGGAGAAGGCTTTGTGAAAAGATGGTGAGGGGGAAAGAAAGTGAGGAAAAATGTTTTTGGGTAGATGGAGGGGGAAAAGAGGGTGGTGAGTAGGAGGGGGCAAGAGTGGTGAGCGAGGGAGACAAGGTGTTCCAAAAAGACTGTGGGGGAAAATGTTTTTGGGTAGATGGAGGGGGAAAAGAGGGTGACAAGCGGGAGAAGCCAAAAGAGGGTGGTGAGTGGAAGGGAGAGAAGGTTTTGCGAAAAGATGGAGGGCAGAAAAGAAAGATGGTGCAGAAAGAGAAAAGGTGGGTAAAAAGCTTTTGGGTAGATGGAGGGGGAAAAGAGTGGCAAGTGGGAGGAGAAGAGAGGGTGGTGAGAGGGAGGTAGGAAAGAGGATTGGGAAAACGTTGATGGGGAAAATAGTTTTGGGGTAGATGGAGGGCAAAAAAAGGGTGGCAAGCAGGATAGGGGAAAGAAGAGGGCGAGCGGGCAGTGGGAAGGGCTTTGTGAAAAGACGGTGGGGGAAAATGGGGGTGGATGGAGGGGGAAAAAGGGTGGCGAGCAGAAGTGGAGAGAAGGCTTTATGAAAAAACAGTGGGGAAACGTTTTTGGATAGATGAGGAAGGAAAAGAGGGTAGCAAGGAGGAGGGTAAAAAAACGATGGGGAAACAGGTTTTGGGTAGATGGAGGGGGGAAAGGGTGGTTAGCAGCAGGAGTAGGAAAAGGGCTTTGGGAAAAGATGGAGGGAAATTTTTTGGGATTATGGAAGAACAAAAGGCTAATGAGAGTGGAAGGGGGAAAAAGAGGATAGGTAAAAACAGTGGGGAAAGTTTTTGGGTAGATGGATGGGGAAGAGAGTGGTGAGCGGGAGAGTAGAGAAGGTGTTGCGAAAAGACGGTGGGGAAAAATTGGTGGGGAAGAAGTTTTGGGGTAGATGGAGGAAGAAAAAGGATGGTGAGTGGGAGAGGTCCAAAGAGGGTCAGGAAAAGAAGGCGGGGAAATAAATGGTGGGGTACAGAGGTTTTGAGTAGATTTTTTTTGATTTTTAAATCAGATTATTTGTATTTTTGCTTTTGAGTATTGAATTCTTTATATATTTTGTGTATTAACCCCTTGCTTGATGCATAGTTTGCAGATACTTCCATTCTCTGGATTGTTTCTTTGTTCTATGGATTGCGTCCTCTGCTTTGCAGAAGTTTTGAAGTTTAATGTAATTCCATTTGTCTATTTTTGCTTTTTTTGCTTCTGCTTTTGATGTCTATTTGAAAATTCCTTGTCCTAACCAATTTCATAAAGCATTTTTCCTATGTTTTCTAATCTAATAGTTTCATAGTTTCAGATCCTATATTTAAATCTTTATTTTAAGTTGATTTTCTTTCTTTTATTTTTTTTGGTTGAGAGGGAGTCTCGCTCTGTCGCCCAGGCTGGAGTGCAGTGGCCAGATCTCAGCTCACTGCAAGCTCCGCCTCCCGGGTTTACGCCATTCTCCTGCCTCAGCTTCCCAAGTAGCTGGGACTACAGGCGCCCACCGCCTCACCCGGCTAGTTTTTTGTATTTTTTAGTACAGACGGGGTTTCACCGTGTTAGCCAGGATGGTCTCGATCTCCTGACCTCGTGATCCGCCCGTCTTGGCCCTCCCAAAGTGCTGGGATTACAGGCTTGAGCCATCGCGCCCCGCCAAGTTGATTTTCTTACATGGTAAGATAACGGTCTAGATTTATTCTTCTACCTGTGGGTGTTGGGTTTTCCTAGCGCAGTTTATTGAAGAGATTGTCCTTCCCGAATGTGTGTTCTTGGTACCTTTGT
Source organism: Trachypithecus francoisi (assembly GCF_009764315.1). NCBI lineage: Eukaryota > Metazoa > Chordata > Mammalia > Primates > Cercopithecidae > Trachypithecus > Trachypithecus francoisi. The sequence continues at coordinate 40,106,469 of NW_022681459.1, read as the reverse complement.
TAAAAATGAGTTGACTGTAAATGTGTGAATTCATTTGTCAGTTCTCTATTCTGTTTCATATGTCTGTATGTCTGTCATTTGTCTATGGCTGTCTCTCCCTGCCCCCCCCTTTTTTTTGCCAGTACCAGTACTGTTTTGGTTACTATAGATTTGTAGTGTATTTTGAAATCAGGTAGTGTTATGCCTCCAGCTTTTTTCTTTTTATTCAACATTCTTTTGTCATCTGAAGATATTTTGCATTTCCATGTGAATTTTAGGACTTTTTTTATTTCTATGAAGAACATCTTTCGTAATTTAACATGGATTGCATTGATTCTGTAAATCATATATTGGATGACGTAGACATTCTAACAATATTCTTTCTAGTGCGTGGACATGGGATAACTTTTTTACTTGCGTCTTCTTTAATATCTTTTATCAATGTGTTTTATAGTTTTCATTGTGGGATCTTTTGCCTTTTTGGGTAAGTTTATCCCTAGGTATCTTTTTTTGGTGAGTACTGTTAATGAAATAGCTTTCTTGATTTTTCTTAGGTGTTTCACTATTGGCTCATGGGTGTGCTGCTCGTTTTTGTATATTGATACTGTGTCTTGCAGTTTTACTAAATTTATTATTTCTAGTAAGATTTTTGTGGAATCTTTAGGGTTCTCTTTTATATGATCATGTCACCTGAAGACAGAGAAAACCTGACTCCTTTTTTCCCAGTTTGGATGCCTTTTATTACATTCTCCTGCCTAATTGCTCTAGCGAGGACTTACAATACTATGATGAATAAAAGTGGTAAAAGTAGCCACCCTTGTTCCAGATCTTAGAGGAAGAGCTTTTACATTTTCCCCATTGATTATGTTAGCGGTGGGTTTGTCATATATGGCCTTTATTGTGCTGAGTAATGTTCCTTTTGTATTCATTTTGTTGAGTGTTTATCATGAAGGAATGTTGAATTTTAATTTTTTCAGCATCCACTGAAATGATTATATGGTTTTTGTTGTTGATTTGCTGAATATGATGTATCACATTTATTTGTGTTTATTGAATCATCCTCATTTTCCTCAGATGAATCTCACTTGATCATGGCAGATTATCTTTTTATTGTATTGTCAAATGCAATTTTCAAGTATTTTGTTGAGGTTTTTTACATCTGTGTTCATCAGAGATATTTGTCTGTGGTTTTCTTTTTGTGTTGTGTCCTGGTCTAGCTTTCGTGCCAGGGTAATGCTCGCCTTATAGAACAAGTTTGAAAGTATTCCCTTCCTGTTCATTTTTTGGGGAATATTTTGAGCAAAATTGGTATTTGTTGTTTTAAAAACGTTTGGTAGAATTCAGCAGTAAGACCATGATTCGTGTGTTTTTCTTCAATTGACAGGAGACTATTACTGCTTTAATTGCATTACTCATTATTCATTTGTTCAGGTTTTTTATTTCTCTATCATTCTATCTTGGGACTTTGTTATATGTCCGGAAATTTATTCATTTCTCCTAGATTTTTCAGTTTGTATATAGGTGTTTTTAGTAATCTCTTACAATCCTTTGTATTTTTGTGTAATCAACTGAATGTCTCCTTTTTCATCTCTCATTTTATTTCAGTTTTTTTAGTCTAGTTAAAGCTTGTCAATTTTGACTTTCAAAAAAACCCCAGCTCTTGGTTCCATTTGACTTCTTGTATTTTTTTTTAGTGTCTGTTTTTTAAATTTTTTCTCTAATCTTTATTTTATTTTTTTCTACTAATTTGATATTTCTTGTTTTTCTCATTAAAGTGTATTGTCAGGTTGGATATTTGACATCTTTCTACTTTTATACTGCTGTGTTGACTTGTTTACCCTTATATAATTATCTTTCTAGTTTTTCTTTTTTTGACATAGTCTATTTTATCAGATACAAGTATAGGTACTCCTGCTTTTTTTGTTTCCATTTGTATGGGATATCTTTTATCATCCCTTCACTTTCAGTCTATGTATGTCTTTATAGGTAAACTGAGTGTCTTAGGCAGTATCTAGTTGGGTCTGGTCTTTTAATCCATTCAGCCACTCTGTCTTAATCGGAGAATTTAATTAATTTATATATGAGGTTATTACTAACAGGTAAAAACATACTATTGCCATTTTTTACTTGTTTTCTGATTGTTTTCCTACACTCTCTTTCTTTTGTTCTTTCTCTCTTCTTTCCTTTCCTCTCCTCTCTCCTTCTTTCTTCCTTTCTTTTCCTTACTCTTTCCCTTCCTTCCTGTCTTTATTTGTAGTGAGGTAATTTTCTCTGGTAGTGTGTGTTAATTCCTTGCTTTTTGTTTTGAGGGTGTCTGTTACTGATTTTTGTTTTCGTTTCACCATGAGGCTAAACAACATAATTATAACGTTATTTTTAACTGAAGAAAACTTAACCTTGATTGCAAAGAACAAAAAAGAGAGAAGCAAAAAAACTGAAAACATTTGCTCTGTAACTCTATCCCCCGCAACACACACATTTTGTATTTGGATGTCTTTCAGTATGTTTTTATATTCCCTATACCTTTAAAAATTGTTGGATTATATTATTATTTTTAACAATTTTGTATTTTAGCCTTCATATGAAAGATACAAGTTGCTTACACATCACAACTAGAGTATTATTCTAAATTTATCTGTGTACTTACTTTTATTAAGGAGATTTATACCTTCAGATGGTTTCTTGTTACATGTTAGCATCATTTTCTTTCAGACTGAAGAACTCCCTTTAGCATTTCTTGTAAAACAGGTTTGGTAGTGATGCATTTCCTCAGCTTTTGTCTGGGAAAGTATTTATCTCTTCTTCATTTTTGGAGGATGTATATTTGTTGGGTGTAGTTTTTTTGTTGGTATTGTTTTTCTTAGCACACTGAATATGACATCCCACTTCCCCCATGCGAGGGAGGCCCCCAGCCTGTTTAATTTTTGCTGAGAACTGTTTCCTGACATATCAAAGGTCCTTCATATGTTGTTTGATTCACTTCTCTTGTTTATAGTCTCCTCTTTGTCCTTGACATTTGGAGTTGGATTATTATATGCCTTGGCATAATCTTTTTTTTTTTTTTTTTTTTTTTTTTGAGACAGAGTCTCTCACTCTTGTTGCCCAGTCTGGAGTACAGTGGCACAGTCTTGGCTCAGTGCAACCTCCACCTCCTGGGTTCAAGCGATCCTCTTGCCTCAGCCTCCCAAGTAGCTGGGATTACAGGCACCCACCACCATACCCAGCTAATTTTTGTATTTTTAGTAGAGATGGGGGTTTCACCATGTTGGCCAGGCTGGTCTCGAACTCCTGACCTCAGGTGATCCACCTGCCTCGGCCTCCCCAAAGTGCTTGAGATTACAGGCGTGAGCCACCAAACCTGGCCACCTTGGCGTAGTCATATTTGGCTTGAATCTACTTGATGATCTTTGATCTTCATGTACCTGGATATTTATGTATTTCTCTTGAATTGGAAAGCTTTCTGTTATGATCTTTTTGAGTAAGCTTTCTAATCTTTCTCTGTTTTCTCTTGAAGATCAATGGCTCTTAAATTTGCTCTTCTGATGCTATCCCATAGATTTCCTAAGCCATTTTCATTCTTTTTATTCTTTTTTTTTTCTCCTGTTGTGTATTTCAAACGGCCTGTATGAGCTTACTGATTCTTTCTTCTGTTGGGTCAGTTCTGCTATTGAGGCCCTCTCATGCATTTTTCAGTTTATCCATTATATTTTTTCAGCTTTGAGGTTTCTGTGGTCTTTTAAAATTATTTCAATCTCTCTTTTTTTAAATTTCTTTGGTAAATGTCTGAACTACTTTATATTTTTAAAATTTCATTGAAAACAGCTATTTTTTACTTCCCTCTCTGAAGAGTTTCACATCTTTATCTCTCCTAGGTTAGTCACTGGTGACTTGTTTATGTTTGGTGTGGTCATACTACCCTGAATGTTCTTAATGCTTTTGGGCCTATGTTCCTGCCTGGGAATTGAGTAAGTCAGTATTTATTCCTGTCTTCGTAGTCTGGTCTTGTTTGTACCTGTCCTCCTTTAGATGGTCTTCCAGAAATTCCAAGGATACTGACTGTTGAGTTCCCTAAGCCTGTGGTCACTGAAGCTGTTTCAGCATCAGGGTACCGTCAGCTCAGGTTCACTGTGACTCTTGCAAGACTGAGGTCCCGGCGGCCCCTGATGGACTTGGAGAAGATAAGGGACGGTTCCCTGGGTTCCCAGGCGAAGTGTTTCATTCACTTCCCTCTTCTTCCCATTGGAAAGAGTCTGGGTATTGGGCTTTGTGGATCTGAGAGAAGGGTGGTTTGGGCACTCCCATGGCCACTGCAGCTGGCACCACATACCCGAAGCCCACAGTCTCTCGGACCAGAGCAGCACTGGGGCTTGTCTGAGTCCTGTGGCCACTGTTGCCTGACGGCTGCTGACTTATTTAGGCCATGTTAGTCTACTGGTGATGAAGCTGGCCAGTGTTCAGGCCCATCCCACCAGGGCAGCAGATTCCCCTCTGCCTCCAGAGGGGTCTAGAGGTGTCTGGGAGCTCCTGCCTGGGATCAGGACCACAGTGTTCTGTCTGATACCGTGTCCACTGTGGTGGAGCTGGGACTGGTTTCTCCTCTTTCCTGCATAGGAAAGGAGTTATCTCTGCACTGCACTGCACTGCACTGCCTGGAGTTGGGATTAGGGTAACAAAGGCAGCCCTGTGCCCACTGTAGCTGATGTCACATATGAAGCCCACAGCCTCCCAGACCATCATTGGTTGCTGGGGCTCACCCAAGGACCACAGTGGCTACGGCCTGCTTGCCACTGAAGTTTATTCAGAGCCTGAGGTCACTTTAATTAGCTGGTGTTGGCCGGGCGCAGTGGCTCAAGCCTGTAATCCCAGCACTTTGGGAGGCCGAGACGGGTGGATCACGAGGTCGGGAGATGGAGACCATCCTGGCTAACACGGTGAAACCCCGTCTCTACTAAAAAATACAAAAAACTAGCCAGGCGAGGTGGCGGGCGCCTGTAGTCCCAGCTACTCGGGAGGCTGAGGCAGGAGAATGGTGTAAGCCCGGGAGGCAGAGCTTGCAGTGAGCTGAGATCTGGCTACTGCACTCCAGCCTGGGCGACAAAGCTAGACTCTGTCTCAAAAATAAATAAATAAATAAATAAATAAATAAATAATCAGCTGGTATTGAAGCAAGTTAGGACTCAGGTTTGTCCTACGGGGCCGTGGATTCCCTCCTAGCCCAGGTCGTGTCTAAATGCTCTGTCTGTGGGCACAGGCCTGGAATCAAGGACCATGGGGTTCTGTCCAGTGCTGTGTTTTACTGTAGCAGAGATGGTACTGGGCTCCAAGGCAAAGTTTCATGCATGCTTTCTTCTCCCTCCTAGAAGTGGACACATTCTCTCTCTCTCTGCACTGCCTGGGGTTGAGGGAGGGGTGGTATAGGCACCGCAAGACTGTCTTTTCCACCCTCTTTAATGTGTCTTTTCTTGTTTTTTTTTTTTTTGAGACGGAGTCTAGCTCTATCGCCCAGGCTGGAGTGCAGTGGCCGGATCTCAGCTCACTGCAAGCTCCGCCTCCGGGGTTCATGCCATTCTCCTGCCTCAGCCTCCCAGGTAGCTGGGACTACAGGCGCCGCCACCTCGCCCGGCTAGTTTTTTTTGTAGTTTTTAGTAGAGACGGGGTTTCACCGTGTTAGCCAGGATGGTCTCGATCTCCTGACCTTGTGATCCGCCCGTCTCGGCCTCCCAAAGTGCTAGGATTACAGGCTTGAGCCACCGCGCCCGGCCTCTTTTCTTGTTTTTAGGCTAAAACCAGGTTCTGTGATCTGTCACCTGAGTTCTTTGGTTTTTGTGAAGGTATTCGTTTGCTTAGATTGTTGGATGGTGGTTCAATTTGATGTTCCTGCAGGGAGACAATCACGTAGCGTTCTGTTCTGCCATCTCGCTCCACCTCTTCTCATTTATTTAGTTCTTCAACTTTAATAATATTTTGCAGGTTTCAAAGTATGAGTTTTGCACTGCTCTTGTTAATTTCTAAATTTATTACTTGTTTTGTTGGTATTATACATGGTTTTGTTTCCTTAATATCATTTTAAAGCAGTTCATTGATAAGTATATAGAAATAAAATTAATTTTGTAGTGCTGTATTTATATCTTGAAACTATGTCAAATTTATTTCTAATAGTATTTTACTAAATTTCTTAGAATTATATGAGATCGTGCCATGTGTAAATACTAAAAATTTTATTTTCTTTTCAATAAGAATGTTTTAAGTTTTCCATTCTTTACTACACTTCGCTAGAATCTACAGTATAATGTTGAATAGAATTTGCAAGAGTGGACATTCTTGTAACTGACTAGTCATTTATCCTCTCATTGCTGAGTATAATGATAGCTGTGGGTTTCATAGATAAAAGTTTCTTCACTAGTTTCAGGAAGTTATTTTATTGTCCATACATTTGGAGCATTTTTATGATGAAAATGTGTGATATTTTCTCAAATGCTTTCTGTCTGAGATGCTCATATATTTTTGTCTTTTATTCTGTTAATGCAGTGTTCGCATGCATTGATTTCAAATAGTAAATCAATGGTGCATTCCTGGGGTAAATCACATCTGCATGTAGTGTATAATCAATCTTACATGTTTCTGGATTCAGTTTGGCAGTATTTTGTTGAAGACTTCCGCTTTTATAAAACAATGGGCTGGGCATGGTGGCTCTCGCCTATATAATCCCAGCACTTTGGGAGGCCTAGGTGGGCAGATCACCTGAGGTCAGGAGTTCAAGACCAGCCTGGCCAACATGGTGAAACCCTGTCTATACTAAAAATACAAAAACTGGCCAGGCGTGGTGCTGCACGCCTGTAATCGTAGCTACTTGGGAGGCTGAGGCAGGAGAATCGCTTGAACCTGGAAGGTGGAGGTCGCAGTGAGTTGAGATCGGACCATTGCACTCCAGCCTGGGCGACAGAGTGAGACTCCATCTCACACACACACACACACACACACACACACACACACACACACAGAAAGATACTGGTCTATATTGTTTTGTGATACAGTTTTTATGTCAGTAATCCTGGCTTTATAAAATGCATTGGGAAGTGTTCTCTCCCCTTTTATTTTCTGCAACAGTTGGTGAACAGTTGATACTAATTTCTCAAGAGTGTTTGATAGATTTCACCTGGGAAGCTACTTGAGTTTTTATTTTATTTTTTTTTATTGTAAGTTTTCAAAATTACAATCCAATCTTTTTCCCTTCTGTAGATCTATGTAGATTTTCTATTTCTCCTTAGTCCTTTCATCTGTTTTAGTTTGTGTGTTTATCGGAATTCATCCATTCGATCTAGGCTATCTAATTTTTTTAGCCTAAGATTTTCATTGCATTGTCTTTTATTTTTATTTTGTAATACTGGCAGTGATGAGTTTTCTTTTATTGCTGATTTTAGTAATTTGAGTCTCTTCTTTTTCTTGCTTAACCTAAGTAAACATTTGCCGATGTTGGTATCTTTTCAAACATCTGATTTTGGTTTATTGATTTTCTCTGTTTTGTATTCCCTATCTTTCTGTTGGCTTAAGTCTTAATATGAATTTTTGTCTTTAAAAACATTGTATTTGGCTAATTAAAATTGAAGTTGATTTTGGAGTATCAACTGTTCTCTTATATGAAAATAAGAGCATAAATCGGGAAATAATGGGTTCCCAAATATTGCAGTGGAAACACATTTTTGGCGGGGGGCGGGGGGTACAAAACAAGTATCCATGTACATCCAGTCCTTGGTTCCCCAAGTCGTTGAAGTCAACTTTGTCAAAATAAGTAGCTTCTCATTTCTTACCTTATGAGAGTGGTCTTGCCTTGCTTGGAGACATTATAATGAATTCACTTGATGTCGTTACTTTTAAGCATACCAGTTTACTTCATGTCCCTTTTTCAACCAGTTATCGTACCTGGAATAATTGCTAGAATCAAATTCCATCTCGCACAGGTAAATAAGTAAATTCTGTCATTTACTATCTAAATTAGATACATAATTATTTACACATACATGTATTTTACTTGTAATTCAGTGAACATAAGGCTTTGTATGCTGTGTAAAATATGCTGTCTATATTGTCATGATAGTAAAGAATAGAATGATGGAATGTATTTACATTTTACATGTATCTTCCATTTAGTAGCAGAAATAAAATCTTGGTACTTGATTTAGTAAATTTCTTCATTTAAATTAAGTTGTTACTTCTTCGAAACAATTTGTCTTAATGGGATGATAGTTCACTAGTTTACCTCTCACAAGTCTCAGCTAGTATTTAATCTATTCTGAAATTATGCAGCACCAAAATAAAATTAGTTAAAACACAAAAATTATTTTCTTGATTAATTTAGACATCAGATGTTTACATTATGAAATCAAGGTATTTTTTGGGTTTTGTTTTGTTTTTAGAATGTTAGCAAATATTACCAAACGCGAACCATAGTAAAAGTTCTTCTGTAACACTTTACCATTCCATTTTCAGATAACCTGTATTTACATGTCAGGTTGAAAAGCTTTTAGATGAGTGACTTGTATTTCTATCTGTATCCAAATATTTGTATATCATATAGACAAGCCAAGAAAATATGCAGATACGTAAGCCATTGCATAGAATGGTAGAGAATACATTCTTAAAAGAAGGAAGAGAAGATGCATTCGCTTAATGCTCCAGATAGGTCTCTAGTATTTCAAATGTAGCATTCACTCACTACTTTCAAACATTGTATCAGGGCCGGGTGCCATGGCTCACGCATGTAATCTTGGCATTTTGGGAAGTTGAGGTGGGTGGATCACTTGAGGCCGGGAGTTCCAGACCAACCTGGCCAACATGGCAAAACCCTGTCTTTACTGAAACCACAAAAAATAAAAATAAAAATAGCTAGCCACAGTGGCACACTGCTATAATCCCAGCTACTCGGGAGACTGAGATAGAAGAATAATGTAAATGACACGGGAGGCAGGGGTTGCAGTGAGCCAAGATCATGCAACTGTACACCAGCCTGGGCAACAGAGTGAGACTCTGTCTCAAAAAAACAAAACCAAAAACATTATATCATGATATGTGATTACTCTGAATTTAAAACACTAACATAAACTAGATGAAAAATACTATACAAAATTTTTCTTTGTATTTCTGTTTTGAATTTGCCAACAATTCAAATCTTGCTGAGAATTTTGCACTATAAATATTTCTATGATTATTGGTTAATATTCAGATTCACTCTTATTTTCAAAGCAATCTGTATAAAGTTATTAAAATGTATATAGCTTGAAATAATACAGTGTGTTGAATATAATTCTATGTGATACATTTATATTTAATAATTAAAAGCACATTACAACACTTATACCTAATCTTCATATTACTTAACCCTAGAAACACAGAGTAAATGATAGGAATAATATGGGAGACAAACCGTGAAAAGCCACATACTGAATATCTCTGTTGTTTTTATTAAACTTTTTTTCCTGCTGCACTTAAAACTAAATTTGCCATGGACCATTATTTTAGTAACTATTAATGTAATCTTACTGTATGTGTATTCTCTACCATCTTAGGTTAAATAAAATACATGATTAAAGGCAAAAATGTATACAAGGAAAATGTAGAATATTTAAGTTACAAAAAGCTATTCTTAGTAAATCTCTTGAATTATAGTTTATAGCTAAAGTGTACGAACTATTGTAAAAGTTTTCTCCATTTGTAAGTAATTATACATATAAAGTGTTTTCTCGTTCAGTAGATCTTATATTTCTTTCAGAAGCATATTAAATATAAAACATTCTGAATTCTAAATTGCATCATCATTGGTTATATTATGTAATTATAAGCAAGTACATTTAATGACTACATACTGCAAACTTCCTTTACCATGTGGCACAAATAGTTAATTTACCTTTTCTTTCTGTCTCTGTCTTCTATGTCCTAGGCTATTTCAGTTTTCTCACAAGTAGCCATTATTTTCAATGAACTACCAAAAAGTTATAAGGCAGCCACGCTCAAACAAAGACGTTAGTAGTATAGTACAGTATAAAGATTTTTTATTTCTTAATTTATATTCCAAACTGTTAAATAATTGTATTATCCAGTCTTGATGTCTGAAAACATCTTAAAATAGAGAAGTTCACAATATTAGATGCTGTATCTTTCTTCATATAATGACAATAGACTTTAGTTCCTTTCTCAATTTTAGGAAAAGTTTTGCTTTAAGACCAATAAAAACACAAGTTTACATAAGCTGAGAGCATGTGTGTATAGCTACTCTGTGGAAAACATTCTGTTTTAAGAGCTATTAGAAACATCATCTGAGAATATTCAGGCTATATATGATGCTGTAAATTTATTTTCATGGTTGCTATAACCGGCAAGGCAAGCAGATGATATGCCTGAAGCTATCTGGTGATGAGCACATCTCAGGGAATAAAGAAGGCCCTTAACAAGAAGAGGGAGGCACCTGGTACAGTAATGCGTCATGAACAATGCAATGGCTCCTGAGAAAGAGTCATTATAACACCTGCATTCTTTGTTTCTATCTCATACGTAATCCAATTTCAAGGAAGTATCAAAGTGTCAGGGATGGGGAGAGTAGATGAACCATTAGCACGAAATCTATAAGAAGTGTAGGCATCCAGCTGCCTGGTGTCTTCTGAGGTCGTTCACCCAGATTAACAATACAGGTTAACACAGATACTGAGTTAAATTCCGAGCTGCAGATAATGGGAAAATAAGATTGTGGAAATCAGCTCTGTCTGAATTATTACTCAGGTCTCCGACCTCCTCCTCTTCCAGATGCTGTCCCCACAGCATACTCAAGGCGTCTGATGGCATTGATGAGCAACTGAGGAATCATTTAATCACCAAGTTCTTCATCCTTACTTAAAAATGTAGAGTCACAAAATCATATATGAAAACACACTTTTTTTTTTTTTTTTTTGAGACAGTCTCGCTCTGTCACCAGGCTGGAGATACTCTTTTTTAATAGAGTATGGCCTTCTGTCCACTGTGCTCTTATTCTTTTCAGAGTAGCAAGATGTCCTTACAGCATACATTTAGCATAAAATTAGATGGGTTCCATTATAAAATAAAATGGAGACAGAATAAATTAATACTGAATTCTTTGGTAAATCAAGCAAAGTCTTTAAAATTTTTTCTAGAAAATGGATTTTTTGTTTAGTGTTTTTATTTATTTTTATTTAGTTATTTTTGTTCGCTTTTGCCTCATTGTTCTGCATTGCTAACTCATTAAAATCACAAGCTATCTTACTGCGTATTGTGTTTGCAAGAGCTGTTTAGTGTTTTCTTCCCTAGTGAACCAACATAACCGTGATTCTGCTATGAGTCTATGTTATGAAATATGTCTATGTTCTGCTATTCTCAGGCTTCATTTTTGCCTCTAAATCCTCCAGGTGCTGTTGTTTTGGGCAATGTAATGGATATTACTTCTTTTGTTCTTTCTGTGCCTTGAAAATTTCAGTAAGGAAATAAACTGGTTGTCAAAAACACCTGTTTGTTAAAAATTGGAAACAAAACTTTTAAAGAAGAGATGTACTTGGTTTCCTTGGCTAAATATTCAAAAGTTAATAGGATTTTTTTCGTAGTATAACATAGTTTATAAAGTTAAACATAATTGTATTTAGTTTTATTGAATACCTACTTGTGTGGTATATTACATTTATTTTTGTTAATATTAAATTTAAAAATTTTTAAATATAAATTTTTCTTGTGCATTTTATATGATATTTATATTATATACTGTTGTTTTACTTTGGGTTTTCTCATTTAAAGTTATAATCAAAGTTACCCTATTATTCATTTTTTGTGCTATGCATTTAATATTTTTATATATTGTGCAAGTGTCTTTTTCATATAACTTCTTTTTCTCTGGGTATATAACCAGTAGTGGAATTGCAGATGAAATGGTATTTCTATTTTTAGATCTTTAAGGACTCTCCATACTGTTTTCCATAGTGGTTGTACTAGTTTACATTCCCACCAGCAGTGTAAAAATGTTCCCTTTACACCATATTCATGCCAACATCTGTTATTTTTTTTTATTTTCTTAATTGTGGCTATTCTTGCAGGAGTAAGGTGGTATCTCATTGTAGTTTTGATGTGCATTTCCCTGATAATTAGTGATGTTGAGCATGTTTTCATTTGTTTCTTGGCCATTTGTATATCTTCTTTTGAGAATTGTCCGGTCATGTCCTTTGCCCACTTTTTGATGGGATTGTTTGTTTATTCTTGCTAATTTGTTTGAGTTCCGTGTAGATTCTGGATATTAGTCCTTTGTCAGATGAATAGTTTGCAAAATATTTTCTCCTAATCTGTGGGTTGTCTGTTTACTCTGCTGATTATTTCTTTTTCTGTGAAGAAGCTTTCCAGCTTAATTTGGTCCTAGCTACTTATATTTGTTTTTGTTCCATTTGCTGTTGAGTTCTTGGTCATGAAGTCTTTGCCTAAGCCAATGTCTAGAAGAGCTTTTTGAGTGTTATATTCTAGAATTTTTGTGGTCTCGGGGCTTAGATTTAAGTCTTTCATCCATCTTGAGTTGATTTTTGTAAAAAGTGAGAGATGAGGATCCAGTTTTTTCTTCTACATGTGGTTTTCAAATTATCCAAGCACCATTTGTTGAATAGAATGTCCTTTCCCCACTTTGCATTTGCTCTGTCAAAAGTCAGTTGACTATAAGTATTTGGTTTTATTTTTGGTTCTCTATTCTGTTCCATTTGTCTATGTGCCTATTTTTTTTTACCAGTACCATGCTGTTTTGGTAACTCGAGACTTGTCATATAGTTTAAAGTTGGGTAATGTGATGCCTCTAGATTTTTTTTTTTTCCTTAGTCTGTCTTTGGCTTTGAGGGCCTTTTTTTTTTTTTTTTTTTGGTTCCATATGAATTGTAGGATTTTGTTTTGTTTTGTTTTGTTTGAGATGGAGTCTTGCTCCATTGCCCAGGCTGGAGTACAGTGGCACTACCTTTTGCTCACTGCAAGCTCTGCCTCCTGGGTTCACGCCGTTCTCCTGCCTCAGCCTCCTGAGTAGCTGGGACTACAGGCGCCGACCACCATGCCCGGCTAATTTTTTGTATTTTTAGTAGAGACAGGGTTTCACTGTGTTAGCCAGGATGGTCATGATCTCCTGACCTTGTGTCTTAATTGTGTGACAAGTAGATACGGTAGTTGTCGTCTTTGTCTTCGTAAACTGTCATGAATTTCTCTTGATCTGGATGACAAACCACACATTTGCAATCTTGATTCAACCAGGAGATCAAGAAAACAGTCCTAAGGACTCAGGTGCACAGACACAAGTAGGGCTGGTTTGTTTCTTTTCACAGGGTTTTCTGTGCATGGACAGTCTTAAAATCTGCCCTCACTTGTGTTAGATCCCCCTGAAGCACTTCCTCTGTCCTATTGAGAGGTTCTCTGTCCTATTGAGGGACTCAACCCAGAGCCCAGACTGAGTGGAGAAAGCTCCCGGACCCTGGGTGGCCAGAAGAAAGTCAGAGGAAGGGAGGAGGGTGGGAGCCTGAGTCTGGCCCAGCAAAGCTCAGCAGTGACGTTCCTGCCATCTTCTGGTGGCTTCAAGGCTTAGTCATTCCTCAGTCCTTTGCATCTTGCCAACATTATGTTAAGAGACACTGTTCAGGACAAGTACGTATCTATGGGAGAGGATCTCAGCGGAACCATGATCCTGTGGAACAATCTGTGATTAGAGGTGGAGGATGGGGAAGGCTGAGCCCTGTGTCCTACAAAGACCCTGAGAGCCAGAGCCACGGGTAGGTGAGCTCAGTGGGAGGGAGAAGGGATTCTGGAAGCCATCCTCCATGGGATGGTTTTCAGTAACAGATATTCATATGGACCACTAACTATACCCAAAGGAAACATGTTTTTGGAAATTCCTGAAGGGACTTACATCTTTTTCTTTCTTTCTTTCATGGTGGAGTCTTGCTGTGTGGAAGACACTGGCTTCATCCTGGCTTCAAGCAGTCCTCTTGCCTCAGCCTCCCAAAGTATTGTGATTATAGGCATGAATCACCACACCTGGCACCTAAGAACTTATGCTTTTAGAAATTCCTCCCAACTCTGTCTGCATAAATCAAGTTATAGTTTTTGCTATGGCTTGAGATTTAAAATCTGTTTCTGAGTATTTGGGGGGTTTTGAATGGGAATTTAGGAGAGTAGGATTATGGAATATTAGCCTGACATCATTTTAAACAGAGATCCCTGTGAATAATTTTATAATAATAAAAGTAGGCTCTTCCCAAACATTAACACTAATGAAAAATTTCATATACAACTTGTTAAGTACAGGTTATCTGGCACCAACCCAAGATTCAGACTTAGAGGGTTTAGGTTGGAGAATTGCATTTTTAACAAGCTCCCTGAAAATGCTCCCACTTTGGCGATAAATAAAATATTAAGTCAGCCTCCGTGGTCAAATTAATGAATGAGCATATGCCTGTTAATCCTCTTTGAGTAAGAAGTGTCTTCCTGGAGCACAGGGATCTCTGTGACTCACTGTGAGCTTATATATTTTGTAGATAATTCTCCCTCCACATTATTCTCAGTGGCGAGGAAGCACAGCCATGGAACAGTCACACTGGGGAGGTGGACACACCCGGGGAGAGACTGGGAGAGGCACCTGGCAGTGAACCCCTGCATCAGAGGCTGGGGCAAGGAGACTCCTCACTCACCGTGTTGACCATTTCCATCCTGTCACTTTCCCTGCTATCTGTAAGGGCTGAACTGTTGTGAGTATATAAAGAGGTTTTAGTTGCACTTCCTCATAGGTTTAAATCGCCGTGGAAATGCCACTACCCATGTACAGCACACAGTAATAATCAGGTTCATCACCTGCCTGAGCCCCCGTGATGGTGAGGGCAGCTTTGTTCCCAAGGATGGAGCCAGAGAAGCGATCAGGGACCCCAGAAGGGCGAGTGTTTGTGCTGTAGATGAGCGTGCGTGGAGCCTGGCCTGGGGTCTGCTGGTACCAGCTGGGGTAGTTACTGGTAGAGACTGGGCCAGAGCTCAGGCCACAGGTGATTGCGACTGTCCCTCCAGAGGACACTGACAACAATGGCTCCTGGGTCACCACAGTCTGAGAATCCACCCCTAAAACCAGCAGGAGAGACAGTTATGATCATGAGGATGAGAGTAACCTGGACCCTGTTTTGTATGGTCCCCGCCTCCAAGGATAGAGTCCCTTCCCTTGACCTGAATCTATGCACACAGATTGCCAAAAGGAAAGAAAACAAAAGGGAAACGTAGGAAGAGGAAACCACAGAAAATGCGATCTTGTTTCCTTTTTTTGTGACAGGACACGAAAATCACCATGTACACATGCAAATAGAAACACATAGGACTATGGAAAGCTTTAGAGATGTTCCATGGGAATGAAACCAATGAATCAAAAGAGAAGGTGTCCTGGCCGGGCGTGGTGGCTCAAGCCTGTAATCCCAGCACTTTGGGAGGCCAAGAGGGGCAGATCACGAGGTCAGGAGATCGAGACCATCCTGGCTAACACGGTGAAACCCCATCTCTACTAAAAAATACAAAAAACCAGCCGGGCGAGGTGGCGGGCGCCTGTAGTCCCAGCTACTCGGGAGGCTGAGGCAGGAGAATGGCGTAAACCCGGGAGACGGAGCTTGCAGTCAGCTGAGATCCAGCCACTGCACTCTCCAGCCTGGGCGACAGAGCGAGACTCTGTCCCAAAAAAAAAAAAAAAAAAAGAAGAAGAGAAGGTGTCCTGCAGATTTGGAGACAGATCTGAAAAACTGTATCTATGAAAGCAGTTGTTATCTAACATGTCCAAGAAACTAACACCACTGTGTTTGGAAAAAAAAAGACAACAACTCCACCACCACTAATGCCAAAGCTAAAACTGGGTAAAGGCCCTTAATAGACATTTCTAAAAAGATGACATGAATTGACTAATGAGTCAAAAAGAAGTTGCTCAACTTTATGACTTCTCCCACGAAGGTAAGGCCAAACCACAGATCCTCCGGGCTCCTGGAGAATGTGAATTCTGACTCAGTAGGTCTGGAGTGAGCCTGAGATTTTGCATTTCTGAAAGGTTCTTTTCTCCACAAATCCACATATATGTATTAATATTACCAAGTTAAGAATGGTCAAAAATTATAAGGGAAGCCATTAGCAGATAACTTCAGTCTTCCTCCTCATCCTTGTCCTTCACTGCATGGATTAGAATAGTCCTCAGTGGGCCAGGTGCAGTGGCTCACGACTGTAATCCCAACACTCTGGGAGGCCGAGGTGGGCAGATCACAAGGTCAGGAGATCACGACCATCCTGGCTAACATAGTGAAACCCTGTCTCTACTAAAAACACAAAAAATTATCTGGGCGTGGTGGTAGGCGCCTGTAGTCCCAGATACTCAGGAAGCTGAGGCAGGAGAACGGCGTGAACCCAGGAGGCAGAGCTTGCAGTGAGCCAAAGATAGCGCCACTGCGCTCCAGCCTGGGTGATGGAGCAAAACTCCATCTTAAAAAAAAAAAAAAAATCCTCGGTGGCCAGCCATGGGGGGCTTACGCCTGTAATCCCAGCACTTCAGGAGGCCGAGGCAGGCAGATCACCTGAGGTCGGGAGTTTGAGACCAGCCTGACCAACATGGAGAAACCCCCCGTCTGTACTAAAAATACGAAATTATCTATTCTTTGCATAGTCGTCACTGTTCTGAGTGGTGTGGGATGGTATCTCGACCTGCTCTTGATTGGCATTTCTCTGTTGATGAGTGGGTTTGAGCATGTTTCCCTCTTTGCTGGTCACTTGCACATTGTCCTTTGAGAAGTGTGTGTTCACATGCCTTGCCCATATGTTAATGGGATTTTTTGTTGTTTGCTGAATGATTGGCATACGGTCCTTGAAGATTCTGGACATGAGACCTTGATCAGACGCAGTTTGGGAGCATGTTCTCCCACTCTGCCGGCTGTTTCTCTGTCACTAATTTATTTTGTTCTTTGGCAGTTCTTTAGAGTACTAAGTCTGACTTGTCAACTTTTTTGTCATTTCCTTTGGGGACAAAGCCACATAGATTCTTTGCCAAAGCCTATGTGTAGAGAGGTATTTTGTATGTTTTCTTGCAGGATTTTAATAGTTTGAGGTTTTCCATTTACACCTTTAATTCAGGCCAGGAGTGGTGGCTTACGCCTGTAATCCTAGCACTTTGGGAGGCCAAGGCAGGCGGATCACAAGGTCAGGAGTCAAGATCAGTCTGATCAACGTGGTGAAACCCTGTCTCTACTAAAAATACAAAAATTAGCCGGCGTGATGGTGCGTGCCTGTAATCCCAGCTACTCAGGAGGCTGAGGCAGAAGAATCGCTTGAACCTGGGAGACGGAGGTTGCAGTGAGCCGAGACTGCACCACTGCACTCCAGTCTGGGTGACAGAGCGAGAGTCTATCTCAAAAACAAAAAAATCTTTCATTCATCTGGGGTTTCTTTTTGTGTCTGGTTAGAGGTAGGGGCCCAGTGTTACTCTTCCACACATGGCTAGCCACTTATCCCAGCACTGTTGATTGAATAGGGCATCCTTTCCCCCTTGCTTATTTTTGTGGATTCTGTTGAGGGTCAGACGGTTTTTGGTGTGTGGGTTTACTTCTGGCTCCTCCCTTGTGTTCCACTGCGCTATGTGGAAGCAAGTACTCGGTTTTTCCATGAAATTTGAAATCGGTGGGTGAGATGCATCTGATGTGGTCTGGATGTCTCAGGATTGCTTTGGAAGAAATTCAGGGTGATTCATGGTCCCATATGAACTTTAACATCATGTATTTATATTTATTTAAACAAATTCGCCGAATAGTAAAGGAGTACAATGAGAGAGTAGAGTGCGACATTTTGGTCTTTGCATACATTGTGGAATGACGAAATCAGGGTATTTAGCGTCTCTGTTATTTCGTACCATTGTTTATTGTTTTGTAACTAGAAGCTTCTGTATCCTCCTTTCAAGCTATCTAATACTGTTAACCCTGGTCACCCTGCTGTGGAATAGAAAAACAGGATTTCCTTCCTCTCATCGGTGTGGAACTTTGTACACCTTTCCAATCCCTGCCCATTCCCCTTCTTCCTCCCAACCTCTGGTAAACATGATTATGCTTTCTAGGTTTTTGAGACAAAGTTTCTCAGCTTCTGCCTGAGTGAGAGGATGCAAAGTTTGTTTGTGTCTGCCTGGCTCATTTCATTTACCACGATGTCCTCCAGGTGCAACCGTGTGGCTCCCGTGATGGGATTTTTTGTTGTTTGCTGAATGATTGGCATACGGTCCTTGAAGATTCTGGACATGAGACCTTGATCAGACGCAGTTTGGGAGCATGTTCTCCCACTCTGCCGGCTGTTTCTCTGTCACTAATTTATTTTGTTCTTTGGCAGTTCTTTAGAGTACTAAGTCTGACTTGTCAACTTTTTTGTCATTTCCTTTGGGGACAAAGCCACATAGATTCTTTGCCAAAGCCTATGTGTAGAGAGGTATTTTGTATGTTTTCTTGCAGGATTTTAATAGTTTGAGGTTTTCCATTTACACCTTTAATTCAGGCCAGGAGTGGTGGCTTACGCCTGTAATCCTAGCACTTTGGGAGGCCAAGGCAGGCGGATCACAAGGTCAGGAGTCAAGATCAGTCTGATCAACGTGGTGAAACCCTGTCTCTACTAAAAATACAAAAATTAGCCGGGCGTGATGGTGCGTGCCTGTAATCCCAGCTACTCAGGAGGCTGAGGCAGAAGAATCGCTTGAACCTGGGAGACGGAGGTTGCAGTGAGCCGAGACTGCACCACTGCACTCCAGTCTGGGTGACAGAGCGAGAGTCTATCTCAAAAACAAAAAAATCTTTCATTCATCTGGGGTTTCTTTTTGTGTCTGGTTAGAGGTAGGGGCCCAGTGTTACTCTTCCACACATGGCTAGCCACTTATCCCAGCACTGTTGATTGAATAGGGCATCCTTTCCCCCTTGCTTATTTTTGTGGATTCTGTTGAGGGTCAGACGGTTTTTGGTGTGTGGGTTTACTTCTGGCTCCTCCCTTGTGTTCCACTGCGCTATGTGGAAGCAAGTACTCGGTTTTTCCATGAAATTTGAAATCGGTGGGTGAGATGCATCTGATGTGGTCTGGATGTCTCAGGATTGCTTTGGAAGAAATTCAGGTGATTCATGGTCCCATATGAACTTTAACATCATGTATTTATATTTATTTAAACAAATTCGCCGAATAGTAAAGGAGTACAATGAGAGAGTAGAGTGCGACATTTTGGTCTTTGCATACATTGTGGAATGACGAAATCAGGGTATTTAGCGTCTCTGTTATTTCGTACCATTGTTTATTGTTTTGTAACTAGAAGCTTCTGTATCCTCCTTTCAAGCTATCTAATACTGTTAACCCTGGTCACCCTGCTGTGGAATAGAAAAACAGGATTTCCTTCCTCTGGTGTGGAACTTTGTACACCTTTCCAATCCCTGCCCATTCCCCTTCTTCCTCCCAACCTCTGGTAAACATGATTATGCTTTCTAGGTTTTTGAGACAAAGTTTCTCAGCTTCTGCCTGAGTGAGAGGATGCAAAGTTTGTTTGTGTCTGCCTGGCTCATTTCATTTACCACGATGTCCTCCAGGTGCAACCGTGTGGCTCCCGTGATGGGATTTTGTTGTATTTTTCTGGCTGAAGAGTATTCCAGTGTCTACGCATGGGACAGTTTCCTTATCCCTTCATCTGCAGATGGACAGGCAGACTGATTTCTTATCTTGGCCATTCTGCATAGTGCTGGATTCCACCTGGGAATGCAGATAATCTCTTCCGTGGCTTGATTTCATGTACTCTGTGTATACACCTAGTAGTAGAATTGCTGGATGAAATGGTAGTTGTAGTTTTAAGGTTTGGAGGAACCTCCAAGTGGTTTCTTTAGTGTGTATGCTAGTTTATGTTTCCATGAATTGTGGAGGCAAGTTCCCCCTCTGTGGAAATCCACACCATCATTTTTTGTCTTTTAATATTTTTCACCTTTTTTTTTCTGTAGTATCCATTCCATTTAGCGTGAGATGGAATCTGAGTGGTGGTTTTGATTTTGTGTGTGTGCGTGATTAGTTATATTTGCCAAGTTATTGTTAATTTGTTTTTAATTTGATGTGTAAAAGTGGGCAGAGGACCTGAAAACATGAGGTTGATGCACAGGTAAAAGATAAGATTATCAACGTGGCTGATTCACACCAAAACGTAAGTGAAACCACACTTAGATTCCATCTCACTCCAGTTAGAATGAATTCTCCCAACAGTTGATGGCAGTTTCATTGCTTATAGAGTGTATGTATATAACCGGTGCAAGGGACGTTTTGATATATACGTAGCATCATGATCAAATCTGGCATCTCTGTGACCTTCCATCGTGATTATTTCTCTGTGGAGAGAACATGCAGAACCATCCTTTCCAGCTGATTTTGAATAATTCCCTCAGAGGTTGTTGATCCTGGACACCCTGCTGTGGACTAGAACACCAGAATGTATTCCTCACCTCTGAGTCTCTGAGTGTCACTTTGTACCCGTTACCAATCCCTGCCCATGCCCCCCTCCTCTCTCCAGCCTCTAGTAACACCTATTGAAAGTTCTGCTTCTAGGAGACAGTGTCTTTTGGATTCCATTTGCCTAATGTCATGCAGTGTGGGTCTCTAACAGGCTCATTTCATTTCACCTAATTGTCTTCCAGGTTTCTTCACATGGCTGCAGCTCAATGATTTCCAGAAGTTTTACAGTTGAAGTGCATTCCATAGTGTATATATCCGGTTCCTTTATCTCTTCATCTGTGGATGGACAGTTAGGTTGATTCCATATCTTGGCTATTGTGAGTAGTGCTTCTGGACACATGGGAAGGCAGATACCTCTTCAATGCAGGGGTTTCGTTTCCTCTAAATGTGTGCCCAGTGGTGGGATTACTACCTGGAGTGGTAGTTGTACTTTGACCTTTTACTTTTTTAAGGAACCTCCAACAGTTTTGCATAGCGTGTATACTAATTTACATTCCCACAAAGAGCGTACAAGAGTTTTCCTTCCTGCAAGTCTACACCAGCCATCGCCTTCAACAATTTTGATTTTTTTTCTTTCTTAATATTCATTTTAACTGGACTTATATGGTACCTGAGTATGGTTTTGATTCACTTTTTCGTGAGGATCAGTGATACTGAGAAACTGTTACCTGTGAGTCCATTTCCTGTCTTCTTTACATATGTCTATTCAGATCCTCTCAGCTTTGGTATTTGTTGTTGTTGTTTTTGTTGTTTTCCCTTAGTAGAATCAGTGTGTTGTAGGTGTTAGATAACAATCTCTTTCAGAGGTAGAACTTTCCTTAATTCTCTCCCAGTCTTTAGGATGTATTTTGTTAGTTTATTTCATTGTTTCCTTCCCCCTGTAGAAGTTCTAAAGTGTCACTAGTGTCGTTTATATTTGCATATGTTAGCAGTAATTTTTGTATCAAGCCTCCACCCCACAAAACACACACACACACACACACACACACACAGAGCCAAGCCATTGCATTGTCTGTGGGGGCATTTCCCCTAATTTTTCCTTTAATGTTATGATTATTTTTTACTTTTTGCAACCTGTGTGCGTGGATACAGGTTTCTTACAATAAACGCCCAACCTATGTTTTCTTATAGGACCTTTGCAGTTTCAAGGTTGAGTTTAAGTCTTTAATTCATTTTGTGTTGATTTTTGTGTACCGTGCAATGTAAAGGTCTTATTTCAGTGTTTTGCGTGTGCACTTTCAGTTTTCTCAAAATCACTTCTTGAACCAGACTCTTTCCCATCGTGTCTTTTTGGTGTTTTGAAAAATATGTTCCCTACATATCATGTTGGGTTGAGTGTTTGGCTGCCTCATTCTGTCCATTGGGTCCTCGTTCTGTGTTTGTGACAGTCATGGATTGTTTGGATAATGATAGATTGTGTTTTTTCATTTATTATTTTCTTTGCTTCTAATCTTGACTTTTTCTTTCAATGCTCTTTACTCTTACTATTATAGATTAAAGGGTACACATGCAGGTTAGTTACATCTGTTGATTGCATGACACTGAGGCTTGGGGTCCCAACAACCTCATAACCCAGGTAGTGAGGGGAGGACCCACAGACTGGGTCTTCAGCAGACTCCCCCTCTCCCTTTTTCTTTTTTTTTTTTTTCCCGTCTGGTAGTCATTCCCAGTGTCTGTTGTTCCTTTCTTTATGTTCAGGTGTATTCATGGTTTAGCTCCCACTTATAAGTGAGAACATGCAGCATTTGGTTTTCTGTTCGAGGCTTAAGTTTACTTATGATCATGGCCTGCAGCTCCATCCACGTTGCTGCCAAGAACATGACTTTCTTTAATGGCTGCATAGTGTTCCATGGTGTATAAGTAACACGTTTTCTTTATCCCGTCCACTGTTTTATTTTTTATTTATTTATTTTTTAATTTTTTGAGACAGCCTCCCACTCTGTCATCCAGGCTGGAGTGCAAGGGCACAATCACAGCTCACTGCTGCTTCAACCTCCTGGGCTCAGGTGATCCTCCCACCTCAGCCTCCTGATTAGGCAGGACTATAGGTGCCTGGCACTGCATTCGGCTAATTTAGTATTTTTTATAGAAATGGGGTTTTACAAACACTTTGCCCAGGCTGATCTTGAACTCCCGGACTCAAGGGATTCACCTGCCTTGGCCTCCCAAAGTGCTTGGATTGCAGCATGAGCCACTGTCCCAGCCTCATGGGGTATCGCTTCTGTAGCACGCTGTTAACCACACAAGTCACAGACCTGGCCCGGATTCAGGAGGAGGGGAAATAGACTCTCGCTCTCAGTGACATCTCAGTGGGACCCATAGCAAAAAATCTTCAGCCATTTTTAATTTACCACAGGTACTGTTTTCCAGGGCAGAGTATACACCTGAAATCAATGATTGTTATGTAACACCGCTGTGTCTTCACTTGGTGTAAGGGATGGAAAATAGAGATGGCGCCACTTTCCTCATGACTGTCTGTGACTCACTTGAAATTTATGCTCTGGTCCCTGCAATTTCAAGCTCTACATGTTAAGAAGTCCTGACTTCCAGAAGGAAATTACTTCCAGCAGTGGGCATAAGAGTCTCTGAACTTTCAGCTATAGCTGCTGCTTGATCACTTTTAGCGCTGGTGCCAAGAAACCATCCAGAAGAGAAAAAAGTCACAACCTGCAGGGAAAATTAACTCTGATTATCAGTGGGAGGTCGGCCTGCTGCCACGTAATACAGCATAGGGAAGAATCTCTTTGGTGCTCATTGTCCCAGTGCTTTTCTCAAATGAAACGAACTTCATGTAAAAAGCAAGTTGATCTGTGCAGTGGAAGGCATTTTTATACTGTGGTGCTTTGCCAACATCCTTTCTTAGAAATGATTTGCCCATAGCCTGACTGTTGGTGGCTCCCAGCTGCACCCCATTCTATCATCATCGTTCACCATGTTGGTGAAGGAAAAATGCCCCACCCTAAATAGCACAAGGTAGCTGAACACATGACACTTCGCGCTGGACAGATGTAATCGACAGCAGTTTATGAGTTACATATACTCATGGCCTGGGGAAGAGGACGCCACGCACCAGGCAGGGCCACACGAGGGGTGCACTCAGGAATAGAGTGAAGCAGAGGGGCGTGGAGGCAGGCTTTCTAGGAACAAGGGGGTATGGTGGCCTCTGGTGCCTGTGGGAGGATGTGGTTGGCTTGTTTAATGGGCTGGCAGGAGATGGAGACACATGAGGTTGAGGATTGATGGGGGACACTGGTTCAGCCAACAGGGGAACAAGCCAGGCAGGGAGTAGGGGAACTCACGTGGCTCCTTTGGGGCCTAGAAGCCTCAAAGATGTCGAAGCACACTGGACAATTCTTCTTCTTCATGTTTGAGTCCTGTATGTGGGTGTTTTTAGTGTTCACATCCACTCTAATTAAAGGAAGCTTTACCATTCCAATAAATGCACTCCACAGGTCAGTTCTGGGGAGGAAACCCCTAAAATGCAGTGAGCATTGTATTCTGTCTTCGGAGAATTTTAGTTAAAAAGCCACAAAATTGGCTGGGCACGGCAGCTCATGCCTGTGATCCCAGCACTTTGGGAGGCCGAGGTGGGTGGATGAGGTCAGGAGTTCGAGACCAGCCTGGTCAATATGGTGAAACCCCATCTCTACTAAAAATACAAAAAAAAAAAAAAAAAAAAAAACTAGCTGGGTGTGGTGGTGGGTGCCTGTAATTCCAGCTAC
Source organism: Trachypithecus francoisi (assembly GCF_009764315.1). Lineage (NCBI taxonomy): Eukaryota > Metazoa > Chordata > Mammalia > Primates > Cercopithecidae > Trachypithecus > Trachypithecus francoisi. The sequence continues at coordinate 40,082,251 of NW_022681459.1, read as the reverse complement.
TCAGGAGGCTGAAGTAGGAGAATTACTTGAACCTGGGAGGCAGCGGTTACAGTGAGCCAAGATCTTGCCACTTGCACTCCAGCCTGGGTAACAAAGCAAGACTCCATCTCAAAAAAGAAACAAAACGAAACAAAAAAAACTCAAAACCAAAAGGAATCTTTCTACCATGTCACGTTATAACGAGGAAGGAGATTTGGGGTTATGACCATTTAGAAGAAAGATGAAGATACATGCAGTAGAAATAGTATTAAAATAATTCATTAAAACCACCTTTACACACTTATCAAGTTCAAAGTTACATTACAGATCGGGGTTGGTGAGTTTTGTTTTTTTAAATAATTTTTGGCCTTGGTTGGACACAGTGGCTCATGCCTGTAATCCCAGCACTTTGAGAGCCAAAGCAGGCGGATCACGAGGTCAAGAGATCGAGACCATCCTGGCCAACATGATGAAACCCTGTCTCTACTAAAAATACAAAAAATTATCCAGGTATGGTCTTGTGCACCTGTAGTCCCAACTACTCGAGAGGCTGAGGCAGGAGAATCACTTGAACCCAGGAGGCGGAGGTTGCAGTGAACCGAGGTCGTGTCTACCCTGGTGACAGACAAGACCCCGTCTCAGAAAAAAAAAACTTCAGGCTCTGTGGGCCATGTGGTCTTTGATTACTCAGTTTTGCTGCTGATGTTGCGCAAAAGCAGCATGGACAATAGTAAACAAATGGGCGTGGTTGTGCTTTAACAAGACTTTATCTACAAGAGCTGATGGCAGGCTGCACTGGGCCCACTGGTATAGTTTGTCAACCGCTGTTATAAAGTATCTGTCCTCAAAAACATATTTCTTAGGTCTGTATATTGCCTTATTTTTTAACCTTCCCTTGAAATGATCAGCTTGTGAGGTATCCAGGCAATATTCTCTCATTTTACAGACAAGAAGCCTGAGGTACAGTAACTTTCCTGGGAATTGCGGTGATGAGTAGCAAGCCAAAATCAGATTTCCTGACTCCTCTCCCACACCCTGTGGCTCAACCCAGCTGATTCACTGGACTCCAGTCACCAACACCAAGTTGCTACCAGATGAGTCAGTTTTAAATCACAGGGAAAAAAACAGAAAAGAAAATTAGATAACTACTTTGTAGCAAGCTGGATTTTATTATTTATTCTACATTAAGCTTTGACCTGGTGTCTTGGTAATTGACCTAATGAGATTTGGATTTGACTGGGAGATTAGGTGCTCCAGTAAACACAATGAACAAATAAGGGTAACTTTTTCTCTTCCTGAAATTTTTAAAAACTATTTCCTCACTCAATTCTTTCTTCTTCCGTTCTCATGTTTCATTCGCCATGTGAAAGGCTGTGGCCCCGTGTTCCGAGAAGCCCCTTGTCTGAAGCAGCTGCTGCTCTGAACAGGCAGATCTCGTCACAGGAGCCTTATTTCTAGAGGGCAGCCTTGTCACTGCTGTGAAGGAAAATGTTTAATGCTCAAGCCAGGGGCTACTCAGGCTTTCCCAGACTTGGCCTTTCTGAGATACTGTAATTAAACTGAAGAGATAGTTATTCTGGGATTAAACTAGGAAATCGCATCATCTTATCTGCTTCTGACTTCATTGGGTTCTGCTGTTATTAATCTACATTAATATGGTCTTTTTGCTAAAGCATAGTTTCCCTGGATGCTGAATGTGGAGCCTTACAGTTTTGGGAATGGCTCGGCAGAATTCTTCTTTGGAAATTGGTGAAGATAGGTGAAGTATGTATAAATCTAGGAAGGTGGAGGGTTCCCGCAAAAAAAAAAAAAAAAAGGTGCCCTCACAGAGAACTATGCACTTAGTGTCATTATATACAATGGGCAGCACAGGCAGGCCCCTGCTTTTCCTTCCTGAAGGACAGGTGGGGAGGATCTCTGGAGGCGGTGCTTGCTCATCCATCGGCCAGCAGCCTCTCTGCTGTCCTCTCCGCCTCCCTTATCATCCACACTCACCTTTGTGGTGCAGGACACGCTGGCTTTGTTCTTTGACCTCATTTCATTCTGAATTTTTAAAGCTTGATGTAACTGGAAACCCTTCAAATCGAAAAGTTTATTTTATAAATTGAAATAATTGTTGCCACGTTTTTCTTAGATGTTTAAAATGGTAGCTGCTTTATTTGCAGACAGTGCATAGAGATAAATGCTGGGGATAAGGATGTTTGCTTTTAACCTTGTGTTTGATCTCTGGGTTCTAGGGGGTGTGGAAAAGGGAAGTGGTATAAATTTAATGACAAGGTTACAGAAGACTTAGACCTAAATGATGAGCCCTGGAGTGCAAATGCTTTGGTGAAGCACATTTTAAATTTAGTTTTCTATAAAATTGGAAGTAGGATTATTTACATTAAAAATAGAGTAGGCAATTTTTTTTTGTTAGTACTGCTGATCTGGCTATATATAGAACCACGAGTAAGTGGGGGAGGGGAGGCATGCTGTCGAGATGAAATGAATATCAAAGAGAAACTAATAAAGAAATCTAACCTTAAGTTTCAGAAGAAGTAGTTGTCCATTAAAATTTTCAAATTTCCTTTTCACTTACATAGGAGCATAATTAGAGAACGTATTTTTAACACCTATACTTTTACCATATTCATGAGTCAGCGTAGCAAAGCAGTCTCTACCTCCAAACCCCCCACTCCCAGGACAAAAAATGTGTGAGGGAAACTACATCAAAAAACCCAATCACAGTTAGCTATTTAAAAACCATTTGGCAGAGATCTTAGCATTCCTGAAACCTAATTTTGAGATATTCTAGGGGCATTTCCAAATTTCTGCCTGTACTAGATAAACTATATTCAAGTTCCAGATCATACCACTGTAGTCATGCATTCGATGGTGGTTGAATAGAGTATCATTGCCAGAAATTACCTAGATTTGGCCAGTCTGCAGAAATTGCCAAACGAAGCCAGGGATGATCCCACCCTGTGCCACAGAACATACTTTTAAATGTTACTTGCCATTTGCTTAAATTTGTCTCCCATAGGATATTTATCCTCTTTCTCTTATTACCAAACAGCTCTTATTTCCTGCCCTTCCTCCCCTTATTTCCTGCCCTATCACCCTCTAAATGAGGGATCAATTTTGGTGCCAGAACTGAGGTCCCCTGACTTCGACTCGAAGCGATACCCTAAAAAGATCCTCGTTTTACTTATGCTTTGCATTCAACACATTTAGTGAGTAGTTACTTGCTGGATTCATGGGCCCTTTGTTTTAGATTGTCAAGACAAGAAAACTTTATTTAGATTTCTTAATGCAGTGCTGTAAAGCAGACACACACTTGTGTACACCAAAGATACGGAATGCCCGCATGCTCTTCCACCAGAGGGGGTGTGATGAGAACTCCCTGGGATCACCAAAGAAATTTGAGTCAGCTCTGTGCAGCAGAAAACTGAGGGCCACTCTGTTCCATTGTGAATCCAAAATATGTGAGACAGGTCTGAATAAATTTGGAGATTTTACTTTGCCAAGGTTGTGTATGTGACACACCCTCAGGAAGTTTTGTGGATGTGCCGAGGGTGGTTGGCTACAGCTTGCTTTTAGACATTTTAGAGAGATGTGAGCGATCAACCAATATATGTAAGATGTCCATTGATTTTGTCCAGAAAGGCGGGACAACTTGAAGCGTGGGAGGGGGCTTCCAGGTCATAAGTAGATAAGACAAATGGCTGCATTCTTTTGAGTCTCTGATTAGCCTTTTTCTGATTACACAATTTATATGTGAGAGGAAGGGAGAGTAATCTTCACTTATGCCTTAGTCTGGCTTAAGGAAATTCCTTGTGGGCAAATGGTGAGAGGGGAGGTATGTAGCTATCTTATTTAGGAATAAACTGGGAGCGGGTTTCCCTGATACAGTTCCCAGCTTGACTTGCCTTTGGGTTAGTGATTTGGGAGTCCCAAGATTTCCTTCTTTTCACACCATATAACTTGTTTTATGATGTAGTAGGTGATAGTGTGATCTTTGAGAATATAGTATTTGGGATTTGGAGATAATTAGCTAAGCTAGGGAGAAATTCTTAATCCTAAAAAGAAAATAAATCCCTTTTCTTGCTTATTGCTTCCTGGTCATTAATTCCTTGGCAGTAACATACTTTGCATTTAGAAACATGCACGTAAGTTATTTCCTTCTAGAATTGAGATTTTAAAAAATTTACACTTGAGATTCTTTGAAAAATGTTGGCAGCATTTATTGAATTACACTTCATGTCCGAAACAGTACTATGTCAACACTTTCAGAATTTTTTTTTTTTTTTTTTTTTTTGAAACAGAGTCTCGCTCTGTCTCCCATGCTAGAGTGCAATGGTGCAATCTTGGCTCACTACAACCTCCGCCTCCCACGTTCAAGCAATTCTCCTGCCTCAGCTTCCCTAGTAGCTGAACTACAGGTGCGTGCCGCCACGCCCGGCTAATTCTTTCTTTTTTTTTTTTTTTTTGTATTTTTACTAGAGACGGAGTTTCATCATGTTAGCCAGGATGGTCTCGCTCTCCTGACCTCGTGATCTGCCCACCTCGGCCTCCCAAAGTGCTGGGATTACAGGTGTGAGCCACTGCATCCGGCTAGAATGTTGTCACTTTTTCAAGGTCTTGTTGTCAGTGAATTTGCCTTTAATATATTAAATAAGGAAAGTATATCATTTATTTTTCATATGAAAAATGTGATTAAATATGGTTTATTAAGTTTGAAAACTTGGTTCAATACTTCACTGTTATAAGACCTTGAATGTGTGGCTCTAAGATGAGTTTATTTCACTGTTATTTAATGGTTGTAATGGTGGAAACAATACCTCACAGTAATATGTAGGAAGAATTCATTTTCCTGCTTACTAAGTTATGGACTTTTAAATCCCATGTGCCAATTAAGTAAAAATTTGTGTTAAAATTTGTCCTGCAATTTTTAATTTTTTATGTTATTCAGTTCTCCAAACTAATTGGAAGATACTGAATTTTTAAAATTATGTAATTAAAACATTATAATTGTGTATACTTAATGAGGTCCAGTTTGATGTTTTGGTACACATGCACATTGTATAATGATCAAACAATTTAAGTCTAACACCGTGTTCATTTGAGTTTGGCAAGTTTTAAAGCTACTAAAACAATAGCAACTTTCTTTTTTTTTTTTTTTTTTTTTTGAGACGGAGTCTCGCTCTGTCGCCCGGGCTGGAGTGCAGTGGCCGGATCTCAGCTCACTGCAAGCTCCGCCTCCTGGGTTTACGCCATTCTCCTGCCTCAGCCTCCGGAGTAGCTGGGACTACAGGCGCCCGCCACCTCACCCGGCTAGATTTTTGTATTTTTTTAGTAGAGACGGGGTTTCACCGTGTTAGTCAGGATGGTCTTGATCTCCTGACCTTGTGATCCGCCTGTCTCGGCCTCCCAAAGTGCTGGGATTACAGGCTTGAGCCACCGCGCCCGGCCGCCACTTTCTACTAGACAGAGTTTTCTAGTCCTCTTAGGTCAGTTCCATCTTCATCAGCAATTTCATGTCAGTCATCCCTTGGTCCCGTGGACCTAATAATGCCCAGCTGTCCATTCTAACCAAGCTGGCTTAAAAAGAAAAGACTTTGAAAAGAAAAGCCTATTTGGAGAAAATGCCTGTTTGAATATACCAGGTAAGAACCATGTGAGAAATCCTAAAAGGGAGAATCCAGGTAGACATCAGAGTGTACCTGGTAGGTCCAGAAGCACTCCCAGTGGCCTTTTTCTGGATTAGTTATGCCTCTGGGGCCACATCTTTTCACCCACCTTATCTTATGAATCTTTTATGCCAGGCCACAGAGGTGGCTGCAGAGCTAGTATCATGGAGTGCTAAGGACACACATGTGAATATACACTCAAGATTGGCCAGCACCATCACTGAGCTGCTGTATGATGTGAGATGATACCAGACAAGAGAAGCGTGGGGAGTAAGGGAATACATGGCTGAAACTCACTTATTTTACCTGGAGAGAACAGGTGAAGGCTCATAATCATTGGGTAATGACTAATAGAGTGATGATGGCCATTCTTTATTGTGTACCTACTCTGAGCTATGAGCTTTAAACAAGTCTTCAACTCTTAAAAAACTCTCTCAGAGGGTGACAGGTTGCATTTCCATTTTTTCAGATGAAAAAACAAGTCCAGAAAAGGAAGAGTGAGCATCCAGTGTCACAGAGCACGGATTTAAATTCAGAACTTCTACCCAGTCTAGGCTTCTTACACTAATCAAAAATGAGAAGCAAATAATTTATATATATATATGGCTGGATGCAGGGGCTCACACCTGTAATCCCAACACTTTGGGAGGCTGAGGCTGACGGGGGAGGATTGCTAGAGGCCAGGAGCTGGAGATCAGCCTGGGCAACATAGTGAGGTCCTGTCTGTACAGAAAAAAAAGCCAGTTGTGGTGGCGTGCGCCTATACTGCCAGCTGCTCCACAGGCTGAGGCAGGCAGGAGTTCAAGGCTGCAGTGAGCTGTGGTCACACCACTGCAATCCAGCCTGAGTGACAGAGTGCGACCCCTCTCAAAAATAATTTATAGGCGGGGCCCAATGGCTCACGCCTGTAGTCCCAGCACTTTGGCAGGCCAAGGCAGGTAGATCACGAGGTCAGGAGATTGAGACCATCTGGCTAACATGGTGAAACCCCGTATCTACTAAAAATACAAAAAATTAGCCAGGTGTGGTGGCGTGTACCTGTAGTCCCGGCTGCTTGGGAGGCTGAGGCAGGACAGTCACTTCAACCCGGGATGCAGAGGTTGCAGTGAACTGAGACCACGCCACTGCACTCCAGCCTGGTGACAGAATGAGACTGCGTCTCAAATAATAATAATTTATTATTATTTATATAAAGAAATAGAGATGTGGGTGGAGAGGTGGAGGGGAGTATGGGCTGAATCTAGGCAGGAACCAGAACCAAAGGGGCCATGTGTGCTGATTTATTTAAGCTCAGGAGCTGTGAGGGCCACTGAAAGACCTTGTGTGGAGACTTATGTGATCTCATTGGCCTCCTAGCAAAGCCCTGCCTAGCAGGGGTGGAGGGGGTGGGTGGGAGGGAAAGAGAGTACTTGGGAAACCCATCAGAACAATCCAGGCAGGAGATAGCATGGCCCTGCTGAGGCTTCTGGAGTGAGGATGGAGAGAGAGGCAGATTGGGGTGCTGTTTAGAAGGTGAAAAATGGTGTGAATGCAGACATGGAGTCTTTCACTGAGGTGGGAACAGGTGGATCAGGTGAGAGAAATGTGAAGAAACCAATAGGACTCGTGTCTCCCTGTGCGTGTGGAGTGAGGGAGAGACCCTGGGGATGACTCCTGGGCTTCTAACAGGGAGAGTAGATGACTGGTGCCTTTGGCTGAGACATAGGACCTTCTGGAGGAGTAGCAGAGGGTGGGGAAGAAGATGCAGGGTGAGCCTGGCTTTCCACCCGGTGAGTTAGGTACCTGTGGGTTTTCCACAGAAGGGAGCTGGGGGGGTGTGGTTTTGTGTGTGGACCTGAAGCTCCATCTAAGGCCCAGCAGCCTAGGGGGAACTGATGTGACAGGCCCATGGAGTGTGCGGAGTGATGAGAGTGGAGCACAGGGCTGCTTCATCAGGGGAGCACCGTGGCCCAGAGGCTCCGACCCCTGAGCTTTCTGAAGGTCTGAGAGAAGATCAGAAACCTGAGTAGAAACCTCTAGCTTATTAGAAAGAAACCAAAATACCAAGAAAACCAAAATGTAACAATCCTGTAAAATATATTTCAAAAGCAAAATTAGAAAAAGGTATTCAGTCTCTCATCTCCACAGTGAAAATGTTTCCTGGGATGTGGATGCATTTTAGTGTATTTAATACATGTGATGTGATGTAGGCGAGGCGTCTTCCAAAGATGTCGCGCCTAACATCTAGGAAAGGAGGTGGGGTGTGAGAAGGCATCTTTTCCTTCACTGGGACCCACACCCTTCATTCCACAGCCACCAGGACTCTCTTCTTTTTTCCGTGGGAGAACTGCCTGTTCTGGCCTTTCCTCGATCTTACCAGACCCATCACCCTTGCAGAGGGCATACATGTGATGCTCCGTATAGAGTTTGTGGGTTCATAACTGAAGTGCAGTTCCCACAATATCTGCTCCTGATGAACCCTATCTGGGGTCACCTGCTCCCTCGGGTGTCCCACTGTGGCCTCCACATGGCTTGATCTGCTCCCACAGTCCCCACAAGATCTGATGAACCTCATCTGGGGTCGCCTGCTCCCTCGGGTGTCCCACCGTGGTCTCCACACGGCTTGATCTGCTCAGGCGGTCCCCACAAGATCTGATGAACCTCATCTGGGGTCGCCTGCTCCCTCGGGTGGCCCACCGTGACCTCCACACATCTTGATCTGCTCATGCGGTCCCCACAAGATCTGACGAACCTCATGTGGGGTCGTCTGCTCCCTCGGATGCCCCACCGTGGCCTCCACGTGGCTTGGTGTGGTCACACAGGCCCCACAAGATCTGGTCCTGTGAACCTCATCTGGGGTTGCCTGCTCCCTCGGGTGTCCCACGGCGGACTGCACATGGCTTGATCTGGTCACGCTGTCCCCACAAGATCTGATCTCAACGAACCTCATCTGGGGTCGCCTGCTCCATCAGGTGTCCCACCGTGGCCTCCACATGGCATGATGTGGTCACGCAGTCCCCACAAGATCTGGTCTTGTGAACCTCATCTGGGGTTGCCTGCTCCCTCGGATGCCCCACCGTGGACTCCACGTGGCTTGGTCTTCTCAGGCGGACTTCACAAGATCTGACGAACCTCATGTGGGGTCGCCTGTTCCCTCAGGTGTCCCACCGTGGCCTCCACACAGCGTGGTCTGCTCAGGCTGACCCCCACAAGATCTGATGAACCTCATCTGGGGTCTCTTGTTCCCTTGGGTGTCCCACCGTGGACTCCACACGGCTTGATCTGGTCACGCTGTCCCCACAAGATCTGGTCTCAACAAACCTCATCCGGGGTCTTCGGGTGTCCGACCTTGGCCTCCACACAGCTTGATCTGATCATGCAGTCCCCACAAGATCTGATGAACCTCATCTGGGGTTGCTTGCTCCATCGGGTGTCCCATCGTGGCCTCCACACACTAGGTCTGCTCAGGCGGACCCCACAAGATCTGACGAACCTCATCTGGGGTCGCTTGTTCCCTTAGGTGTCCCACCGTGGCCTCCACACAGCGTGATCTGGTCAGACAGTCCCCACAAGATCTGGTCCCGACGAACCTCATCTGGGGTCGCCTGCTCCCTCGGGTGTCCCACTGTGGCCTCCACATGGCTTGATCTGCTTAGGCGGTCCCTATAAGATCTGGTCCTGATGAACTTCATCTGGGATCGCCTGCTCCCTCGGATTTCCTGCCATGGACTCCACACTGCTTGATCTGGTCACGCGGTCCCCACAACACCTGATGAACCCCATGTGGGGTCACCTCCCTCAGGTGCCCCACCGTGGCCTCCACACCCGTTGATCTGGTCAGGTGGTCCCCACAAGATCTGATGAACCTCATCGGGGGTCACCTGCTCTCTCAGGTGTCCCACCGGGGCCTCCACACGGTGTGATCTGGTCAGGCGGTTCCCACAAGATCTGGTCCCAATGAACCTCATCTGGGGTCACCTACACCCTCGGGTGTCCTACCGTGGACTCCACATGGCTTGATCTGGTCATGCTGTCCCCACAAAATCTGGTCTCAACAAACCTCATCTGGGGTTGCCTGCTCCCTCGGGTAGCCCACCGTGGCCTCCACACAGCTTGATCTGCTCATGCAGTCCGCACAAGATCTGATGAACCTCATGTGGGGTCACCTGCTCCCTCAGGTATCCCACCATGGCCTCCACACGGCTTGATGTGGTCACGCAGTCCTCACAAGATCTGGTCCCAACGAATCGTATCTGGGGTCACCTGCTACCTAGGGTGTCCCGCCATGGACTCCAACACATCTTGATCTGCTCCTGCGGTCCCCACAAGATCTGATGAACCTCATCTGGGGTCGCCTGCTCCATCGAGTGTCCCATCGTGGCCTCCACACACTTGGTCTGCTCAGGTGAACCCCACAAGATCTGACGAATCTCATCTGGGGTCGCTTATTCCCTCGGGTGTCCCAGTGTGGCCTCCACATGGCGTGATCTGGTCAGGCGGTCCCCACAAGATTTGGTCCCAATGAACCTCATCTGGGATCACCTGCTCCCTCGGGTGTCCCACTGTGGCCTCCACACGGCTTGATCTGGTCAGGCAGTCCCCACAAGATCTGGTCCTGACGAACCTCATCTGGGGTCGCCGGCTCCCTCGGGTGTCCCACCGTGGCCTCCACACGGCTTGATCTGCTCAGACGGTCCCAACAAGATCTGGTCCTGATGAACTTCATCTGGGATCGCCTGCTCCCTCGGATTTCCTACCATGGACTCCACACTGCTTGATCTGGTCACACGGTCCCCACAACACCTGATGAATCCCATGTGGGGTCACCTGTTCCCTCGGGTGCCCCACCATGGCCTCCACACTCCTTGATCTGGTCAGGTGGTCCCCACAAGATCTGGTCCCGATGAACCTCATCTGAGGTCGCCTGCTCCCTCGGGTGTCCTACCCTGGCCTCCAAACAGCTTGATCTGCTCATGCGGTCCCTACAAGATCTGATGAACCTCATCTGGGGTCTTCTGTTCCATCGGGTGTCTCACCGTGGCCTCCACATGGCTTGGTCTGCTCAGGCGGACCCCACAAGATCTGACGAACCTGAACTGGGGTCGCCTGCTCCCTCAAGTGTCCCACCATGGCCTCCACATGGCTTGATCTGGTCAGGCGGTCCCCACAATATCCGGTTCGGATGAACCTCATCTGGGGTCTCCTGTTCCCTCGAGTGTCCCACCGTGGCCTCCACACGGCGTGATCTGGTCAGGCAGTCCCCACAAGATCTGGTTCAGATGAACCTCATCTGGGGTCGCCTGCTCCCTCGGGTGTCCCACCATGGCCTCCACACGGTGTGATCTGGTCAGGCGGTTCCCACAAGATCTGGTTCAGATGACCCTCATCTGGGGTCACCTACTCCTTCGGGTGTCCTACCGTGGCCTCCGCATGGCGTGATCTGGTCATGCTGTCCCCACAAGATCTGGTCTCAACAAACCTCATCTGGGGTCGCCTGCTCCCTCAGGTGGCCCACCGTTTCCTCTACACAGCTTGATCTGCTCATGCGGTCCCCACAAGATCTGATGAACCTCATGTGGGGTCACCTGCTCTCTCGGGTACCCTACCGTGGCCTCCACACGGCTTGAGGTGGTCACGCAGTCCCCACAAGATCTGGTCTTGACGAACCTCATCTGGGTTGCCTGCTGCCTCGGGTGTCCCACCGTGGCCTCCACATGGCTTGATATGGTCAGGCGGTCCCCACAAAAGCTGATGAACCTTGTCTGGGGTCGCCTGCTCCCTCGAGTTTCCCACCATGGACTCCACACATCTTGATCTGCTCATGCGGTCCCCACAAGATCTGATGAACCGCATCTGGGGTCTTCTGTTCCGTCGGGTGTCTCACCGTGGCCTCCACACGGCTTGGTCTGCTCAGGCGGACCCCACAAGATCTGACGAACCTGAACTGGGGTCGCCTGCTCCCTTGAGTGTCCCACCGTGGCCTCCACACGGCGCAATCTGGTCAGGCGGTCCCCACAAGATCTGGTCCCGATGAACTTCATGTGGGGTCGCCTGCTCCCTCGGGTGTCCTACCATGACCTCCACACAGCGTGATCTGATTATGTGCTCCCCACAAAATCTGATGAACTGCACCTGGAGTCACCTGCTCCATCGGGTGTCCCACCGTGGCCTCCACACAGCTTGGTCTGCTCAGGCGGACCCCACAAGATCTGACGAACCTCATCTGGGGTCGCTTGTTCCCTTGGGTGTCCTACCGTGACCTCCACACGGTGTGATCTGGTCAGCGGTCCCCACAAGATCTGGTTCAGCTGAACCTCATCTGGGGTCGCCTGCTCCCTCGGGTGTCCCACCGTGGCCTCCACACGGCTTGATCTGGTCAAGCGGTCCCCACAAGATCTGGTCCCGATGAACTTCATGTGGGGTCGCCTGCTCCCTCGGGTGTCCTACCATGGCCTCCACATGGCTTGGTCTGCTCAGGCAGACCCCACAAGATCTGACGAATCTCATCTGGGGTCGCTTGTTCCCTTGGGTGTCCTACCATGCCCTCCACATGGCGTGATCTGGTCAGGAGGTCCGCCACAAGATCTGGTCCTGATGAACTTCATCTGGAATCGCCTGCTCCCTCGAATTTCCTGCTGTGGACTCCACACTGCTTGATCCGGTCACGCAGTCCCCACAACATCTGATGAACCTCATGTGGGGTCACCTGCTCCCTCGGGTGTCCCACTGTGGCTTCCACATCCCTTGATCTGGTCAGGCGGTCCCTACAAGATCTGGTTTGGATAAACCTCATCTGGGGTCGCCTGCTCTCTCAGGTGTCCCACCATGGCCTCCACACGACGTGATATGGTCAGGCGGTCCCCACAAGATCTGGTTCGGATGAACCTCATCTGGGGTCGCCTGCTCCCTCGGGTGTCCCACCATGGCCTCCACACGGTGTGATCTCGTCAGGCAGTCCCCACAAGATCTGGTCCTGATGAACCTCATCTGAGGTCTCCTACTCCCTCGGGTGTCCTACTATGGACTCCACACAGCTTGATCTGGTCATGCTGTCCCCACAAGATTTGGTCTCAACTTCATCTGGGGTTGCCTGCTTCCTCAGGTGTCCCATGGTGGCCTCCAAACGACTTGATCTGCTCATGCGGTAAACACAGGCTCTGGTCCCAACGAACCTCATCTGGGGTCTCCTGCTCCCTCAGGTGTCCCACCGTGGCCTCCCTATGGCTTGATATAGTCAGGCGGTCCCCACAAGATCTGATGAACCTCATCTGGAATCACCTGCTCCCTCGGGTGTCCCACCATGGCCTTCACACGAATTGATCTGGTCAGGTGGTCCCCACAAGATCTGGCTCCGATGAACCTCATGTGGGGTCACCTGCTCCCTCGGGTGTCCAACTGTGGCTTCCACACAGCTTGATCTGATCATGCGGTCCCCAGAATATTTGATGAACCTCATCTGGGTTCACCTGCTCCGGCAGTGTCCCACCATGGCCTCTACACGGCTTAGTCTGCTCAGGCGGACCCCATAAGATCTGATGAACCTCATGTGGGGTCGCCTGGTCTCGGGTGTCCCACCGTGGTCTCCACACAACTTGATCTGGTCCCAGTGAACCTCATGTGGGGTCGCCTGCTCCCTCAGGTGTCCCACCGTGGTCTTCTCATGGCTTGATCTGCTCACGCAGTCCCCGCAAGATCTGGTCCCGATGAACGTCATCTGGTGTCGCCTGCTCCCTCAGGTGTCCCCTGTGGCCTCCCCATGGCTTGATCTCATCAGACGGTCCCCAGAAGATCTGGTCCCGATGAACCTCCTCTGGGGTCGCCTGCTCTCTGGAGTGTGCCACCATGGACTTCACATGGCTTGATCTAGTCAGGTGGTCCCCGTAAGATCTGATGAACTTCATCTGGGGTCGCCTGCTCCTTCGGGTGTCCCACCGTGGCCTCCACACGGCTTGATCTTGTCATGCGGTCCCCACAAGATCTGGTCCTGATGAACCTCATGTGGGGTCACCTGCTCCCTCGGGTGTCCCACCGTGGCCTCTACACGGCTTAATATGCTCATGCAGTCCCCACAAGATCTGGTCCCGATGAACCTCATCTGGCGTCACCTGCTCTCTTGGGTGTCCCACCAGGGCCTCCATGTGGCTTGATATGGTCACGCAGACCCTACAAAATCTGGTCCCGATGAACCTCATCTGGGTTCGCCTGCTCCCTTGGGTGTCCCACCATCGCCTCCATGCTGCTTGGTCTGGTCTGGAGCACTCTGGGTGCCCTCTTGCTCCCTACCTGCTCCGCGCCTTCTGCCGACTCCAGGCAACTGCATCCTTTTCTGTCTCCAGGCAACTGTCCCTGTGGGACCACCCTTCTGGAGTAGGTCTTGTTTTTATTGCCCATCCACCTCACCCCGCTCCCACTTCTCAGGGTCTTATTTCACACCCCGCCTGCTTCCAGGGGTCAACTTACCTGCCTGGGGCTTCTCAGCTCCTGCCTGGTTACTGGAACTGCCCCTGCACATGGCCTGGAAAGGACTCACCACCAAGTGGATGACCCAGGAGGTAATGGACATATGATTGGATCTCATCTTGGCCAATCATTCCCTAAAAGAAATTTTGTAAGGAGTCAGAAATCTCTCCCACTTAAAAGCAGATGTCAAGAATCCAAACTCTGTCTGTCTCAGAAAACTGGAGATTTTCTGTATGAAGAACATTCTAGTCAATGTGGCCAGTATCACCAACACGATAATATAGACAGAATAACTCCAATTCTAAGTAACATGGTGACTTTAGAGGTTTTTTAAATATTTATTTGTAAAATACACATAATATAAAACTTACCATCTTAGGCATTTTTTTTTTTTTTTTTTTTTTGAGACAGAGTCTAGTCTAGCTCTGTCATCCAGGCTGGAGTGCAATGATGCAATCTCCACTCACTACAACCTCCGCCTCCTGGGTTCAAGCAATTCTCCTGCCTCAGCCTCCCGAGTAGCTGGGACTACAGGCGTGCACCACCACGCCCAGCTAATAGTTTTGTATTGTTGTAGAGATGGGGTTTCACCATATTGGCCAGGCTGGTCTCGAACTCCTGACTTGTGATCCGCCTGCCTCGGCCTTCCCATCTTAGGCATTTTTAAGTACACAAAAGTATATTCACATTGCATTAAACCAGTCTCCAGAACATCTTTGCATGCATGAAACAACTCTGCATTTCCCCGTCCCTCCAGCCTTCATTATATGAAGTATCCCTATCTTAAGTTTTGTTTTTATGAATGACTCTGGATACTTCATATAATGTCACTTACTTTAAAAGATCCAAAAGTATCCCTAGGATGGGTGAATTAGCCACCCGATTTAGTGTGCGCCTAAACACTCTTCCCGGCCATACATTCATTCATTCATTCTGACATCATGTGCTGCACGATGCGTTTGGGTGTTTGGGAGACTCTGTTAAACGTGTTTTTCTATTGGATTGGTTGCCTATTTATTAGCTTGTTGAAGTTCTTTATTGAGAATCATGTGTGCTACAAATACATTTTCTCTGTTTGTGGCTTGCCTTTTTATGTCTCTTAATGCTGTCTTTAGACACCAAAACTTTAAATGTGGTCAAATATATTAGTGTTTCCCTTTATGGTTATTGCTTCTTAATTGCCATTTATGGCATCTTTTCCTAATTTGATGTCCTGAAGATATATTTCTGTTATCTTCTAGATCAGTGCCATCCGATAAAAATATGAAGTGAGACATGTATTGCTTATCTAGACTAAATATTGTCTATCTAGGCTAAATATCTAGTGTCCACATCAGAGAGAAAAAGGAACCTGATAAAGCTAATGTTAATAATGTTTTATTTAACTTGGTATATCCAATGGTATATCCAAATTATTTTACTTTCAAAGTTTCAATATAAAAATTGACACATGGCTGGGCATGGTGGCTCATGCCTGTAATCCCAGCACTTTGGGAGGCTGAGGCGGACAGATCACATGAGGTCAGCAGTTGGAGACCAGCCTGATCAACATGGTGAGACTCTGTCTCTACTAAATACAAAAAATTAGCCTGTCGTGGTGGAGCATGTCTGTAATCCCAGCTACTTGGGAGGCTGAGGCAGGAAAAGTGCTTAAACCCAGGAGGTGGAGGTTGCAGTGAGCCGAGATTGCGTTATTACACTCCAGCCTGGGCAACAAGAGTGAAACTCTGTCTCAAGAAAAAAAAAAAAATGAGACATTTGACATTGTTCTTTCTAGTTAATTTATTTATTTTCTCCTGCCTCAGAGTAGCTGGGATTACAGGCGCCTGCCACTGCTCCTGGCTAATTTTTTTTTTGGGGGGGGGTTTTGGGGGGTTTTTTTTTTTGTTTTTTTGTTTTTGTTTTTGAGACGGAGTCTCATTCTGTCGCCGGGGCTGGAGTGCAGTGGCCGGATCTCAGCTCACTGCAAGCTCCGCCTCCCGGGTTTACGCCATTCTCCTGCCTCAGCCTCCCGAGTAGCTGGGACTACAGGCGCCCGCCACCTCACCCAGCTAGTTTTTTGTATTTTTTATTAGAGACGGGGTTTCACAGTGTTAGCCAGGATAGTCTCGATCTCCTGACCTCGTGATCCGCCCGTCTCGGCCTCCCAAAGTGCTGGGATTACAGGCTTGAGCCACCGCGCCCGGCCTTTTTTGGTATTTTTAATAGAGATGGGGTTTCACCATCTTGGCCAGGCTGGTCTCGAACTCCTGACCTCTTGATCCACCCACCTTGGCCTCCCAAAGTGCTGGGATTACAGGCATGAACCACCACGCCCAGCCCGTTTTTCCTACTGTTTAAAATTCCAGTGGGACGGCAGCAGGGGCGCCTCTGGAGGCCGCAGTCCAGGTCCTGGCTTCGGCCCCAGCCCCACCATGGTGACGCTTGCTGACCTGCTGCTGCTACTGGCCGCACTCCTGGCCATGGCCTCAGGCTACTTTGTTAGCATCAACCCGCATGCCGAGGAGTGCTTCTTTGAGCAGGTCACCTCAGGCACCAAGATGGGCCTCATCTCTGAGGTGGTAGAGGGCGGCTTCCTGGACATCGATGTGGAGATAACAGGATGAGATAATAAAGAGATTTACAAAGGAGATGGAGAATCCAGTGGGAAATACACATTTGCTGCTCACATGGATGGAACATGCAATTTGTTTTAGTAACCGGATGTCTACCATGACTCCAAAAATAGTGATGTTCACCACTGATATTGGGGATCTCCAAAAGGACAAGACATAGAAAAAGAAGCTCACCAGAACAACTTAAAAGAAATGATCAGTGAGCTAGCAGTGGCGATGACAGCTGGAAAGCACAAACAGGAATACATGGAAATCCGGAGAGGATACACGGAGCCATCAACAACACCACAAACAGCAGAGTGGTTCTTTGGTCCTTCTTCGAAGCTCTTGTTCTAGTTGCCATGATACTGGGACAGATCTACTACCTGAAGAGCTTTTTTGAAGTCCAGAGGCTTATTTAAGAAGCCTCTTCTTGGCTGGTCACGGTGGCTTACACCTGTGATCCCAGCGGATCACGAGGTCAGGAGTTCAAGACCAGCCTGACCAACATGGTGAAACCCCCTCTCTACTATAAATACAAAAATTAGCCGGACGTGGTGGTGTGAGCCTGTAATCCCAGCTGCTCAGGAGGCTGAGGAAAGAGAATCCCTTGAACCCGGGAGGTGGAGGTTGCAGCGAGCCGAGATCACACCACTGCACTCCAGTCTAGGTGACAGAGACTCTGTCTCAAAAAAAGCCTCTTCCTGATGATCCTAAACTCTGAATTCACTGTTTACCAAACATCTTGGTCATAATAATATCATTAGTTTCTCCATTTTTATTTTCTGAACTATATATTCACAACTTATGTTTCTTTGTGATGAATAGATTTTGGGATATTGGGGGAAAAACACCTTTTCAGGAAAGTTATTTCTTATTTGAATGCTCCCTCCATTAAGTGAAATATGGGGTATAGTTTTTTTATTATTTCTTCTTTTTGTTTTCACAATAAAATGCAGTTTGTTCAGGAAGTCAGCACAAAGCCTGTACTGTACTAAAATGACTGCATTCTTTGGACTCCCTCAATCTGTGGTTCAGGTCACTAAGATTTTGTTGAGTCCTTATGAGAAACAACAGTATGAATCTTGATGGTTTCTGCCCATCCTAATGGCAGAGCTCTCTGACTTGGGCGTATGCTGCCAGGCTGGGTACTTTTCTACTTTGTTTTTTTGTTTTGCTTTAAAGCTATAACTAAGCATACATTTTGCCCCATACATTTCTTCATTGAACCTTAGGACTGAATCACCTCCAGTTAAATTGATGACACAAGTAGCTAATAATCATTTTTGGGTTTCTGCCTGACCTTCTAATTGTCTGTTAAAGCTAGTTCCCTGGGTGAGAGAATCGAAATGACTTTCTCTTGTTCTCTGATGATGGGTTTAAAATTGCCAGTGAGTGGTAGCTCTTTTTCTATCCACACTGGCACATCCACTTCCCTCACTCTTGGCACATAAGAAACATGCATTTACATAATTGGAAAAATCTGGATTTCTGATGCCAAAGGGTTAAAGCCTCTTGGATTTCATTGCAGTGCTATATAGCCACTATTATATTTTTGATCAGTGGTCTTTGTTTTGGGCATCAGTGTCCACCCCAGGGTTTTTGTTTCGGTCTTTCTTTAGGTCTTGCCTTTTCAGCACATGTAAATTTTGCTTTGTGTAAAATGAAATGACTTTCTCTTGTTCTCTGATGATGGGTTTAAAATTAGAAGAGCCTCTGGTTTTGGTATGGGTACAATCCAGGATTACATTATGACTCATATATATTAGTTGTACTTTTTTTTTTATCTTTGCAACGGGAAAACTACAAGTAATGACTTTTACATAATTAAGTTTGTTACAGGTTTTCATGTTCAGGATAAACAATTTTTCAACCTTGGGTGAGAACACTTGCAACAGTTTATTGAGAAGGTGACTTTCACCTTAGGACAACTGTTGCATGCATATGTGTGTGTGTGTGTGTGTGTGTGTGTGTGTGTGTAACACTTCAAAATTGATTTAAAATATGTAAACTTAAAATTGGTTGTATCTAATATGTCTCAGGTTTGGTAAATAAATAATTCTTTTTAAAAACAACAACAAAATTCCAGTGTAAGTTCTACACTTAATAGCATGTCTCAAGTGTTCAATGTCCATGCATGGGCACAGCAATGTGGCAGTCTTTCTGCTCTCGTTCTGTAGCATTTGTCTGCTTGTCTATGTTTTCCCCACTCCTATACTATCTTAATTACTATAATTTCATGATGAGTTTTTTTTTTTTTTTTTTTTTTTTGAGACGGAGTCTCGCTCTGTCGCCCAGGCTGGAGTGCAGTGGCCGGATCTCAGCTCACTGCAAGCTCCGCCTCCCGGGTTCCCGCCATTCTCCTGCCTCAGCCTCCCACGTAGCTGGGACTACAGGCGCCCGCCACCACGCCCGGCTAGTTTTTTTTTGTATTTTTTTAGTAGAGACGGGGTTTCACCGTGTTAGCCAGGATGGTCTCGATCTCCTGACCTCGTGATCCGCCCGTCTCGGCCTCCCAAAGTGCTGGGATTACAGTCATGATGAGTTCTGATATCTAGTAGGCAAAAATGTCTTAGGAGAATGTGGACTAACCTTGGCTTTTTGCATTTCTGTATAAATTTTAGTTGTCAAGTTCTCAAAAATATAGTGGGATTTTAATTGAGATTCTGTTGAATCTAGATATCTGAAGTCCCTGCCATGGTTCTGGAATCCTAGGGTGAATACAAATAAATTATGGAATAAACAAGACCCGAAAAACATGAACAAAATCAAAACTGAGTCTCCGTCTGTCTCTAGCAGGGGACTTGTGCCCTGTGAGCTTTCAGGGGTAATGGTTCTTGCCCTTACTTTAACCCAGGGCAGGACTTACCCTCCTTGGGAACAGATGAGGTGCTTCCCGCTCCTCATTCACCTCTACCTTCTCTGTCTCTGGCCCTATGGTTTGTTCTGTGGCTACAGACTGAGTTCCGTGGAGAAGCCAGGGACAAATGTAGAAGCTTAGGCCATCTGGCTGATCAGGCAGGGAAGGAAAGGAGCAGACTGTTTAGAGAAAGAAAATCGAAGAGGATTAACAAGATGGGAGTGAAGGCAAAATACAGATAGCAGTAGGTGACCAGGACCTGGCCATGGAAAGGGCTCCTGTGACTTACTGAGGCTGAATGCAGGTTTGCCATTGTCTTGCTTCTCTTTATCCACCAGATCAGGCTGCTGAAGCCATGGTCTTGGCCATTCTGAACTACACCAAAACTGCTCCAGGAGCAGGAAAAACATCTCCAAGATGAGATCTTTGAATCGCCAGGTCTGGTTGCAGGTGCCGGGGCTGGAGGCTGAGTTCTAGAAAGAAGGGCTACTTGGCCGGGCGCAGTGGCTCAAGCCTGTAATCCCAGCACTTTGGGAGGCCGAGACGGGCGGATCACGAGGTCAGGAGATCGAGACCATCCTGGCTAACACTGTGAAACCCCGTCTCTACTAAGAGATACAAAAAAAAAAAAAAATAGCCGGGCGAGGTGGCGGGCGCCTGTAGTCCCAGCTACTCGGGAGGCTGAGGCAGGAGAATGGCGTGAACCCGGGAGGCGGAGCTTGCAGTGAGCTGAGATCCGGCCACTGCACTCCAGCCCCGGCGACAGAGTGAGACTCCGTCTCAAAAAAAAAAAAAAAAAAAGGAGGGCTACAAGGAGGAGTAGGGGGATTGATAGGGGAGTAACAGGAAAAAGTTCAGGGACCACAGCATTCGCAAACAGAGCTAGAAGAAGTAGTAAAGGAATAGATAGAGGAGTCACAGGAAAGAGTTCTGGGACTAGAGTATTGGGAAGAAGTAGGGCTAGGATGAGGAGTAGGGGGATAGACAGGGGAGTGACAGGAAGGAATTCTGGGACCACAGCATTGGCAAGCAGGGCTAGGAGGAGGAGTAGGTGGATAGATAGGGGAGTCACAGGAAAGAGGTCTGGAACCACAGCTTTGGCAAGCAGGGCTAAGAGGGCTAGCGGCATAGACAGAGAAGTTGCCAGAAAGAGTTGTGGGACCACGGCATTGGCAAATAGATAGTCTGTAATGACTAGCAGAGGAGCAGGGCAGGAAGAGTTTTAGGGTAGGGTAGTGGGGAGGGCAGGCGTGAGCCACAGTGGGATAACAGTGAGAGCAGAAAACTGAAAAATCTACATACATCTGGAGAGGAGAAAGAGTCCTGGCAGATTGAGGAAAAAGAGGGGGTAAGTGGGTTGCCTTAGGAGAGTGGGTTGGATTACAAGGGCGGGATGGATTAGGAGGGTGTGGAATCAAACTGGGTATCGGGCGGGGTGGAAACTCAGAAATTGGAGGGAGGGAGCCTTCTTGTCATTTCTTCATTGAGAATTCTAGTTAATCACTTGTCCCGGTGAGTCCAAATGAGTAACTGGGGTGTTGCCCAGACCTACTCCAGCATTTATCTCATGGCCACCCCTCGCATCATACCATGTCTGAATGCCCATTATGATGCCTATGTGCCCCTCCCTTTTGGTCTAGGGAGAGGATCCCAGTCTCTAGGTTTAAGAGTATCATGGCAAATAGCAAAGAGAAGAAATGGGGGCTGTAATATTAGTTCCTGTTCTGGGGATACCATATAGTTATGCCCCTCAGTAGGCAAAGTTTGATTAAAGGGCCAAGAAGGAGTTAGGGGCTTGGGGTCTAGGAGAGTGGTTCTGAAGCAGGACTTGGGAAAATGGGAAGAAGTCAGTGCCCCAGTCTTTCACTTACATTTTTCAAAGTACTTTCACATCATTTATATCGCTGTATGAATATATGTGATTAGAAGAGAGATGCTGTGTTCACTGTATCAATGAGGACACTGAAGACCAGAGAGGAAGCTGCCATAGGAGGGGGTGACAAAGCAAGTGGGACTAGAACTTGGGCCAAAAGGAGGGGCAGGTGGGAGGGAGCACAAAATAGCCCAGAGTGCTGCCCAGCGGCCTCCTGTCTCTCTACACAGGGTCCTGCAGGGGGCTCTTCAGAGCACAACTTGACTTTCTGTAGTAACCTCTTGGTCCCTGTGCCCCTGTACTCTTAACGGGAACCATAAACATAGGGCCAATGCTGGCAGGAGGACTGCCCACTCCTGGACACCTAATGATTAGATTTAAACTTTCTTGCTGAGATATCTGATTCCATGTGGGATGCCTAAAAAGGCCCCTGCACACTTCTCCATTCTTTTGTCTGATGGAGCAACCCTCTCTGCTGAACATTCCTAGTTTCTGTGATCACTATCCAAACCCTAAGCCCCTTTGTTCTCCTATTCTCTCCTGCATTCTTATCACTATATTCTGAATTCTCTCCCTTGGTCCAGCAACCCTTTCCTCCCACCCTGCACAAAATATTCAGTTGTCGTCTCTGGAAGTCCAGCTGTATGACAAGCCAATGTCCTGATTTCCTTTGGCTGCTCTATCATTGACAGTTCCTTGCATCTCCTGGCTGTAACTGTAACCTGGATTTCCCTTGAGGGCATTGCTTCCCTTGGATGTCGAGTAGAGATTACACATTCTCTCAAACTCCAAAGTACTTAAAGTACTTCAGGTGGGAATGTGGTTTATAGAGTCTCCTTGCTCCTTCGAATTCCTTGGGAATCATTATTTCTCTCTTCCCTGTAGAAAATCTCTTGCTCTTAGAAACATGTGCTACCCACCCCCACTGCTAGTTCCCTGGCACTGCCACCTTCAGATCTCTTGGAGATTTTCAGTGAAAACTTTCACACTTCTCCTAAAGTCTTATACTTGAGTTCATCCTGACTGACTTGAACGTCCATTTAAATGACCTGGTTTCATTCCATGGCCTCTGCTTTTCCTGATTTTTGTTTGTTTGTTTACTTTTAAGAAGTTTTGCGTATTTTAGAAGTTTTATTTTAATTGATATGTGATTGTTGTGGATATTTGTAGGATACAGTGTGATGTTTCTCTACATGTGTGCGTTGAGCAATAGTCAAATCAGGGTATTTAGTAGATCTGTCACCTCAGCACTTAGCATTTCTTTGTAGTGAAAACCTAAGTCTTTCCTTGGAGTTATTGTGAAAGTTTTCTCACATATTCTGAACATTAACTCTCCTTGTTTTATGCATAGTTTGCATTTTGTCACCAAAGTCCATCACCTACATTCTAGTCCTTTTCATTACCCAAGAGTTATCCCACTTACATGCTGTTCTGGCCACTGCCTCCTGTCCTTAGAGTATAATCACTAAACTGCTCCCACTTCGCTGGGGCCTCCAACTCACCCCTTTTATTCTTTTCTTTTTTCTTTCATAACAGGGTCTGACTTTGTCACCCAGGCTGGAGTGCACTGGTGCAATTTCAGCTCACTGTAGCCTCGACCTCCTGGGCTCAAGTGATCCTCCCACCTCAGCCCTCCAAGTAGCTGGGTCTACAGGCCCCTGCCACCACACCTGGCTAATTTTTGTATTTTTAGTAGAGACAGGGTTTCAGCATATTTCCCAGGCTGGTCTCAAACTCCTGAGCTCAAGCAGTCTTCCTGCCTCAGTCTCCCAAAGTGCTGGGATTACAGGCATGAGCCACAACACCGAGCCTAACCACACTGACTCTTTCCTTTATTTTACTCTTCTGAAGAGAAAAACCCAACCTGGTTGATTCCAAGTATTTGCCTTCCCTGTGGTGCTGAATGCTGCTGGACAAAATTTCATACAACCTGAAAATTTTCACAGGTCCTGGAAGATTGATACTAGATTAGTTATCTAACCTTTATACTCTATCCTAAATAATATCCACAATACTCAATACCTATGAGAATTTTCATAGAAATACTGTGTATTAAAATAGAAAAATTAAAATAATCTGAAAGCTTATAAATAAAGGTTTAAATAAATTATCATGCAGCTATACCATACAATGTGAAAAGAAAATTTACAAATACAAAAAATAAATAGAAGTAGATAGTTGAGGTGATATTGTGGCATTCGAGGATGGGGGTGGGTGAGTTATTAAAGTTGACAGTTACTAGCAGCTTAAGTTTTTCTGCCTATCTAGATCCAACTAAAAAACTATTCTCACAGAAAAGGTCTCTAGAATCTGGATTTTTTTTTTTAATTAAAGTTTATCTTACCAAATTGAAACCCTGGAAATACATCTTGCCATGGTTTTGAGTCCAAAATTTAAATTACTTAGTGTGGAAAACTACAGGTGACAATTTAAATTCGTTCCAGGACAGTGTCAACTCAGGTGTTAGGAGGATGCACAGTGTATCACTCTCTAGAAGCATAGCCATAACCTAGGCCCCAGAACTTCCCACAGAAAAGCCCCACTTAAGATGACTTCACAATCCACAATTACAAAACACATGAGTAAACAAGTCACATGAGGGATAGTCAGCAGATAGACAAACGAACAGATTTACACATAACCCACCAAGAGTTTTACATAAGTAAAGGCAAATATAAGGATTTAAAGTTCAAAAAAAAAAAAAAAAACCAAGATTCTGAAGAACAGATGGCAAAAAAAAAATGCAGAATGAAAAATATTGTAATTGAAATAATAAAACCTAGTGGACAGGATAAACTAAAGATTAGACACAACTTTCTAATATCAGAATTAAACAAAGATCATTGAAATACTAACTTAGTGAACAGGATAAAATTGACATTAAAAAACCATTATAGGCTGGGCCCAGTGGCTCAAGCCTGTAATCCCAGCACTTTGGGAGGCCGAGACGGGCGGATCACGAGGTCAGGAGATCGAGACCATCCTGGCTAACACGGTGAAACCCCGTCTCTACTAAAAATACAAAAACTAGCTGGGCGAGGTGGCGGGTGCCTGTAGTCCCAGCTACTCGGGAGGCTGAGGCAGGAGAATGGCGTAAACCCGGGAGGCGGAGCTTGCAGTGAGCTGAGATCTGGCCACTGCACTCCAGTCCGGGCTACAGAGCGAGACTCCACCTCAAAAAAAAAAAAAAAAAAATACAAAAAGCTAGCCGGGCGAGGTGGCGGGCGCCTGTAGTCCCAGCTACTCGGGAGGCTGAGGCAGGAGAATGGCATGAACCCGGGAGGCAGAGCTTGCAGTGAGCTGAGATCCGGCTACTGCACTCCAGCCTGGGCGACAGAGCGAGACTCCGTCTCCAAAAAAAAAACCATTAAAGACAGAAAAAGAGAATACATTTGAAGACATTATCAAGAGATAGCAGAAACAGATGAAAATTTAAAAATATAAAAGGTTAAGAGGTATGTAGGATAGAATATAAAAGTCCAGCATATGTCGGTAGAAATTACCAGAAGGAAAAACTGGAAAATGAACAAGAGGAAGCATTTAAAGTGATACTGGCTGACTTGACTTTAGAAATAAAATAACTCATTTTCAGATTCAGAACACACAGTGATAGCAGAAAACATAAGAAATTCACATCTAGACAAAACAGTGAAACTGTCAAACATTAAAGACAGCAGAATCAGTAAAAGGATAGTCAGATTATTTATAAAGAAATTAAACTAGAAGCAAACTTCATAAAAAAAAAAAAGACAAAAGTGAGTGGAATCGTATCTTGTAAGTCTTGAGAGGAATTAACTGCCAATCTAGAATTTTATACCCAAATTACCATTCAAAAGTGGGTGCTCAGGAAAGACATGTTCATCATTGAAGATCAAGTGCTAAACAAAGACAGAATTTACTACTAATAAGCCCTCCTTAAAACAATAAAAGAGGCCAGACACAGTGGCTCACGCCTGTAATCCCAGCATTTTGGGAGGCTGAGGCAGGCGGGTCACCTGAGGTCAGGAGTTCAAGACCAGCCTGACCAACATGGAGAAACTCTGTCTCTACTAAAAATACAAAATTAGCTGGGCGTGGTGGCACATGCCTGTAATTCCAGCTACTCGGGAGGCTGAGGCAGGAGAATCACTTGAACCCGGGAGGCAGAGGTTGTGGTGAGCCGAGATGGCACCATTGCAGTCCAGCCTGGGCAATAAGAGCAAAATTCCATCTAAATAATAATAATAATAACCCACACAATAAAAGAAAGAGAAGGAATTTGATCCTAGGAAGAAGAAAATGCAAGAAGCAAGGCTAGAGAGCAAGGGATTCTGAGCTCACATTGGTAAGTAGAAAGCCCCACTCCAGAGTGTCAGCAAAACTTGTTGCAGGGTGCATGCACACTGCTGCCAATAGGACTAAGAAGACAAGAATGGAAGAACACAGGAACCAGAAAGAGAAGCCACTTTCCTCTGCAGTCAACCTGTTTTCCCTTACTGACCTAGTATAACATGGCATTGTATCAGCTGGTAAAGGAGAAATCCAAGTACAAAGGATCCAGCTCCAGTATCAATACACAAGACAACCAAGCTGAGTTTGGGAGCTGAGAGGCAGTAAATTTGTAACTGGCATAGCAGTGGGTAAAGAAACTGGTAAACACAGGTAAATCTGAATAAGAACCTTAGGAGTATAACCAACTTGGGCAATAGATGATAACCAACTTGGGCAATAGAAAAATTGAGGTGAAAATAAAATGCTGGACAATAGTAACAGGAAAGAGGAGGAGGTGATTAGTGGTAAATTACTCTTTCTGGCTGGGCATGGTGACTCACACCTGTAATCACAGTACTTGGGGAGGCTGAGGCAGGAAGACTGCTTAAGCCAGGAGTTTGAGACCAGCCTGACCAACATGGAAAAACCCTGTCCCTACTAAAAATAAAAAAATAAAATAAATAAAAAATTAACCAGGCATGGTGGCACATGCCTGTAATCCAAGCTTCTTGGGAGGCTGAGGCATGAGAATTGCTTGAACCTGGGAGGCAGAGGTTGCAGTGAGCCAAGATCACACTACTGCACTCCAGCTTGGGCCCCCAAGCAAAACTCTGTGTCAGAAAAAAAAAAAAAATACTTTGAAAATGTCTTACAGTTTGCTATAAGTGAATCAACTTCCAGGATGCCTCATCCCATGGCCATTGGTGAGAAGACTCAGCTCCTTGTTGATTGGTTGTGGAAGACCTCACTCCCTTACCATGTGGACCTCTTTCCAATTATTTTTAAAAAGCCATAACAGGCCGGGCACGGTGGGTCACTCCTGTAATCCCAGCACTTTGGGAGGCCAAGGCGGGCGGAACACGAGGTCAGCAGATCGAGACCATCCTGGCTAACACGGTGAAACCCCATCTCTTCTAAAAATATAAAAAATTAACCGGGCGTGGTGGCACATGCCTGTAATCCCAGCTACTCTGGAGGCTGAGGCAGGAGAATCACTCGAACCGGAGAGGCAGAGGTTGCAGTGAACTGAGATAGCGCCATTGCACTACAGGCGGGCGAAAGAGCAAGACTTTGTCTCAAAAAAAAGAAAATGAACCCTTCAGTCTTCCCAATGAGCCATGGAAGCTGACCCCACATGGAGCAGAGGCAAATTTGCCCCACCTAGCTCTACCCAGTCTTATGACAAAAATTTTACTAAAATATGGGTAAATTTTCTAACAAGAGCCATGGACTTCAGACAATCTATGCAATAAAGTAAGAGTAGATTCTTTTTTTGATGATAAACATTATCCGTGGATAAAATGAATGCCCTCTTTCGAAAATGCAGTACCAAAGATACAGTAATCAAGATATGCCCAAGTAATTAAATGTGAGAATCAGGCGAGTGCTTGGGCATGGGACCAGGATTTTCCTGGGAAAAATCTTGCATTTACCTTAACACATGAACAAATAATCAGTGTGTGGCTCAGAGCTCTATAAAGCGTAATATTAACATATTGTCACTGGAAATCAAGTTTGGTTTGGGGCATGTAAAAGGGCTTCATAAACTATTCTATACTAATGCAGAGTGATGTCATTGCCATTACTTTTAATATGATCATTATTCTCTTGGAGATTGGCTGGGATTTACAAAATCATTTCACTTGTCCTGCTTCCTTGTACAAGTATTTTAAAATGAGGGGTTTATCATTATTAATAATAGTATGAAAATCAGGAGTAAAAAATATTAAGAAGGGCTGCACTAGGAGTCTTCTTGAGATCTTGCCTTAATTATGGCCTGCCTTCTAATAGTTTTGCTTTCAGTAATTTGTAGAAATGACTGACTAACACATGAACAATAATCATTTTATGTAGTGTTCTTTTTTTCTATAGAATTCACTGTATTGAGAATTTCAATTCACTGTTTAGAAGTTAAAGTCTATTAAAAAGTTCATACGCTAAGAATAGGGAATAAATTCAAGTTAGAAAAGAGTATATACATTCATTTAGGCAAAAACATGTTTTTGTTTTTACAAAATGTACCTAATTTTTTTTTTTTTTTTTTAAAGACCGAGTCTGGCTCTTGTCCAGGCTGGAGTGCAGTGGCATGATGTTGGCTAACTATAACCTCTGCCTCCCAGGTTCAAGAGATTCTCCTACCTCAGCCTCCCAAGTAGCTGGGATTACAGGTGCCTGCCACCACGCCCAGCTGATTTTTGTATTTTTAGTAGAGACGGGGTTTCACCATGTTGGCCAGGAATCTTGAAACTCCTGACCTTAGGTGATCCGCCCACCTCAGCCTCCCACAGTGCTGGGATTGCAGGCGTGAGCCACCACACCCAGCCCGAGATATACTAACTTTTTATGTTTAACTTGCCAGAGTGGAAACTCAGTTTCTGGGCCGGGCATAGTTGGCCATGCCTGTAATCCCAGCACTTTGGGAGGCTGAGGCAGGCGGATCACCAGGTCAGGAGTTCAAGACCAGCCTGGCCAACATAGCAAAACCTTGTCTCTGCTAAAAATACAAAAATTAGCCAGGCTAATTTTACAGGTGGTGGTGTGCACCTGTAGTCCCAGCTACTCGGGAGGCTGAGGCAGGACAATCGCTTGAACCCAGGAGGCGGAGGTTGTGGTGAGCCGAGATCATGCCACTACACTCCAGCCTGGGCAACAGAGTGAGACTCCATCTCAAAAAAAAAAAAAAAAAGAAAAGAAAAAAAACTCAGTTTCTGGTTACATCTGATCTTCATTTTTTATATATCACCTAAGCTATAAAGTTACATTCCTTCTTTGTGATCTTAGAAGGACTCCTGGAAAGTGTTGAAATGTTCATATATCTAAACTGGAACATATGTTTATATTTTTAAAAGTAGCCTGAGGACTTGGCAACTAAACTCGTATGTTGAATGATAATTTCTCAGAGTTCCATTTTATGGTCTTTCTGTTGTTCCGTAAAATGAGGGCTTGGATAGATACAAAGTGCCTGGTGTCCATGATTTTGTGAAATCCCTTCCTCTTCAATGTGAGTGGGACCTGTGACTTTTAACCCAGAGAATACAGCAAAAGTGATGTGATTCCTCTGATTCCATTGATTATATTGTCAAAGACTTCCCTTGACCACATTATTTAGGACTGCATCATAGGAGGCTGGGGCACATACCCTCTTTGCTGGCTTGATGTAGTAAACTGCTAAGTTGAGGATGCCCACGTGGCAAGGAACTGTGGGCAGCTTTTAGCCAACAGGCGGCAAAAAGCTGAGCTCTTTGGAACTACAGCCTCAAGGAAGTTACTTCTGCTAATAACCTGAAAAAGCTTGGAAGCTAGTTTCTCTCTAGTAGAATTTTCAGGGAAGAGCATGGCCCAGGCAAGATCTTGCCTGAGCCTTGCGAGACCCTGAGTACAGGATGAAACTGTGCCACACAGGAACTGAGATCATAAATACTTGTTGTTTAAGCCAGTACGTTTGTGGTGGTTACACATCCAGAGAAAACTAATACAGGGTACAGTCTCTCCTATGATCTCTGAGATAAATAATGTAAGTGGAAAAACCTGTCAACAATAAAGATTTTAAAAGAAAAAAAACTTATAATGTAGAAAGTAACTACCGGGACAAAAACAAAAAAGAATATAAGGCCTCAGGAAGGTAAAGATTGACATTTACTCCCAAACTATTAATATACGTCCACCCACCTTTCTTGTAGCAAAATCTTAACTTGATGTTTGTTTCAAATATTTATTAAATTTAGTTATAATGTCCTGTCCCAAAATATAGTAGAGGTAAATGTCCAAGGTACTGGCTTGAGGCCACTTACCCTGTATCTATAAAGCGGAGGGAGACCATCAGGAGAGGGAGGGTAAGAAAGGGAAGAAGAGGGCAAACAAGCTATCGAAAAACAACAGTAGGCAGGGTACTATGGCTCATGCTTGTAATCCAGCACTTTTGGAAGCCAAGATGGGCAAATTGCTTGCACTCAGGAGTTCAAGACCAGTCTGGACAACAAGGCAAAAACCTCCTCTCTACAAAAAATCAGCCAGACCTGGTGATGTGCGCCTGTAATCCCAGCTACTTGGGAGGCTGAGGTAGGAGGATCACTTGAGCCTGGTAGGCAGAGGTTGCAGTGAGCTGACATCATGCCACTGCACTTCAGCCTGAGTGAGAGTAAGACCCTGTCTCAAAAACAAACACACCAGTTAGTTACTCATACTTCAGAGTAATGACAAAACATTTTTAAGTAGCTGGCAAAGGACATCACTATATTTCAGAGTAAAATAAATAGGAAGTGTTTAATCATTTGACATGTTTTTAAACATTGTATCTGAAAAGTGAACAAAGAAATGAATGTGCTTATGATTAAATTGACTTTGTTACTTGGTAAACTTGTAGCTTTAGACCTATCTCTTAGCACCACCAAGCCTCAGTCTTTTCATCTATAAAATGGACATGGTGATGCCGGCCTTGCTATGTTTATAGGTCACTTAGGAATGAGGTATGTATGGTATTGACCATGGTTTCTGGCAAGTGGCATATATTCATTATACCATAGCTCTTTTCGGAAAGCTAAGTCACCACGTACATGTTAATGCAACGTGCTGAAAATAGGCATGGAAAAGCTAGACAAGAAAATCACTGAAGAAGATTTTCTTTAAAAAATATGTACTTTAGTGTTTTAGTCATGAAGTCCTTGCCCATGCCTATGTCCTGAATGGTATTACCTAGGTTTTTTCTTCTCGGGTTTTTATGGTTTTAGGTCTAACATTTAAGTCTTTAATCCATCTTGAATTAATTTTTGTGTAAGGTGTAAGGAAGGGATCCAGTTTCAGCTTTCTACATATGGCTAGCCAGTTTAGTTCATGTCCTCTGAACATGATGGATGAAGCTGGAAACCATCATTCTGAGCAAACTATCGCAAGGACAGAAAACCAGACACCGCATGTTCTCACTCATAGGTGGGAACTGAACAATGAGAACACTTGGACACAGGGCGGAGAACATCACACACAGGGGCCTGTTGTGGGGTGGGGGGACGGGGGAGGGATAGCATTAGAAGAAATACTTAATGTAAAGGAAGAGTTAATGGGTGCAGCACACCAACACGGCACATGTATACATATGTAACAAATCTGCATGTTGTGCACATGTACCCTAGAACTTATAGTTAAAACAATAAATATATATGTTATATGTGTATATATATACACACACGCACACACTTTATCCATGTATCTGTTGATAGACACTTAGGTCGTTCCCTATCTTGGCTGTTGTGAATAATGCTGCAGTAAATATGGGGGTGCAGGTACCTCTTTGGACATACTGATTTCAATTTCCTTGGATATATTGCCAGAAGTAGGATTGCTGGGTCATGTGGTAATTTTTTTTTTTTTTCGAGACAAAGTATTGCTCTGTTGCCCAGGCTGGAATGCAGTGGCATGATCTCGGCTTACTGCAGCCTCCACCTTATAGGCTCAAGCAGTCCTCCCAACTCAGCCTCCCAAAGTGCTGGGAGTAAAGGTGTGAGCCACTGCACCTGACCTCATATGGTAATTCTATTTTTAGTTTTTTGATTAATTTTCATGCTGTTTTTCATAATGCCTGTACTAATTTACATTCACTCCAACAGTGTACTAGGGTTCCATTTTCTCTTCAACACTTGTTACCTTTCATTTTTTAAATATTAATCATTCTAACAGATGTAAAGTGATACTGTTGTGGTTTTAATTTGCATTTCCCTAATGATTAGTGCTGCTGGGCATTTTTTTAAAAGAAGGAAATTGTGTCATTTGCAACAACATGAATAAACCTGGAGAACATTACACTAAGTGAAATAAGCCAGATAGGAAAGATAAGTACCACATGATCTCATGTATATGTGGAATCTAAAAAAGCCAAATTTGTAGAAATAACGGGTAGAAAAGGGGTTATGAGAGGCTGCGGTGTGTTGGGGGTTAAAGCAGAAAGGGAGATGCTGTTCAAAGGGTACAAAGTTTTTGTTAGGAGGAATAAAGTTTTGAGATCTATTGCATAGTATGGTGGCTATAGTAAATAATAATGTATCATATATCTCAAAATTGCTAAGAGTAAATCTCAGATGTCCCACCACAAAGGTGAGCTGGATGATGGATATGTTAATTAGGTTTATTTAATCATTCCACATTGTATACACATATCAAAACATCACATTGTACTCAAGACACCTACACAATTGATTTGTCAACCAAAATAATAAAAATAAAGTCTATAAAATGTAAAATAGTTTTGTTACACAGTTTAGTGTTCTTTAAACCATATTGGCTGAGTTTCTTTCCTCTTTGTCTTGCCCCTTTATCAAGTCTGGGTGCTGAATGGTAAATATAGAATCAGTTAATGTTTACGAGGATCTAGTATGTGCCTCACACTGACCTAAATATTTTATAACTAATTTTTTCAATACCCTGATGAGGTGGTTTTTATGATTATCCCATTTGACCTGAGCTAGCTGATCTCTGAGAGGTTAAGAAATCTTCACAAGGCTACAGAGCTACTAAGAAGCAAGGCCTATATAATTACTTGTTGAAGAAATGAATGATATGAGACTAAGTTTATTGTTTTAAATTATGGAACAATTTACACTTTGTAAAATGCACGAGTTTTAAATGTTCACGTCTGTGAGCTTTGACAGTTATAGACCCTCATGTTACTATCCCAGTCAAAATATAGAACATTTCCAGAAAGTCCTCTCACGTCTCTTTCCAGTCAGTACCTTCACGAGTCAAAAACAACTACCTTCTGAGCTCTGTCACCAAAGGTAAATTTTTCTTATGGCTGCATTTCAAATAAATGGAATCACACATCCACACTTTTGAATATCTGGCTTCCTTCTCTAAATACATTTTTCTGTTTTAGTATTCACCCATGCTGTTGTGTGATTCCATAGTGATTCTTTTAATCACTGAATATATACTGTTGTGTGATACACCATGGTTTATATATATATATATATATGTACTTCTAAGTTCTAGGATACATGTGCACAACGTGCAGGTTTGTTACACATGTATACATGTGCCGGGTTGGTGTGCTACACCCATTAACTAGTCATTTACATTAGGTATATCTCCTAATGCTATCCTTCTCCCCTCCCCTCATTCCATGACAGGCCCTGGTGTGTGATGTTCCCCTTCCCATGTCAAAGTGTTCTCATTGTTCAGTTCTCACCTATGAGTGAGAACATGCGGTGTTTGGTTTTCTGTCTTTGTGACAGTTTGCTGAAAATGATGGTTTCCAGCTTTATCCATGTCCCTACAAAGGACATGAACTCATCCTTTTTTATGGCTGCATAGTATTCATGGTACATATGTGCCACATTTTCTTAATCTAGTCTATCATTGATGGGCATTTGGGTTGGTTGCAAGTCTTTGCTATTGCGAATAGTGCCACAATAAACATACATGTGCAGATGTCTTTATAGCAGCATGATTTATAATCCTTTGGGTATATACCCAGTGATGGGATGGCTGGGCCAAATACTATTTCTAGTTTTAGATCCTTGAGGAATCGCCACACTGTCTTCCACAATGGTTGAACCTAGTTTACAGTCCCACCAACGGTGTAAAAGTGTTCCTATTTCTCCATATCCTCTACAGCACCTGTTGTTTCCTGACTTTTTAATGTTTGCCATTCTAACTGGTGTGAGATGGTATCTCATTATGGTTTTGATTTGCATTTCTCTGATGGCCAGTGATGATGAGCATTTTTTCATGTGTCTGTTGGCTGCATAAATGTCTTCTTTTGAGAAGTGTCTGTTCATATCCTTTGCCCACTTTTTGATGGGGTTGTTTTTTTCTTGTAAATTTGTTTAAGGTCTTTGTAGACTCTGGATATTAGCCCTCTGCCAGATGGGTAGATTGCAAAAATTTTCTCCCATTCTGTAGGTTGCCTGTTCACTCTGATGGTAGTTTTTTTTGGATGTGCAGAAGCTCTTTAGTTTAATTAGATCCCATTTGTCAATTTTGGCTTCTGTTGCCATTGCTTTTGGGTGATACACCATGGTTTATTTATCGACTCACTGTCAAAGGACATTGGCTCATTTCCAAGTTTGGGTTAATGTAAATAAGACTGCTATGTTAGATTCTAGTACAAGTCTATGTTAGTGTACATGTGTGTACATACATATGCACACACATACATACACACATAGACTTGTACTAGAAAAAATATACTAAGTACATTTTTATTTTTCTTGGATCAACAGCTTGGAGTAAAAGTGCTGAGTCATAGGTTAAGTGTATATTTAATATTATAAGAAATTGCTAAACCATTTCCAAAGTAGTTGTTTTACACTTCCACCAGTTTTATGAGAGTGTTGGTTCTTATCTTCATCAACATTTAGTATTATCAGTCATTTTGATTTTGCCATTACAGTGGCTAAAATGTGAAATTGTATCTTGAGATTTTAACTTGCATTCTCCTGTTAGTGATGTTGACCATTGTTTAACATGCCTACTGGCTATTTGTATGTCTTGCTTTGTAAACTGTCTGTTCAAGTTTTTCTACTTTATAATTGGCCTGTTTGCCTCTATATTACTAACTTGTAAAAGTTCTTTATATGAGAAGAATTATTTGACAAATATATGTATTACATATATTTCCCCAAGTCTGTGGCTTGCACATTCATATTTGTAGTGTCTTTTGATAACCTTTAATTTTCACTGAAGTTTAACCTACAAATGTCTTTATGTAGGGTTAGAGCTTTCTGTGTCCTTACAAGAAAGTTCTACCTGTTGCAAGATTAGAAAGAAGTACCCATTTGTTTTCCGTATGGAGTGAGACAGGGATGCAAATATTTATATTTTGTTATTCAAGCAGCATTTGGTACAAAAATTCTTCTTCCCTCTTTGAATTCCCTTGTCAACTTCTCAATTCACTTTTTCCTCATGCACATTATTGGTAAGCATTTTGTGTAAAATTAACTGCCTTTATCAGAAGTGTACAATTTTTTCAGATATCTTTCTATAATCTAGATGTGCAAGGTGATTTTTGGTTCTCTTGCTGACATGTTATAATTATAGCTCCCTTCTACTGCCATGTGATTTGCAATTCTTTTTAATCTTTCCATTTAAGACCCTTCTTACTCCTATATAAAAACTATAATTGTGGCCAGACATGGTGGCTCACACTTGTAATCCCAGCTCTTTGGGAGGCCGAGGTGGGTGGATCACCTGAGATCAGGAGTTCGAGACCAGCCTGGGCAACATGGTGAAAACCCCCTCTACTAAGAATACCAAAATTAGCCAGGTATGGTGGCTCACGCCTGTAGTCCCAGCTACTCGGGAGGCTGAGGCAGGAGAATCGCTTGAAGCCGGGAGGTGGAGGTTGCAGTGAGCCGAGATCGTGCCACTGCACTGGGGCCTGGGTGACAGAGCAAGACTCTTGTCTCAAAAAAAAAAAAAAAAAACTATAATTGCTTTGCTCATGCATATATTGAAACACTGTGTGCAATAATTAGGCAATTGAAATTTTATATTTTTCTAAAATTCAAATGGAGAAAAGCGAATCTACTTTGTAATCATATAGATTCACTAAGGCATTTCTTTCTGTCTTTAGGATAGAGCATTCATACTAACAGGGTGAGTAGTATGGATAAACTAGCATATATATTTTATTATGTTGAATTTCCATATCTAGCCGAATTTTGTCTAGTTACATTACTTACAACATTGTGTTACAGTTTGAAATCAAGAAGAAACTTGTGAATGAGTTTTCTATAATTTCTCTGTAAAACATAGATTTGTCAGATAACATAGTACCTTATGTGATTAAATTAAAGAAATTGTTACAATGAGAACACATGGACACAGGGAGGGGAACATTGCACACCAGCGCCTGTCAGGGGGATGGGGGGCAAGGGGAGGGAGAGCAAGGGGAGGGAGAGCATTAGGACAAATACCTAATGCATGCAGGGCTTAAAACCTAGATGGTGGGTTGATAGGTGCAGCAAGCCACCATGGCACATGTATACCTATGTAACAAACCTGTACCTTCTGCACATGTATCCCGGAACTTAAAGTAAAATTTAAAAAGAAATTGTTATATAAATGTTTTAGTGACTTTAATTTTTAATTAAATTTTGTTTACTTTTTAGGACACTAAAAATTGAAATATGAAACGTAAAATCTTACTATATGCACAGAAAAATCTCATTTACTTCTCTGAGGCAGGAAGTCTTATACTCTGAGTGGGGAAATATAAATGGCACCTAACTCCTGCATTTGATTATTACTGTTCTTGGCTGTTGCCACAATAGGTTTATCTTTTTACACATCAAAAAAGGAAATTATGAGGAATCATATATCTGAAAGGGATTGTTATCTGGCAACAGCAGAAACTAACACCACAGAGGGGCAAAACATACAAAACCCAATACCCCCAAAAAAACTGGGCAAAAAACCTGAATTACAGACATTTTTGAAAAGAAGGTATGATATTGATTAACAGGTTAAAAAGGTGTTTCTCAGCATCACTGGTCATCACAAAACTGTAAATAAAAACCACACTCAGATACTATCTAATGCGAATTAAAATGAATAATACCAAAACAAAAATAATTTAAAAATAAATGTTCAGGGTGCTGTTAGATATCTATCGAGACCTTCTTACACACTATTGGGAGAAATTTCAATTATGAAATGCACTGAGAAAACCACTTGGAGCATCCTCAAAAATTAAAAATGCAAGAACTGTTTCATCTAGTAATTCTAACAGTGGTTATGTGCTTAAAGAAAATGAGATCGGTCTGCTGAAGCAGTAGCTGCCTTCTGAGGTTTAGTGACCTACTGCTCACTTACAGTGAGTAGCCAAGGTATGAAATCAACCTACCTGTCCATGAACCAATGAAAGGATGAAGGGACTTCAGTATGCAGACATGATGAAATGTCTCATGCATAAAAATTCATGACATCATGTCATTTGCAAAAACATAGATGAACATGGAAGACATTACATTAAATGAAATCAACTAGGCAGAGAAAGACAAACACTACATGGTCTCACTTACATGGAATCCAAAAAACTTTACCTTCAAGCAGAAGGTACAGCAGTGGTTTCCTGAGGAGAGGGGAAGGAGGGGGATAGGAGGGATTGGTTATGGAAACAAAGTTACAGTGAGTTTGGAGAAACACATTCTGGTTTTCTATACCACACCTTGGTAACTCTGGTTAACAAAATACTGTATTTTTCAAAGAACTAGAAGGGAGCAAGTTGAATGTACTCACAACAAAGAAATAGTACCTCAATGAGGGAACAGTCATGCTAAGTACCCTGATTTGATCATTACTCAAAATATACATGTATCAAAATGTCCCCAAAGATAAAAACATGTCCCAGCATAACCTCTAATTGTGTATTTATTATACACCAAAAATTTAAGAAATATGATATAAAATGCTAATATTCACCTGGAACCACTAATGACCCTGAACATCTAAGGAATCCTGAAAAATACAAAGTTGGGGAACTCACAATCCCTGATAGCAAATTATATTGCAAAGCTGTAGGTAGCCAATATACATGGTCCTGTGATGTGCCACTGTGCGCCAGCCTGGGTGAGAGAATGAGACTCTGTCTCAAAAAAAAGAAAAAGAAAAAAAGAAAATCTGAGGGAATCATGTAAGCGATAACTGGTTGTTATCAAATATGCACACAGAAAAAAACAATGCAAGGTAGCATAAAAATACATAACCAAACCAAAACAAAGAACCTGAGTAGACATCTCTGCAAAGATGACACAAAATTGACCAACACGTAAAAAAAAAATGTCCTCGGCCAGGCGCAGTGGCTCACGCCTGTAATCCCAGCACTTTGGGAGGCTGAGGCGGACAGATCACGTCAGGAGAACGAGACCATCCTGGCCAACACGGTGAAACCCTGTCTCTACTTTAAAATACAAAAAGTTAGCCAGGCGAGGTGGCGGGTGCCTGTAGTCCCAGCTACTTGGGAGGCTGAGGCAGAAGAATGGCGTGAACCCAGGAGGTGGAGCTTGTAGTGAGCTGAGATCACGTCACTGTACCCCAGCCTGGGCGACAGAGCGAGACTCTGTCTCAAAAAAAAAAAAAAAAGGTCCTCAACATCTCTCTTTATCAGAAAAAAAAAAATGTACCTCAAAACCACATTCAGATACCATTTTACTCTTATTGAAATAAATGTTACGGCCGGGCGCGGGCTCAAGCCTGTAATCCCAGCACTTTGGGAGGCCGAGACGGGCGGATCACAAGGTCAGGAGATCGAGACCACCCTGGCTAATACGGTGAAACCCCGTCTCTACTAAAGAATACAAAAAACTAGCCGGGCGACGAGGCGGGCGCCTGTAGTCCCAGCTACTTGGGAGGCGGAGGCAGGAGAATGGCGTAAACCCGGGAGGCGGAGCTTGCAGTGAGCTGAGATCCGGCCACCGCACTCCAGCCTGGGCGACAGAGCCAGACTCCGTCTCAAAAAAAAAAAAAAAAAGAAAGAAAGAAAGAAAGAAATGTTACTAAAAAGATTTTTAAAAAAATTTTTGAGACAGGGACTCACTCTGTCACCCAGGCTGAAGTGCAGTGTCGTGATCCCAGCTCACTGCAGCTTTGACCTCCCTAGCTCAAGTGATCATCCCACTTCAGCCTCCCGAGTATTTGAGACTACAGGCGCCCGCCACCACACCTCATCCTCCCAAAGCACTGGGACTACAGGCATGAGCCAGTGGTCCTGGCCATAAACTTTTAAAAAGAATGCTGGTATGGATTTGGAGAAAAGGGAACTCTTATACCCTGTTGATGGGAAGATAAATTACTACATATTCTATGGTAAAGAGTTGGAAGTTACCATTTTCAAAAAACTGAAAATACAGCTACCAGGAGGTCAGTGTGGGCAAATTGCTTGAGCTCACGAGTTCAAGGCCAGCTTGGGCAACATGGCAAAACCCTGTCTCTACAAAGAAATAAAAAACTTAGCCAGGCGTGGTGGTGTGTGCCTGTGATCTCAGCTACTGGAGGCTGAGGTGGGAGGGCTGCTTGGGCTTTGGAGGTAGAGGCCACAGTGAGCCGTGATTGCACCACTGCACTGCAGCCTAGGTGACAGAAGAAACCCTGTCTCAAAGAAAACAACAGAAAATACAACTACTGTAAGAGCTGGCAATCCCACTACTGGGTATACCTCCAGAGCAAAAGAAAGCAGCAGAGATCAGAAAGACACAATAGGCACAGGAGAGTTTCTTCATGAAATGATTTTGAGGAAACTGATATCCATATGCAAAAAAAATAAAAAGAAAGAAAGAAATAGGACCCTTCTGTTACACAATACAGAAAAAATCAACTCAAAATGGATTAAAGACCTGAACACAAAACCTGAAATCACGAAAAATTATAAAATTCCTGTAAGAAGAGACGGGGGAGCTTACTTTCAGGACAACTTGAATCCATGCTCATCAGCTGGAAAGAGTTTAAAAAAGAAAAAGAGGAATAGTAAAAACCTGATGGAGGATGAAATGGTTTGTGAGTGATTTTTTTTAAATTGGGCACCAAAGTCACATGCAAGGAAAGCAAGAACAACCATGTGGGGCTACAGCAAACTGAAAAGCTTCTGCACCACAAAGGAAAAAATGAGCCCAAAGTTTGGACGAAGGTTTTGGGGAATCATGTATCTGGTAAGGGGTTCTTACCGAAAATACACAACACATTAACAGTACTACATAGCAATTTAAAACAACAAATCATCCACCCCAAACTGGGCAGAGGCCCCAAATTAGACATTTCTGCAAGAGGACAGAAAACCCACACCGAGGCGTCCCTCGCTTCTGGTCAGGCGGCCACAATGGGAGGGACACGAGAGGACACACGCTGCCCAAAAGTGAAGAAAAGTGACTCCTGTGTCCTGATGGCAGGAACTCGGATTTAAAAATTCAGCAAAGCCCAACACAAATCCTCCCTCTGAGGCTTGGACACGAGGCAGCCCGGATCTGGGCCTGGCCCTGACTCTGACTCCAGCCTGAGCGGCGCTTCCCTCTCTCTCCCTCTACACAGGGGAGGTTCCCTCAGAAAAAGTCTTAAACCCCTAAAAATACCACAGCCTGCTACATGTGACGCCCTCAGAAGCCTTCAGAGAATGAATACCACTGTAAAATAAATACGAAAATACTACAAGAGAAAGAGGAAAACCAGTGAGAACAGGAAAGGAAAGAACAGAACGTGTCAGAAAACTAAAGCTTCTGTACTCAGCATGTAGGAAAAATGCCAGGGAAAAGTGCATAGCAGCTCCCTCCTCAGCAGTCAGGGCCCAGACAGGAGCAATTTTCTCCCCAAGACACGACTCCAAGTCGTCCAGAAGCCTCCGTGGTGCCCCTCCAGGACTACAAAGATAGGATGCCCTCCCAAGATGCACTGTCCCCTTAAAATCTTATGCATCCTTCAAAACCCACCTCAAAAGGATGCTGTCTTTCCCCAGCCGAGCAGACCTCTCCTGTATGCCCGCAAGTGGGCACTATTCGTTCCTCTCTCAAAGTTCCTGTCCCCAAACACTGCACAATAACCTGTATACAGGTCTGTTTCTTCTACCAGACTGTAGGTATCATGAAGACATAAGACTGGTGTATCATTCAGCTCTGAACACAGTGCACAGCTTACTTAAGACATGCAGTAAAAGTCTGATGAATGAATATGTTGGTCAGTATATATGGGTGGTTGGGGGTGGGGACGGTAGAAATCAAATTTGGAATTAAATTAGAATTCTAGCTTTGCCATTCACAGGCTGTGACTCTGGATTATTTGCTTAACCTCTCTAGGCATTTATAAAATAGGAATATAAGTATGTCTCTCACTGGGTTGTTAGGTTAGCAGAGTGCCTGCCACACAGCAGGCACTCAGGAAATGGAAGGATGGATGGATGGATGCATAGATGGTATAATTTGACTTTAAACAGACTGGAATTTGAATCTGAGGTCTATCATTACAAGATGTGTGACTCTAAGAAGTACTTGTGCCAAATATCATCTCCTTACCTCTCCCGATCCACACTCCATACTCCCCCAACCTGTTATCTCCCTGAGAAGTTGGCCTCTACTGACTGCATCAGTAAGCTGGCTCGCTTACTCAGCTTTGTGTTAAGATCAGCCAAAGGACAACCACAACAGAAGAGGAAAGTGAGAAAGTGGCCGGGCATGGTGGCTTACACCTGTAATCCCAGCACTTTGGGAGGCTGAGCTGGGAGGATAGCTTGAACTCAGGAGTTTGAGACCAACCTGGGCAACATAGTGAAACCCTGTCTCTACTAAAAATAAAAATATTAGCCGGTCATGGTGGTGTGCGCCTGTGGCCTCCACTACTCAGGAGGCTGAGGTGGGAGGATCACCTGAGCCTAGGGCAATCAAAGCCGCAGTGAGCCGTGATCATACCACTGCACTCCAACCAGGGCAACGGAATGAGACCCTGTCTCAAAAAATAAATCAGTAACTCAGAAATGCATCAGTCCAGTTTGATAATTTAACATGCCATTGGAGGTGGACAGTGTGGCACCCAATCGGACAAATTTAATTGTTGAGGCTCAAATAAATAGCACTTAAAATGAGTAAACCAGGGGCTGGGCACAGTGGCTCACGCCTATAATCCTAGCACTTTAGGAGGCTGAGGCAGGCAGATCACCCGAGGTCGGGAGTTCAAGACCAGACTGACCAACATGAAGAAACCCCATCTCTACTAAAATTATAAAATTAGCCGGGTGTGGTGGCACATGCCTGTAATCCCAGCTACTTGGGAGGCTGAGGCAGGAGAATTGCTTGAACTGGAGAGGCAGAGGTGGTAGTGTCAAGATCTCGCCATTGCACTCCAGCCTGGGAAACAAGCACGAAACTGTCCCCCCCAAAAAAAGAAAAAAAAAAGTAAAGCCATTGTTATCCAAAATCCAAAATATTTCTGCTTCTCAAACTTTCTAGTTTTTTTGTTTTCTTTTTTTTTTTTTTTTTTTTGAGACGGAGTCTTGCTCTGCCACCCAGGCTGGAGTACAGTGGCCAGATCTCAGCTCACTGCAAGCTCCGCCTCCCGGGTTTACGCCATTCTCCTGCCTCAACCTCCTGAGTAGCTGGGACTACAGGCGCCCGCCTCGTCGCCCGGCTAGTTTTTTGTATTTTTAAGTAGAGACAGGGTTTCACCGTATTAGCCAGGATGGTCTCGATCTCCTGACCTCGTGATCCGCCCGTCTTGGCCTCCCAAAGTGCTGGGATTACAGGCTTGAGCCACCGCGCCCGGCCGTTTTTTTGTTTTCTTTGTTTTTGTTTTTGTTTTGAGACAGTGTTTCGCTCTTGTTGCCCAAGCTGGAGAGCAATGGCACAATGTCAGCTCACTGCACCCTCCACCTCCCAGGTTCAAGGGATTCTCCTGCCTCAGCCTCCTGAGTAGCTGGGATTACAGGTGCCCGCCACTATGCTCAGCTAATTTTTGGTATTTTTAGTAGAGATGGGGTTTCACCATATTGGCCAGGCTGGTCTAAAACTCCTGACCTCAGGTGATCTGCCTGCCTCAGCCTCCCAAAGTGCTGGGATTATAGCATGAGCCACCATGCCCAGCCTCTTGCATATTTTTAAGAAGAACTAGATTCTTCCATACATTCAGAAGTGTTTTAAACCGGTACCATTTCTACCTTAGGCTCAATGGCCATGAGAAGGCTTTGATACCATGCCAGGCACGCCATTCAGAGATGAGTGACCAGTGGTCACTCCTGTCAGGCAAGTCGAGGCAGGGTGGCCACTCCACACTTCTACTTCCAGGAAGGAATGTAGGAATGGGGGAAGTTTGCTTGGTAGTTCTTCCTTCGGTTCAGGAGCAGCCACCTTGAAAGTCAGTTAAATACTGGAATTCCTGGATGGTTTGCTATTGCTATTTTGAATGTCGTTGTCTTTTTTTTTTTGAGACAGGGTCTTACTCTGTTTCCCAGGCTGGAGTACAGTGATTTCCTCACAGTTCACTGCAGCCTCAGCCTCCTGAGCTCAAGTGATCCTCCCACCTCAGCCTCCTGAGTAGCTGGGACTAAAGCGCCTGTCACCACGCCCAGCTAATTTTTGTATATTTGGCAGAGACTGAGTTTCACCTTGTTGGCCAGGCTGGTCTCAAACTCCTGGACTCAAGCGATCCACCCACCTCGGTCTCAAAAAATACGTGTGGCTCATGCCTGTAATCCC
Organism: Trachypithecus francoisi; assembly: GCF_009764315.1. Taxonomy (NCBI): domain Eukaryota; kingdom Metazoa; phylum Chordata; class Mammalia; order Primates; family Cercopithecidae; genus Trachypithecus; species Trachypithecus francoisi. Next base: position 40,039,211 of record NW_022681459.1, on the reverse strand, counting down.
AGCACTTTGGGAGTCTGAGGCGGGTGGATCACCTGAGGTCAGGAGTTCAAGACCAGCCTGGCCAACATGGTGAAACCCCCATCTCTACTAAAAATACAAAAAAAAAAAAAAACAGAAAACAAAAAAAAGAGGCATGGTGGTGTGTGCCTGTAGTCCTAGCTGCTTGGGAGGCAGAGATTGCAGTGAACCACGATGGTGCCCTGTACTCCAGTCTGGGTGAGAGTGAGACTCCATCTTTAAATATATATATATATATATATATATATATAAAATATTGGGATTACAAGTGTGAGCCACCACACCCAGCCTGTTTTCCTTCTTATATTCATGTCTGGTCACTGGGGCTGCAATCTAGCATTTCTTTAGCCTTAGTTGTCTGGTGTTGGATTAGGTTCTAAAAGGTTCATATAACCATTAATAGCAATAATTTGTGTTTTTTTTTTTCCTACCAGAGACATATGTATTCCTCATGCAAAAATATAGAACTAGTCACTAAATAAGGTAAAATCTTGAAAGAATTTTGGATAAGAAATTTCCCACAAAAATGTTTACTTTTAACCTTTTTTCTTTTGTTGTTGTTGTTAAATGAGTTATTTTTAAACCACTATCAGTTTGTTAGCGTGTTACAATTAATGAAAGAAGTTCCAGTGCAAAATATTTTAATATAAGGTTATCGAATATAGTTATTAGAATTATCTATCACTTATAAACATCAGTACATCACATTATTCTATAAAAACACAAATCACACATTGACAGTAACCCCTGCAGCCCAAGAATACCCTGCCAAGAGTACAAATTACAAACACATTTTTAAAAACCCTGATATGGGCCGGGCACAATGGCTCAAGCCTGTAATCCCAGCACTTTGGAAGGCCAAGGTGGGTGGATGACGAGGTCAGGAGATCGAGACCATCCTGGCTAACATGGTGAAACCCCCATCTCTACTAAAAATACAAAAAAGCCGGACGTGGTAGCGGGCACCTGTAGTCCCAGCTACTCGGGAGACTGAGGCAGGAGAATGGCGTGAACCCGGGAGGCGGAGCTTGCAGTGAGCCGAGATCATGCCACTGCACTCCAGCTTGGGAAACAGAGTGAGACTCTTGTCTCAACGATAAAATAAAATAAAATAAAAAATAAAACCCTGATATGGTTTGGCTCTGTCCTCACCCAGATCTCATCTCCAATTGTAATCCATATAATCCCCATGTGTTTAGAGGGGGACCTGGTGGGAGGTGATTAGATTATGGGGGTGTTTCCCCCATACTGTTCTCATAATAGTGAATGAGTTCTCACAAGATCTGATGATTTCATAATGGTCTCTTCTGCCTTAGCTCATTCATTGTCTCTCGTCTGCCACCATGTAAGATGTGCCTCTTCTTCCGCCATGACTGTAAGTTTCCTAAGGCCTCCCCAGCCCCATGGAACTGTGAGTCAATTAAATCACTTTATAAATTACCCAGTCTGGGGTCTCTATAGCAGTGCGAAAACTAATACAAACTCTAAAGACACATGCATTTAAACCAAAGTAACTGTGACTAGACTAAATGCATTCATTCATCAAGTTCAATAAAAAAATTTAGCACTGCTGCTTGTAGTCACTAATAACACAATTTTAGGTACAATTTCACATGCTTTCATAAATCTTCCAGTACAGTTCCCATAGTAAAGTGACATGGTGTAGACCATTTTCATTTATTTGTAGGTGCATCACACGTTATACTTAAGACTATTTCACTTCACAGACTGTTTATATATATCATAAGTGAACACCAGGTAAAAAAAATTAACCTCAATGATGACAAAACTTAAAAATGAAAGAAAATCCCTGAAAACATATGCCAATTTAATTGCCTAAATACTATTTCCACTTAGAAGCTGTTGGAATAAGTAATGAATATTGAAATATTAACTCAAAAAAAGATAGAGGCTCCAAACTGTCCTAAAATATTAACACGTTTTTAAAGTAATAATATAATCACTCCCTAAGTCAAAAGTAACTTCCTATTCATTGCCAAATTTAAAACACCAGTGATTTGAAGAGAAGACTGAGGCCTAAAATTGTGCTAAATTGTAAAATACAGGAAAGAGTGTGCAGCTAATTTGCTTGTGAATATGTGATAGAATCACTTTCACAGGATTGTTATGTTAAACACTACTTTTGTTTTTATTTCTGTATGTATTTATTTATTATTTATTTGAGACAGAGTCTCACTCTGTTACCCAGGCTAGAGTGCAGTGGCACGATCTTGGCTCACTGCAACCTCTGCCTCCTGAGTTCAAGTGATTCTCCTACCTCAGCCTCCTGAGTAGCTGGGACTACAGGTGCCTGCCACCACACCCAGCTAACTTTTGTATTTTTGGCAAAGACTGAGTTTCACCATGTTGGCCAGGCTGGTCTCGAACTCCTGACCTCAAGTGATCTGCCCACCTCAGCCTCCCAAAGTCCTGGGATTACAAGTGGAAGCCACCACACCCAGCCATGTTAAACACTACTTTAAATGGACAGTCTATGCCGGCGCAGTGGCTCACGCCTGTAATCCCAGCACTTTGGGAGGCTGAAGCGGGCAGATCATGAGGTCAGGAGATTGAGACCATCCTGGCTAATACAGTGAAACCCCATCTCTAAAAAAAAAAAAAAAAAAAAATCAGCCAGTTATGGTGGCAGGCGCCTGTGGACCCAGCTACTCAGGAGGCTAAGGCAGGAGAATGGTGTGAACCCAGGAGGCAGAGCTTGCAGTGAGCGGAGATTGCACCACTGCACTCCAGCCTGGGCAACAGAGTGAGACTCTGTCTCAAAAATAAATAAATAAACAAATGGACAGTCTAAATGAACTTACCTTTACCAGCAAGGAAAGTGAAAAATTAAGGCTTTTTTACGCTATCTGCAACTATTAATATTACCCAAACTTAAAAGTCAAATATAGGTTACAAGACTGCAAAATATTACTTCTAAGATCTCTAACATATTGTTAGTTGCTTCCTCTCAACTCCATACTTACATTATTTAGATGTACATTTTTCTATATCTCTATCTTAATTAAGCCCCCATCCCACCCCAACTAGACAGAATGCTGAAAATGGTTAGGGCCTTATCTGTTTGGTTCACAGCTGTATACTGGGAAGCTAAAAATGCTTGGCACATGCTGTAAATTAAATACGTATTTTTGAATGAACTAAGAACTCAGGCCTTCAAAGGCAACCCAACTTGTTTTCCCAAAGCATTAATAGATCATTGTTACCTCTTTAACCAGATTATTATTATTATTATCGTTATTATTTTGAGACAGAGTCTCACTGTTGCCCAGGCTGGAGTGCAGTGGCACGATCTTGGCTCACTGCAACCTCTGACTTCTGGGTTCAAGTGATTCTCCTGCCTCAGTCTCCCGAGTAGCTGGGATTACAGGCACACACCACCACACCTGGCTAATTTTTAATAGAGAGGGGGTTTTGCCACGTTGGCCAGGCTGGTCTTGAACCCCTGACCTCAGGTGATCTGCCTGCCCTGGCCTCCCAAAGTGCTGGGAAACAGGCATGAGCCACTGTGCCTGGCCAGATTGACAATTATTAAGAAGAAATTGATGTGTTGTGGGCTATGAAAACATCATAGGTTGTAATAGAAAGGATAACTGAGGCCAGGCGCAATGGCTCGTGCCTGTAATCCCAGCACTTTGGGAGGCTGACGCAGGCCAATTGCTTGAGCACAGAGCCTGGGCAACAATGGTGAAACCCTATCTCTACAAAAAAAATTACAAAAATTATCCCAGCGTGGTAACCCAAGTGCCTGTGGGCCCAGCAAGTTGGGAGTATGAGGTGGGAAGACTACTTGAACCCAGGAGGCAGAGGTTGCAGTAAGCGGAGATCGCATGCCATTGAAATCCAGCCTAGGTGACAGAGCGGGACTCTGTCTTTTTAAAAAAAAAAAAAAATCAATGAATGTAAATACTTTATTAAACTATTATACAATTTAAATTTTTATTAGAGGAATGTATTATTCACATCCACAACTTCTTTTTTTTAATTTTTTGAGATGGAGTTTTGCTCTGTCAGCTAGGCTAGAGTGCAGTGGCGCGATCTCAGTTCACTGCAACCTCCGCCTCCCAGGTTCAACCGATTCTCCTGCCTCAGCCTCCAGAGCAGCTGGGATTACAGGCACCCGCCACTGCGCCTGGCTAATTTCTGTATTTTTAGTAGAGATGGGGTTTCACCATCTTGGCCAGGCTAGTCTCGAACTCCTGACCTCGTGATTCACCCGCCTCTGCCTCCCAAAGCACAACTTCTTAAAGTCCTTTTTAAATTAGTATATTCCATAATAAATACACTAAAATCATAATTTATGTTTCATAGGGGAAAAAAACTATGAGAATCCTATTAACCCAAGCTATCTCCTTATTATGTTTATTTCTTAAACATTTGCATGTTAATATACACTTGGTGAATAGTGATCATTCATCCCAATAGTGGTAAATTTCAGCATAATCTTTTTTTCTTTTTTTCTTTTTTTGAGATGGAGTCTCGCTCTGTTGCCCAGGCTAGAGTGCAATGGCACGATTGCGGCTCACTGCAACCTCCACCTCCTGGGTTCAAGCGATTCTCCTGCCTCAGCCTCTTGAGTAACTGGGATTACAGGCGCATGCCATCACGCCTGGCTAATTTTTGTATTTTTAGTAGAGACAGGGTTTCACCGTCTTGGTCAGGCTGGTCTCGAACTCCTGACCTTGTGATCTGCCCATCTCAGCCTCCCAAAGTGCTGGGATTACAGGCGTGAGCCACCACGCCCAGTCAATTTCAGCATACTCTGAAGTGACTGGAGGGGACAGTAAAACAGTCACAGGTAGATTACATGAGCAGATACTTATTCTGGTACATGTAAACTTACTTATAAAGCAACATAAAATGAGCATTGCATAACAGCGATAACAAAATGTAAACAATTAAATGTTCATCCCTTCCCTGAAAAACGAAAGATAAAAGTGCTTCTTGTTTTATTGAAACGTGACATGATCTATTGTATCAAAAAGGTAAGACATTGATTTTACAAAATTATATTTCCAAATACAGATAAAATCTGGAACAGTTAATTCAGACTTTATCGAGCTAAAATGTGCAAAAACTCTGATAAGACTGAAGCTTCTTCAATTCACTGTATATAGGCTGATACCATCTTAACACAAAAAAGCCTCTTGTTAAGATTCAAAATAGTGGGCCGGGCGCGGTGGCTCAAGCCTGTAATCCCAGCACTTTGGGAGACCGAGACGGGCGGATCACGAGGTCAGGAGATCGAGACCATCCTGGCTAACAGGGTGAAACCCCGTCTCTACTAAAAATACAAAAACTAGCCGGGCGAGGTGGCGGGCGCCTGTAGTCCCAGCTCCTCGGGAGGCTGAGGCAGGAGAATGGCGTAAACCCGGGAGGCGGAGCTTGCAGTGAGCTGAGATCTGGCCACTGCACTCCAGTCCGGGCGACAGAGCGAGACTCCGCCTCAAAAAAAAAAAAAAAAAAAGATTCAAAATAGTGTTTAATTATCTGAGTTCAGTCCATACTGTAAAAGTAAAACAAACTTTTCTGATTATTATGACTTGAAATTCATTCCATTAAAAAAAAGTATAGCCGGCCGGGCGCAGTGGCTCAAGCCTGTAATCCCAGCACTTTGGGAGGCCAAGACGGGCGGATAACGAGGTCAGGAGATCGAGACCATCCTGGCTAACACGGTGAAACCCCGTCTCTACTAAAAAAAAAAAAACTAGTCGGGCGAGGTGGCGGGCGCCTGTAGTCCCAGCTACTCGGGAGGCTGAGGCAGGAGAATGGCTTGAACCCGGGAGGCTGAGCTTGCAGTGAGCTGCGATCTGGCCACTGCACTCCAGCCTGGGCAACAGAGCGAGACTCCGTCTCAACAACAACAACAAAAAAAAGTATAGCCAACATTCACTAGAAAAATTAGAAGTCCCTATGGAAATTACACTAAAAGACAATTCTAAATTAAAATCAAATTTTCTGCTAAAAAATGCACATTAATTTTTAAGTTATTCAGGTTTAATATATTTACTAAGCATAGAGTTCACAGGTCATTTGGTACTTCAGTTTGGACTCAGATATTTGCACAGTACCCCCAGAGACAGTTGGGAAGGTAAGATAAACATAAAATTGTGATACTTTTCTCCATACCACAACAAAGGCACTTGGATTTGTGTAACTCTAGAAGAAAAAGAGGAGTAACAATTCACAACTCCAAAACATTTTCCAAATAGATAAATAGATAACAAAACTTTTTCTTTTTTTTTTTTTTTTTTAAGACAGAGTCTCACGTGATTTCCAGTGACTGCAACCCCCGCCTCCTGGGTTCAAGTAATTCTCCTGCCTCAGCCTCCCAAGTAGCTGGGATTACAAGTATGTACCACCATGCCTGGCTAATTTTTGTATTTTTAGTAGAGACAGGATCCCACCATGTTGGCCAGGCTGGTCTTGATCCTGGCCTCAAGTGATCAGCCTACCTCGGCCTCCCAAACTGCTGGGATTACAGGTGTGAGCCACCGCGCCCAGCCAGATAACAAAACTATTAAACTACTTAGATGTGTTATTAGTGAATCAAAGTGCAAGTGATGACAGCATTAGCATCAAATGTACTTGAAAACGTGATTTCAACGTTTTAAATGTTTTCAGTGACAACTAGTTTTTTTTTTTTTTTTTTTTTTTTTTTTTTTTTTGAGACGGAGTCTCGCTCTGTCGCCCAGGCTGGAGTGCAGTGGCCGGATCTCAGCTCACTGCAAGCTCCGCCTCCTGGGTTTACGCCATTCTCCTGCCTCAGCCTCCCGAGTAGCTGGGACTACAGGCGCCCGCCACCTCGCCCAGCTAGTTTTTTGTATTTTTTAGTAGAGACGGGGTTTCACGGTGTTAGCCAGGATGGTCTCTTTTAAGGTAGTGAATGTGAAACAAATACTTAAAATTTTTGGGCTGGGTGCGGTGGCTCACACCTGGAATCCCAGCACTTTGGGAGGCCGAGGCGGGTGGATCACGAGGTCAAGAGATCGAGACCATCCTGGCCATCATGGTGAAACCCCGTCTCTACTAAAAATACAAAAATTAGCCGGGCGTAGTGGCGCGTGCCTATAGTCCCAGCTACTCAGGAGGCTGAGGCAGGAGAATAACTTGAACCAGGGAGACGGAGGTTGCAGTGAGCCGAGATTGCACCATTGCACTCCAGTCTGGTGACAGAGCAAGACTCTGTCTCAAAAAAAAAGAAAAAAATTCCATGCATTGCCCCTACCCCCATGAAATTAAATTGTAATTTCCCTGTTTAACATGATATAAAACTGTTTTGAATAACAGTGAAATAGAAGCATGAATTTAGATATGTACCAAACTCTATGGGATGTACTAATCTATACACAGTGTTTTTTGTAACACTTGCATGACTGGATCTTGTCTTTCATTGCTTAATAGAATTCTGAGAAATTACTTTTAACAACATACATTTATCCTACCACTTAACTCAATAGGGACATACAAATACATTTTTTAATTTCTTTTTATTTATTTATTTTTTTTGTCTTGAGACAGAGTCTCGCTCTGTTGCCAGGCTGGAGTGCAGTGGCACGATCTCGGCTCACTACAAGCTCCGCCTCTCGGGTTCACGCCATGCTTCTGCCTCAGCCTCCGGAGTAGCTGGACTACAGGCGTGAGCCACCACGCCCAGCTAATTTTTGTATTTTTAGTACAGACAGGGTTTCACCATGTTGGCCAGGATGGTCTCAATCTCTCAACCTTGTGATCTACCTGCCTCAGCCCCCCACACAGTGCTGGGGTTACAGGCGTGAGCCACTGCACCAAGCCACAAATACACAAATTTTTAAAGAAAAAAATTCAAGTTATTTAAAGGGGAAATAAAACAAAGCTTCAATTATTTACCTTTTGAAGCTGCATTTAAATTAAAAGTTATCATAGGCCAGGGAAGGTGGCTCACGCCTATAATCCTGAGGCAGGTGGATCTCTTGAGGTCAGGAGTTCGAGACCAGCCTGGCCAACATGGTGAAACTCTGTCTCTACTAAAAATACAAAACTTAGCCGGGCATGGTGGTGCACACCTGTAGTTCCAGCTACTCGGGAGGCTAAGGCAAGAGAATTGCTTGAACCTGGGAGGCGGAGGTTACAGTGAACCAAGACTGCACCACTGCACTCACTACAGCCTGGGCAAAAGAGTGAGACTCCGCTCTCAAAAACAAACAAAAATAAATTTAAAAAAAAGAAAAGAGGCCAGGCACGGTGGCTCAAGCCTGTAATCCCAGCACTTTGGGAGGCCGAGACGGGCGGATCACGAGGTCAGGAGATCGAGACCATCCTGGCTAACACGGTGAAACCCCGTCTCTACTAAAAAATACAAAAAACTAGCCAGGCGACGTGGCGGGCGCCTGTAGTCCCAGCTACTCGGGAGGCTGAGGCAGGAGAATGGCGTAAACCCAGGAGGCGGAGCTTGCAGTGAGCTGAGACCCGGCCACTGCACTCCAGCCTGGGCGGCAGAGCGAGACTCCGTCTCAAAAAAAAAAAAAAGGAAAATAAAGAAAGATGAGCTACAGATGACCTGTTAAGTTCCAGCTCAAGTGTTTTCTTTAGCTGGCCGTTTTTTTTTGTTTGGTTTGGTTTGGTTTTTTGTTTGTTTGTTTTTGAGACGGAGTCTCGCTCTGTCACCCAGGCTGGAGTGCAGTGGCCGGATCTCAGCTCACTGCAAGCTCCGCCTCCGGGGTTTACGCCATTCTCCTGCCTCAGCCTCCCGAGTAGCTGGGACTACAGGCGCCCGCCGCCTAGCCCAGCTAGGTTTTTTTGTATTTTTTTAGTAGAGACAGGGTTTCACCGCGTTAGCCAGGATGGTCTCGATCTCCTGACCTCGTGATCCGCCCGTCTCGGTCTCCCAAAGTGCTGGGATTACAGGCTTGAGCCACCGCGCCCGGCCATTTGTTTTGTTTTTAATAATTCAGGCCTTGTTTGGTTCTGTTCTCTGATCTCTGTGCCCATGGGCATTTACAGTGAGGGTGGAGCCACGGTCCATAACTCACTAGCTGACAGGTCCCAGGAACCTTCTGTCCCTCTCTCTATTGTTACTTATGGAGATCAAACCTTAGTGGTATTGAGCAACTATTTAAGGAAAAAAAAAAAAAAGAATTTGTTAGATCAATGATATGGAACTCAGTGAGAAAGAAGCCCAGGAAATGTCAGATGGCACGTTTTTGGAAGCTAATTGAAGACACTCATGCAATAGTAAGAAATAATACAGAGAGATCCCTGTACGCTTTGTCCAGTTTCCCCAACAGTAACCTTTAGCAAAACCATAGTAATGGAGAATTTGAAAAAGGCAGATAGAATTAAAATGAGCATAAAACACGTGGATTTTGCCTTAAAGGTGAAAATATGGACAGGTGTAAGAGAAGTAACTGACCACATGGATGCCAGACTATGGCAGGGTGCACAGCGGTCAAGAAAGTGCTGCTTCTGGAGTTGGAGGGCGTGGGTTCGAGTCCTGCCCTGCCTCTCACTCTGTCTTTCTGGGAAGAGATGACCTAACCTCTCTCTAGGAGCTTTCCAGGGCTGCTGTAACCAAGTGCCACAAACTGGGGGTCTTAAACAACAGATTTTTCTCTCACAGCTCTGGAGGCCAGAAGTCCAAAGTCAGGGCATCAGCTGGGCCACCCCCCTCACAGGCTCAGGGGATCCTTCCATGCCTCTCAGCTTCTGGGGCTGCTAGCGATGCTTGGTGCTCCTTGGTGTGTGGCTGCATTACTCCAGTCTCTGCCTCCATCTCCACACGGCTGTTTATTCCCCTGTCTCTGTGCCTAAGTTCTCTCTTTTTAGAAGGACACCAGTGTTGGAGTTAGGGCCACTCTATTGTAGCCTGTGCCCTTATCTTAACTTGCTTACACCTGTAAAGACCCTATTTCCAAATAAGGTCAGTCACAGATTCCAAGTGGACATGAATTTTGTTGGGGACAGTATTCAACCTGGTACACTGTCCACAGCAACCTGGCTCAGTTTTCTCATCTGTAAAATGTAAATAACAATTACTCTCAAAAGAGTCAATGTGGACAGGAAGAGCAGTGTAAACTGCCTGATCAGAGGACATTATTGTCACAAATGCCACAGGGCTTATCCGGGACTGCTGTGAGAGTCCAGGGAGACCTCCAGCACTTTTTTTGAGATGGAGTTTCGCTCTTGTTGCCCAGGCTGGATTGGAGTGCAATGGTGTGATCTTGGCTCACTGTAACCTCCACCTCCCAGGTTCAAGCAATTCTCCTGCCTCAGCCTCTCAAGTAGCTGGGACCACAGGTGCGTGCCACCACGCCCAGCTAATTTTTTTGTATTTTTGGTAGAGATGGGGTTTCACTATGTTGGCCAGGTTGGTCTCAAAACTCCTGGCCTCAAGTGATCCACTCGCCTTGGCCTCTCAAAGTGCTGGGATTACAAGCATGAGCCACTGCACGTGGCCAACCTCTGGTACTTTTAAGACCAGCATTGTCTTGAAGAATGTCTTGTGTCCCCCCAGCTGCCCCGTGGCTCCTGCTGTGTGGACAGGTGGAACTCAGGACTCACCCACCTCATGCACACGTATCCTGCACATGGGCTACAGCTGGCGTTAAGCAGCACACTGCAGCGTGCCCATCAGTTGCTCTCTCAATAGGCGAACCTTGGCTTTGACCAGATGTCTGTAGTGATGGTATTTGCTATAATACATATTGAAGTATACTGTTATGTGTTGCTTCACGATGGGGACACCTGCTGGGAAAAGCATTGTTATGTGATTTTTGTCATTGTCCAAACATTACAGAGTCTACTTCAGAAACCCAGATGGCAAAGCCTACTGCACACCTAGGCTCTATGGTACAGACAGACTGTTGCTCCTAGACCACAGATCTGCACAGCATGTGACTGTGCTGAATACTGTAGGCAGTTGTAACACAATGGTAAGTATTTGTTTATCTAAACATAGAAAAGGTACAGTAAAAATATAGCATTATAATCTTATGAGACCACTATTGTATATGTGGTCTATCAATGGCTGAGACAATGTTATCCGGTGCATGACCATATTTGTTCATTATAAACATCCGTGTTAATCACTTCCCAAAACTTTACAGATACTATTTTTAAAAGTAAACTTTTTTAAAAAGTATCACTTAGTATCACTTAGTACAACAGCCCAAATTTTTGTATAGTTGATAAGACTGATTAGACTAAATTGTTGATTTTACTTTTTTTTTTTTTTTAAGACAGAATCTCACCCTGTTGCCCAGGGTGGAGTGCAGTGGCATGATCTTGGCTCACTGCAACCTCCACCTCCCAGGTTCAAGCGATTCTCCTGTCTCAGCCTCCTGAGTGGCTGGGAGCACGCCACCACACCTGGCTAATTTTTGTATTTTTAGTAGAGACGGGGTTTCACCATATTGGTCAGGCTGATCTTGAACTCCTGACCTCAGGTGATCCACCCACCTCAGCCTCCCAAAGTGCTGGGATTACAGGTGTGAGCCACCACGCCCAGCCTAATTTTACTGTTTTATTTATAGCTAAACCCTTTAAAGGAATGGTGAAAGAAATGCAGCTTCATCAAGAAGACTTAGAAATAATCAAATAGAAGAGGTGCTTTTTGTGAGGTAAGGGGAACTTCATGTTAACTTTGCCTAAATTGTCAAACACTAATAGCTCCCATTTCACCTTTTTGTGGACCTATACATTGATTTGGGGATGAGGTAATTAGTATCATTTGGAAAGTCTTTTTTCTTATCTTTCTTTTTTTTATTTTTTGAGAAAGGGTCTCACCATGTTGCCCAGGCTGGCCTTGAACTCTTTGACTGAAGGGATCGTCCTGCCTCGGACTCCTGAGGAGCTGAGACTACAGGCACGTGCCACTGCCCCAGGCTGGAGACCTCTTGATAGAGAAAATCTGAAAGACAGAATAAAGAAAGGGAAAAAATACCCAAAGCTTGTGACTGGTGATTACCCTGAATATCGTGGGGACAAAACGTTTCTTACAGATGTCGTTTTAAAAAATCTGTATGTTAACTGAATTTTGGCATCTTCTGGGCTTTTCTAAAAAAAATGCAAGGAGGGTTAAATAACTGCTGTGCTTAAGATGTGTAGCTTGCTCACCATTGACACTTGTGTGGTTGAGTGTGACTGGCTTTGCGTTAGGAAGGAGGGCAGGCCATATTGAGTGCAGCTGGAGAGGCCCATGGCACGGTGCAGCCTTTACTCACAAGCCTCCATCTCCAGCGCCCTCTCCACAGACTTGCCTTGGCCTCATAGTGCAGTACTGCCAAGACCAAGGGAGAGGTCAGGCTCCTTCAGCAGCCCTAGGACCACCTAGGCGGTGTGACAGTGACTCACCAGAAGAGCTTTGTTGCTTCTTTTTTTTTTTTTTTTAACACAATCAGAGTATTATTTATACAGGCAAATACACACATAGACAATATTATTGGCAATAGACATATGGCTGATTCATATTTGAGTTTTGAAACAAATTGTCTTTTTATAAAATCTATATTTTTTTTAATTTGACTTTTATTTTAAGTTCTGGGATACCTATGCATGGTGTGCAGGTTTGCACATGAGCTTTGCATCTTAAACTGTGAAGTGTATTAGCACCTATGCTGAGGTTTGATCTAAGCTCTCCTTGGCTGAGAAATTGAGCATGTTGGTTATGAGGGAAAATTAAACAACAAAACGCCCTGTATCTCATCACAGCAGCGGGTGTGCTCTGCCTAGAGCGAACCTACTGGACATGACTACAATGTGCTACAAAGTGTGAGATGGCATTTTCCGTGCAAGATGTATGTTTTCCAGGGTGCAGAGATGAAAGAAAGCAAATCAGTACTTTAAGCAGACAGCCCCACCTCTTTTAGCACCATCCCTGTGAGTGACTCTCATCAGAGGGATGGGGGAAGGGAAGGGAGAGCAGCTCCTCCAAGGCCTGTCCCCAGGGTGACTGGGGCTCTAGATGTATCTCAGTACAGACCCTGGATCAAGCCCTCATCAGCCAAGTTCAATTTACTATGGGCTGCGATGGAACAGAGAGCTGTTTAAATTTTAAAAAATAATAATAATAATTACATATAAAATGCATAGATCTAAGTGTACAGTTTTGAGTTTTAACAAATGTCTACACCTGTGTAACCAGCGCCACAGTCAATATAGAGTATTTCTGCCCCCTAGAAAGTTCCCTCGTGTATCTTTTCAGACTCCCTCCTTTCCAGACCCTCCCCTCATACCCAGGCAACAACTCTTTGATTGCCACCAACAAGGAAGTTTTTATTTAAAGGTGCAATAGGAAAAAATTGATTTCTGCATAAAATTAAAAACCTCTAAGTGGGCCGGGCATGGTGGCTTACGCCTGTAATCCCAACACTTTGGGAGGCTGAAGCAGGCGGATCACAAGGTCAGGAGATCAAGACCATCCTGGCCAACATGGTGAAACCCCATCTCTACTAAAAATACAAAAATTAGCTGGGCATGGTGACTCGTGCCTGTAGTCCCAGCTACTTGGGAGGCTGAGGCAGGAGAATGGATTGACCCTGGGAGGTGGAGGTTGCAGTGAGCCGAGATCGCGCCACTGCATTCCAGCCTGGCAACAGAGCGAGACTCCTTCTCAAAAAAATCATCTTTGGGAGGCCGAGGTGGGCAGATCACAAGGTCAGGAAATCGAGACCATCCTGGCTAACACGGTGAAACCCAGTCTCTACTAAAAATACAAAAAAATTAGCTGGGCATGGTGGCGTGCACCTGTAGTCCCAGCTACTCAGGAGGCTGAGGCAGGAGAATGGCATGAACCTGGGAGGCGGAGCTTGCAGTGAGCCGAGATGGTGCCACTGCACTCCAGCCTGGGCGACAGAGGAAGACTCCATTTCAAAAAACAAACAAACAAAAAATCCCTCTAATTGATAAATGGGTTATTTGATGATGTAAAGTTGTTTAGTGAAAAGAGAAAGCCTTTTAAAAGTAAAGCCAAGGCTGGACGCAGTGACTCACGCCTGTAATCCAGCACTCTGGGAGGCCGAGTCAGGCGGATCACTTGAAGTCAGGAGTTCAAGACTAGCCTGGCCAACATGGTGAAACTCCATCTCTACTAAAAAAAATACAAAAATTAGCTGGGTGTAGCAGTACATGCCTGTAATCCCAGCTACTCGGGAGGCTGAGGCAGGAGGATCGCTTGAACCTGGGAGGCGGGCGTTGCAGTGAGCCAAGATTGCACCACTGCACTCCAACCTGGGTGACAGAGTGAGACTCTGTCTCAAAAAAAAAAAAAAAAGTAAAGCCAGATTGCATTCACTGCATACTGTGATTGCCTGTCTACCTGTAGCATGAACTGTGCCAGGTGTGGGAACCTGGGAGATGAGCAGGGCCCAGACCAAACACAGCTCTGCAACCATGGCTGTGCTTTCCAGAGTGCAGTTAGGAGAGAGGAAGAGACACATCAGGGCAGGGATGACTAAGGGAAAATGAAAGAGTGAGAGAGAAAATTGTTTTGTTTTGAGTCAGCGTATAGCTCCGTGGTCCAGGCTGAAGTGCAGTGGCTACATCATGGCTCACTGCAACCTCAACCTCCAGGGCTCAAGTGATCTTCCTGTCTCAGCCACCCAAGTAGCTTGGACTATAGGCGTGTGCCATCATGCCTGACTAACTTTTTTTATTTTTTTTTATTTTTATTTATTTTTATTATTTATTTATTTTTTTTTTTTGAGGCGGAGTCTCGCTCTGTCGCCCGGACTGGAGTGCAGTGGCCAGATCTCAGCTCACTGCAAGCTCCGCCTCCCGGGTTTCCGCCATTCTCCTGCCTCAGCCTCCCAAGTAGCTGGGAATACAGGCGCCCGCCACCTCGCCCGGCTAGTTTTTGTATTTTTAGTAGAGACGGGGTTTCACCGTATTAGCCAGGATGGTCTCGATCACCTGACCTCGTGATCCGCCCGTCTCGGCCTCCCAAAGTGCTGGGATTACAGGCTTAAGCCACCGCGCCCGGCCACTTTTTTTATTTTTTGTATAGACAGGGTCTCACTATGTTGCTCAGACAGGTCTCAAACTCCTGGGCTCAAGTGACCCTCCTTACCTCAGTCCCCCGAGTAGCCTTAACTACAGGCACCCAGTTCTCAGCATCATGTTTAATACTTAAAGTGCAAACCTAGCTGCCCCCAGCACAGCAGTGCCTCTCCATTTTTCACGGATGATAGTTATGATTACTAGAGCAGCTTTATGTATGCATAAGGATTTACAGGCCATGAACATTCTGAGCTACATCCTTCTCACTTTCTGCTCATACCCTTGGGAAGGAAGGAAAATAACATTTGAATGAACTAGTCTTGTATGAGAAAACCAGAGCTTGAGGTTGAGTAAATCCAAGGTCCTTCAGTAATAAGGAGGCAAAGTCAAGCTGAAGGAGTCTAACCCTAAGTCTGGTGTTATTTCCATCACATGCCCCTAAAAAACCACCACTGGAGAGCTTCAAGTCAGTAGAAACAACAGTCAAGCACCTCAGCTATAGAACTATGGCCACACTGACACTCACACGGGCAGCTGATATTTACCAGTAGAAAGCTGGGCTGCTGCAGGTGAGGAAACGCTGTAGCAGCCTCCAGTGGAGAGTCGAAAGTGGCCATTGTGGAAAAACAAAGACGAAATCTCGACATCTACAACACAACAGAATCTTTTTATTTTTCAGAGACAAGGTCTCACTCTGTCACCCAGGCTAGGGTGCGGTGGCACAATCATAGCTCACTGTAACCTCAAACTCCCGGGCTCAAGCGATCCTCCCACCTCAGCCTCCTGAGCAGCTGGGACTACAAGTGTAAACCAACACACCCGGCAAATTTTCTGTTTTTGTAGAGATGGGGTCTCACTATGTTGCCCAGGCTGGTTTAGAATTCTGGCCTCGGGCAATCCTCCCACCTCAGCCTCCCAAAGTGCTGGGAGTACTGGTGTAAGCCACTGTAACTATCCCTAACAAAATATTAGATAGTTTCACAATGCCCAGGAAAACATTTGTGTAACTCAACACACACACCACATGTTCCCATGTTGTATTTTTTATTTTTATTTTTTTTAGAGACAGAGTCTTGCTCTGTTACCCAGTCTAGAATGCAGTGGCATGATCTCAGCTCACTGCAACCTCAAACTCCTGGGCTCATGTGATCTTCCTGCCTCAGCCTCCCAAGTAGCTGCAATGCAATGGCATGATCATGGCTCACTGTAGCCTCAACCTGGGCTGAAGCGATTCTCCCACCTCAGCCCCCTTAGTAGCTGGGACTACAAGTGCATGCCACCATGCCCAGCTAATTTGTGTGTGTGTGTGTGTGTGTGTGTGTGCAGAGATGAGGTGTTGCTGTGTTCCCTAGGCTGGTCTCGAACTCCTAGGCTCAAGCAATCCTCCCGCCTCAGCCTCCCAAAGTGCTAGGATTGCAGGCATGAGTCACTGTGCCTGACTAGCAGTTCCCATGTTTTAGAGAAACACCATTCTCATGTAGCCCACAGTGAGCAGCCTCAGAGCCAAGTTTGTGGTGGTGAATCCTTGGTAATGCTTGTACAGCACTTGCTGTACGCCAGGACATACTCTGCTCTAAGGAGCAGGAGAGCTCTAAGGACTCTCCATATATTTCCTCGTTTCATCTTCAGTGGTAGGCAGAATTCTAAAGATAGCTGCCCAAGATTCCTGTCCCCTGGTTCTTCAGTCAAATATTTATCTGGGTACTGCAGAATGGAAGGCATTCTGCAGATACACTTAGAGTCCTAAGTTAGTGGACCTTAAGTTACAGAGCTGTCCCCAGCCAGCAAGGAAACAGACCTTAGTTCTACAACTCCAAGCAACTGGATTCTGCCAGCAACCTAAATAAGCCCGGAAGCAGCTTCTTCCCTAGAGCTTCCAGGTAAGAGCAAAGCTGCCAACACCTTGATTCCAGCCTTGTGATGCGCAGCCAGGCCTGCCTGGACTTCAGGCTACATAACTATGAGATAATAAATGGGTACTGATTTAAGCTGCTAAATTTGTCAAACAAGAATAGAAAAACCATCTTCAAATACAGATGTAACAAAGTGCAGGTCAGTACAGATGAGGGAGAGGCAGAAAGGGAATAAGTCACTTACCCCCCCGCAGCTAGTAAATGGCAGAACCAAGATTCAAATACAAAGACGGCCTCACAGATCTGAGATAAGGGCAAATCCCCCCCATACTATTGGGTTATGTTGTTTAGTGAGAAGAAGGAGAAAGCCTCTTAAAAGTAAAGTCAGATGTACTCTATGTAAATCTGTCCTCTACATAATGAATGGAGGGGAAGTGCAAGCTCCACCAAGGGAGCCTTTGAATGAATGAACCATCAGAAAACTAGGATCAACTCTCCAGATTCCTACCTCTCTGCCCACCCAGGTCCAAAATGAAAAATGCTGAGACCTAGACTGCGCAGAGAGGAAGTCTCCCAAGTCCCACTGGTGGGCTAGTGACAGCTTTCATGGCCCAGCTCTGCCCACTGCACAAGTAAAGGCACAGGGGTGGCACCTGGCAGTCTATGTGGAGGAAGAGAGGCTGGGTGTAAGGAGGCCGTGTAGGCAGTTGGGAGGGGTGAGAGGAGACAGGAATCTCTGCCACTGGCAATAAAAACACCTCTCAGGTTTTAACCTACTTACCAAGTTCAGTGTTAAGGAAAACCTAAAACACTTCACTCCTGAGGCACTCGGTCAAGAAAACACTGCACTGCAGAATGATCAAAGCAGCACAAAATCGGAGACTGTTTAAGTGCAGAGCTTTCTCTGCTCTGAAGTGAGAGCATCTCTGCTCAGAGGAAGCTTTCATAGGCAGCGATTGAAAGACTGAGGCGGCCGGGCGCGGTGGCTCAAGCCTGTAATCCCAGCACTTTGGGAGGCCGAGGCGGGCGGATCACGAGGTCAGGAGATCGAGACCCTCCTGGCTAACACGGTGAAACCCCGTCTCTACTAAAAATACAAAAAAAAACTAGCCGGGCGCGGTGGCGGGCGCCTGTAGTCCCAGCTACTCAGGAGGCTGAGGCGGGAGAATGGCGGGAACCCGGGAGGCGGAGCTTGCAGTGAGCCGAGATCGCGCCACTGCACTCCAGCCTGGGCGACACAGCGAGACTCCGTCTCAAAAAAAAAAAAAAAAAAAAGAAAGAAAGAAAGACTGAGGCCCAGAGGAATTTCCGGGAATTTCCAAGAGGAAATTCAGACCCGGGAGTTTCCAAGAGAGGTCGGTGTCTCCTACAGCCATTCTCTGACCCTGCCATGGCCACGCTCCCACATCACACCCCACTGCCATGCACCAAGCGTCCGCTTCATCTCGCCTCTTCAACACTTTCTTCAGGAGCTGCTTCGGAACCCGTTTAGAACCCGTTTTGGAGTTTCCTCGGAGAGCGACAGCCCTCAGGCAACGCCAATCATTCCAAGTAAATCCTGTCACTGCCAAGACCTCCCCTGAGCAGCAGCAGCAGCCCAATTGTCCTGTCAATTGGCAATCGGGACCTTCCTATCACAGATGAGGAAACCGAGGCTTGGAGAAGTCAAGCATCCCGTGTGAAGGGTCGAGCTGGGACCCACACCCGCTCATCCTCCCACAGCACCTGTTGAGCCCAAGTCTCAACTTCAACACGAAGCTCTCCTCCCCTCAATTCCTTCAGCGAATGTTAACCTTCAAGGAGCACCTACCGAAACAGAGTGTAGGCGCCGCGCGGGAAGGTGGCACAATGGCATGACCAAAGGGTGCCGTCATGAGGACTCAACTGCGGCCCTCGCCTCCCAAGCCCGCCCGGTCGGGGCACAGTGGCCGGAGCGGGCCCGAGTCCCAGGACTCGCGGAGGAACGGAGACGGCCATGGCAGGGGCTCCGGGAAGCCGCCGGGGCGCAGGACCGTCTCACGCGCGTCCCCCGCCACACACCTGTGGAACCCACAGTGTTGCCCGCCTCTGAGCTGGAAGCCGCTATTCGGCCACCTGGTGCCGAAATGTCATCATCAAGCTGCGCGGGGTGTCACGCGGGAAAAGCGGCTCTGCCTCTTTAGGAGGCTACATCAAAAGGCGCGTGTGCAAAGCGAAGGCCGGCCAGGTGGCGGAGGGGAGGTGGCGAGGCAGGAGTGCGGCGGGGAGGGTGGGCCGCCACTGAATGCGCCTGCGTAGTGGCGTCCTCTTCCCTTACCATTACGTGCAAGCACCTTCTCTCCAGCAAGGAGTGAGCGTGCGCCTAAGCAGGGCGCTTAGTGCCGCCTTGGAGCGCCCCCTAGTGGGACACCGGCGCGGATAAGACAATTGTACGCTTTCTTGCAACAGGCAAATTTTACTGAGCGTTCAGTGCATGCCTGGCACTGGGATGGGTGCTGCCCCCTAAGCGAGTATGACCAATGCTCGGCCAGGGCCTCCCTAGGCCCTGACCACCAAGGAGCGGGCCCCTGCGGTCAGCCACTGCCGCCTGGGAGGCCGGGCACTGGCGCTGCAGGGAGAGGGCGGCGGGCGCAACTGGTAGGGGGTACGGTGGGAGCGCCCACGCAGGGCGCAGTGCCTGGGCCGGGGCGCGCGGCGCCCCCGGGCTGGAGGCTGCCCGGCAGAAGCTCTCACTGCGGCGGGAGAAGGCGCGGAGCGCTGAGGAGATGGAGCTGTAAGAGCTGGCGCAGGTGGTGGGCGGCACCATCGACCTCCAGGTGTTCAAGTGAGCTGGACAGATGGCGGCCGCGCGCCCCCCTACGCCGCGACCTGTGCTCTCCCTGTCAGTCCGGGCTCGCTGGTCCGGAGGAGCCTCTCGCCCTTGTCGGGTGTTCAGGGAGGGGCCCGGGTCCGCGCCGGGCGGGCAGGGCTCACCGGCCCGGCGTCTGTCCCTGCCAGGACCCTGGTGGACCTGCTGAAGTTGAAAATGGCCCCCTGGCCGTCTTCCAGATGCTCAAGTCGATGTGTGCCTGGCAGAGGTTGGCGAGCGAGCCCCAGGACTCTGCGGCCGTGTCTCTGCTCACGTCGAGCGTGCCCGAGACCCTAAGTCAGAGCCGGGCCCGTCATCCCTGCCCCAGTGGCGGAGCGGGGAGGGGCAGGCGCGGCACAGCGACGGCTTGGGCCTGAATGATCACGCCTTTCTGTCGGCCTCAGCCGAGCCCCTGCAGGGCCCATCCGTGGGCTCTGCTCCCTGGCCTCGCTGCTATCCTTAGGAGACACGTCCAGGCCAGGTGGACCCAGAGCGCGTGTCCCAGGATGCTCCAGGCCGGCAAGGGCTCCTCTGCCTCTTCACTCATACCTTCATTCCACAAAGTCAGGAATCAAGACGACGTTGTGGAATGACGACTTTGTGCTAGGCGCGTTGGCTCACGCCTGTAATCCCAGCACTTTGGGAGGTCAAGGCGGGAAGGTTGAGACAGAGTCTCACTCTGTCGCCAGGCTGGAGTGCAGTGGCGCGATCTTGGCTCGCTGCAACCTCCGCCTCCCCAGTAGCTGGGACTACAGGCACCCGCCACCACACCCAGCTAATATTTTTGTATTTTTAGCAGAGACAGGGTTTTACCATGTTGGCCAGGATGTCTTGATCTCTTGACCTCGTGATCCGCTCGCCTTGGCCTCCCAAAGTGCTGGGATTACAGGCGTGAGCCACCGCGCCCGGCCCCCACAAAAATAAAAGTTTTTTTTTTTTTTTTTGAGGCAGAGTCTCGCTCTGTCGCCCAGGCTGGAGTGCAGTGGCTGGATCTCGGCACACTGCGAACTCCGCGTCCCAGGTTCACGCCATTCTCCTGCCTCAGCCTCCCCAGTAGCTGGGACTACAGGCGCCCGCCACCTCGTCCGGCTAGTTTTTTGTATTTTTTTAGTAGAGACGGGGTTTCACTGTGTTAGCCAGGATGGTCTCGATCTCCTGACCTCGTGATCCGCCCGTCTCATCCTCCCAAAGTGCTGGGATTACAGGCTTGAGCTACGGCGCCCGGCCAATAAAAGTTTTTTTAAAAGACAGTTTTGAGCCAGGATTGGTGGCTCAGGCCTGTAATCCCAGCATTTTGGAAGGCTAAGGCCGGCGAATCATTTGAGGTCGAGTTGGAGACCAGCCTAGCCAAAATGGTAAAACCCTGTCTCTACTAAAAATACAAAAATTAGCTGGGAGTGGTGGTGCACACTTGTTTTTTTTTTTTTGAGACGGAGTCTGGCTCTGTCACCCAGGCTGGAGTGCAGTGGCCGGATCTTAGCTCACTGCAAGCTCCGCCTCCCGGGTTCACGCCATTCTCCTGCCTCAGCCTCCCAAGTAGCTGGGACTACAGGCGCCCACCAACGCGCCCGGCTAGTTTTTTGTATTTTTTAGTAGAGACGAGGTTTCACCATGTTAGCCAGGAGGGTCTCGATCTCCTGACCTCGTGATCCGCCCGCCTCGGCCTCCCAAAGTGCTGGGATTACAGGCTTGAGCCACCGCGCCCGGCCTGGTGCACACTTGTAATCCCAGCTAGTCTGGAGGCTGAGGCAAGAGAATCGCTTGAACCCAGGAGGCGGAGGTTGCAGTGAGCTGCGATTATGCCATTACACTCCAGCCTGGGTGACCGAGTGAGACTCCTCTCAAAAAAAAATTTTTTTTTAATTAAAAATTTAAAAAAGAAAAAAAGCACAGTTTTGGTCCCTGTCTTGTGGCATTACAGCCACCAGGGAAGTGCCCAGGAAGCAGGGCAGCAGAGGTCTTCCCACCACCCCCTGCCTGTACCCGACCTGGGCCCAGGTTCCTGTGCAGGGGCTTCACCAGCCCTGGCCAGCTTCCCTCTGGGGATTGCAGGATGGGAGTCAGAGGCAGAACTCCCAGGGGGCAGAGACCTGTGGGACCTGAAGGGCCTCCTCTGTCCAGCATGGTGGCTGGGGCTGACCAGCAGATGCTGAGGCCTTGATTTGTCATGGAGCCTCGGTCCCTGCTCATCCTCCCCACGTGTTGCTTCTGCTCCTGACGGCTCCCTCTGAAAGGCAGCAGAACCTCCCAGGCCACTGGAAGGAGGCCCAGAGCTGGCTCCCTGCCTGGAAGCATGAGGACACCCACACAGGCATCCTGAGAAGGGGTGGAGAGCACGCTGTCCCCATGGGGGCAGGGCCTGGGCACCCATTACCATCCCCTGAGAGGCCCCAGGCAACTGTGCACTGGCCTCACTGACCCCATGCTCTGTTCTCTTTGTGTCTCTCTGTAACCTCCAGAGGCCTCCTTTCTCTCTGCCAGGAACAGTAGCCCCACTGCGAGGCCCACTTTTTCCTCGGGCCCTCGGCCTGCAGCCTCTCGGGTTCTGCCCCACAGCCTGGCTGCCACACACTCACCTTTCTCTCCAGCCCTGCCCCATTCCCTCCGCCTCTCTTGCTGCCTGTTCTTTCTCAGGTCGCGTTTATTGACTTATCTCTGGGGGTTGGTGCTCTCCCTTGTTTCCATGGAAAGTGCCTGGCCCCAGGAGGCAGGAAAATCTGTAAGTTGCAAGGGCAGGACCATGTAGGCCATCGCTGCCCTGCAGCTTAGCGACAGGGCACGATTTGTGGCTCTGTTTATTAGAGACATGGTATGGCCCACAGTTGGGCTGGCATCCGGGGATAGGATCAACACCCCACACCCCAGAGGTGAACTGTGGTGAGTGAGACTTGTGCCCTGTAAAGAACTCCCCCCACCCCAGGAGAGGACAGCAGGCCGAGGGGTGGTGTGCTGTGCTGGAGAGCACAGCCCCAGGCGTGACAAACACCTCGGCCTCTTAGAAGCTATCCTCTCTCCCGACAGGAAGTCTGGAGGCTGAAACAGAGGCTCCCGCCCTCCCCAAGCGTCCTGGGCAGCACCACACAGATGCTGTGTGCTGGTCCCCTGACCACACTCCAGCACCCAGCCCCCTTGCTCGCCTCACTCCTGAGATGGGGCCACCTTCCAGGTGTCACCAGCTGTGATGAGACCAGGGACCCAGCACCAGGGGCCTGTGAGAGCCCAGGGGGCTCTGGTCACACCTCCTGTATGCTCCTCCCCACAGCGCCCACCTCACTGCCACCCAGAGCTCAGGCCCAAGGGAAGGTGGAAAGAGGCTGAGGGACAGGCCGGGGTAGTGCACGGACTGCAGGCTGAGATGAGCAATTGAAGGACAGGTTTGCAAGGGGAAGAACAAACTGGGAACAGAGTCCTTGTCATTCCAGGGGATATTGCCACTCAGTCAGGAATTCTGGGTGCTGGGCCCAGCTCTCAGTGCAGAAAGCCTGGCAGGGAAGTGAGATGGTCACACTTGGTCCAGTGAGAGGTGGCGAGAAAAACCACCAGTGATGGAGACAGGAGGAGGTTTCTGAGCAGGAGAGCAGTAAGGGTTACACAGGGTGGGATAGGAGGGGTCAACAGGGCCACGGAGGTGTGAGCTGGGGTGATGGGAGGCGGTGGGTGAGGCAGAGTGCTGTCCAGGTGCTGGGCCCAGGGCGGGAGGAGGGAGATGGCAGGACACAGTCAAGATGTATTCAGGGGCCAGGCACGGTGGCTCATGCCTGTAATCCCAGCACTTTGGGAGACCAAGGTGGGTGTATGGCCTGAGGTCTAGAGTTAGAGACCAGCCTGGCCAACATGGCAAAAACCCATCTCTACAAACAAACAAACAAAAATTAGCCAGGTGTTGTGGCATAATCCCAGCCACTCGGGAGGCTGAGTCATGAAAAACACTTGAACCTGGGAGGCGGAGGTTGCAGTAAGGTGAGATCACGCCACTGCACTGCAGCCTGGGAGACAGAGCGAGACTCCATCTCAAAAAAAAAAAAAAAAAGATGTATGCGGGAGTCGTGGCTCTGGGAACACGGGCATAGAGGGACCAGAAGGATCAGGGGTGCCATGTGAGTGAAGGGGGGCTCCAAGAGAAGTGGGAGGAAGCCCAAAGCACGAGGACAGGAGTGACCTGGCCTGCTGGACCCCTCAGGGTCTTTGCTCTTTGAGGGCTCTGTCCTGTAAGCTGGGCAGCAGAAGGCCAGGATATGAGGGCACAGAGGCCCTGGGGGGATGCCCTGTGGGGAACCTGGGGAGAAGGTGGAGGGGAGTGGGGCAGAGATGGGGCCACTCCAGGAGTGTGCTGCGGAGTGAGAGGTAGAGCCAGCAGATGGGATACCGAGAGCTGTCTGATGCCCGCATGTTGCAACATCTGAACACACGGAGCTCCGCTGTCCCAGTAATGGCAGAATCTGGAGAACATAAGGGGATGTTGTCAGAGTGATCCACCTGGGGGACATGGAGGCCATGGATTTCACACATGACTCAGGTGTGGAGTTCTCCAGGCCGTGGGCCAGGCCCACTCAAGCCTGCCTCTGTGAACTGCAGCAGGCGCCCAGGCTTCTCTGGATGCCTGTCCCCAGCCATCCAGAGAGCCTGCAAGGACCACCACCAACAGGCTCATTCATACCCACAGGGAGGGGGAAACAGAAGACCCCAGAAGAACAGGGGGTGATGCTTGTCGTGGTGAGGGTATGGAGTCATTGAGGGAAAAGTAAATTCAGTCAAGCGGTCTTTTAAGTTTAGGGAAACTACACATTTTTAAAAGTTGTCCAGAGCCAGGAGCGGTGGCTCAAGCCTGTGATCCCAGCGCTTTGGGAGGCTGAGGCGGGTGGATCACAAGGTCGAGATCCAGACCATCCTAGCTAACACGGCGAAACCCCGTCCCTATTAAAAAAAATACAAAAAAAGAAAAATTAACCGGGCATGGTGGCAGGCGCCTATAGTCCCAGCTACTGGGGAGGCTGAGGCAGGAGAATGGCGGAACCCAGGAGGCGGAGCTTGCAGTGAGCCGAGTTTGCACCACTGCACTCCTGCCTGGGCGACAGACCGTGAACTCTGTCTCGAAAACAAAAAAGTTGTCCAGAGCATGTAAGATGATGACATTTGCTATGTGGAAGCCGTGAGTCTCACATGAGCTGTGCTGCCTGATGCAGGAACCACGAGCTATATATGGCTGGCATGGTCACTGCACTGCGTGTTATGCACAGCAGGTGCCAAGGGACTGGTACAAAAGTGAATACAGGGCATGGTGGCTCACGGCTATAATCCCAACACTGGGAGGCAGAGGCAGGAGAATCACTTGAGACCAGGAGTTCAAGACCAGCCTGGGCAACATAGCAAGATCCAGTCTCTACAAACAAAAGAACAAAAGTGAATGCAGTCCAGGCGCAGTGTCTCATACCTGTAATTTCAGCACTTCGGGAGGCTAAGGTGGGTGGATCACTTGAGTCCAGGAGTTTGAGACTGGCCTAGGAAGTATGGTGAAATCCCATCTCTATTTAAATAAAAAGGAAAAAAAAGTGATTGCAACATTTTATGAATAACTTATGTACTGATTACATGTTGAAATTATAATATGTTGGATATTTTGGGTTAATTGAAATATATTATTTGAATTAATTTCACTAGAAATTTAATTTTCTAGTGGTTACCAGAAAATTTTAAATTGTGGCTGGGGGCGTTGGCTGATGCCTGTAATCCTAGCACTTTGGGAGGCTGAGGCTGGTGGATCACCTGAGGTCGGGAGTTTGAGACCAGCCTGACCAACATGGTGAAACCCTGTCTCTACTAAAAACACAAAATTAGCCAGGCGTGGTGGCGCATGCCTGTAGTCCCAGCTACTTGGGAGGGTAAGGCAGGAGAATCGCTTGAGCCTGGGAGGCAGAGGTTGTGGTGAGTGGAGATTGCACCATTGCACTCCAGCCTGGACAACAAAAGCAAAACTCCGTCTCAAAAAATAAAAATAAATAAAGAATTGCATGTGTGGCTCACACCCCTGGCTCGGGGTTGCTGAAGGCGTGTCGTGAATGTGCTGGAGCAGCACTGTCCGACGGGAGCATTAGGTGAGCCACAGACTAACGGGTCTGCTGTGCAGCCCCCCGCCCCGCTGGTGAGACACCACTGTTGATGCCACCTGCCCTGGCTGTGGCTGCTTCTCAAGCAGGGCCAATGGTGGTTTCCTTCCCTCTCAGTTCTCTCACCTCACCTCTGCCCGTTTTCCTTCCTAACATAAATGTTGGTCAGCCCATGTCGCCGCAAGGTCGCGCTGCCACTACAAAACCAGAAAGGCCACCCTTGGGGACCAGCAAGAAGGGACAGATCCTCATTCCCCAGCCAGCTCTGCCCAGATGGGAAACGGTAGGGAGCCAGGCTCGCATAGGCCACACCAAAGGTAAATGGCAGAGGACGTCCCACCTTGGTCTGGCCCACTCCGCAGTTTCAGGGATTCCCCAGATCATGGGAGGCTGACAGGCAGCTGCATTTTGGGGTTTGCTTCGTTAGGGGCTCACAGAATGCGGAGTGGCCACCAGCTGGTTTCAGAGTAGCAGGAGCACTGACCTTGAAGAGAATGAGCCAGGCTGTTTTTGGTTTTGTTGTTTTTTTATTTTTATATTTTTAAGTTTTGTTAATCTAATTTTTTTGTTTTTAGAGGTAGTCTCCATCCCTCCCTCCCTCCCTGCAGTGGTGCAATCATGGCTCACTGCAGCCTCAAACTCCTGGGTTCAAGTGATCCTCCCACCTCAGCCTCCTGAGTAACTGGAACTACAGGTGCAGGCCACCACACACGGCTTTTGTTTGTCTTTTTTTGGGGGGGAGGTTAGAGATAGGGTCTCACTTTTTTGCCCAGGCTGGTCTTGAACTCTTGGCCTCAAGGGATCCTCCTGCCTCAGCCTCCCAAACCACTGGGATTACAGCGTGAAGTCTGTTTTAACGTTCAGTGGACATTGACTATTTTTGGTTCATAGGAGGACCCTCCAGGGACCAGGCCTGGGGGTATCAGTCACCCCAACCTCCCACCCCAACCTGCAGCCACACTTGGTTCAACCCCACTGTCCAACCCGTCTGACTCAGTAGCCCCTCCAAGGGAGCAGAGCTAAAAAAGCTGGTTTTCCCACTGCAAGACACTGTAGGCCATTCCCTTCTGGGCCTCCTCATCCTTCATAAAGTGGGGAGGCTTGAACAGGGCTCCCCACTAACCCCAAGAGCACATGATTGTTGAAGGGTTCCAGAATTGTTTTCTTTTCTTTCTTTCTTTCTTTCTTTTTGTGTGTGTGTGTGTGTGTGTGAGCAACAAGGCTGTTTATTTCGTATTTCCCAGAATTGTTTTCTTAATATCCATTATGGCTTAAAGTTATGTTGGTTTCATATTTCCAGGGTTTGTCAGCCCTGTCAGATTTAAAGATAAGCATTATTAGTCAGGTGTGGCCACATGCTTGCAGTCCCAGCTACTGCTTGAGGCCATGACTTCAAGGCTGCACTGAACTGTGATTGCATCACTGCACTCCAGCTCAGGTGACAGAGCAAGACTCAGTCTCTAGGCCTGGCGCGGTGGCTCACGCCTGTATTCCCAACACTTTGAGAGGCCAAGGCAGGCAGATCATGGGGTCAGGAGTTCGAGACCATGGTGAAACCCCGTCTCTACCAAAAATACAAAAAAAAAAAATTAGCCGGGCACAGTGGCGAGCACCTGTAGTCCCAGCTACTCAGGAGGCTGAGACAGGAGAATGGCGTGAACCCGGGAGGCGGAGCTTGTAGTGAACCGAGATGGTGCCACTGCACTCCAGCCTGGGAGACAGAGCGAGACTCGTCTCAAAACAAAACAAAACAAAATAAAAAAAGACTCAGTCTCTAAAAACCAAAAAAAAAAAAAAATTTTAAACCCTTATTGGCCAGGCACTGTGGCTCACGCCTGTAATCCCAGCACTTTAGGAGGCTGAGGTGGGTGGATCATAAGGTCAGGAGATCGAGGCCATCCTGGCTAACACGGTGAAACCCCATCTCTACTAAAAATACAAAAAAATTTAGCCAGGTGTGGTGGCAGGCACCTGTAGTCCCAGCTACTTGGGAGGCTGAGGCAGGAGAATGGTGTGAATCTGGAAGGCGGAGCTTGCAGTGAGCCGAGATCACACCACTGTACTCCAGCCTGGGTGACAGAGCAAGACTCCATCTCAAAAAAAAAAAAAAAAAACTTCTTTCCTCCTTTCTGTTTCCCTCTCATGCTTGTTTCCAAAAGGGACCGAGTCATTACTGAGGGGAAGAGAGGAAGTTCAGATGGCACCAAGCTGAAAGGAAGCTAGCTCTGAGTTAGGCCCAGGTCTGCAGGCTGCCCTGCCGTGTGCTGTGGGGAGGTGGGAGTTAGTCACCCTGAGAGCACGTGGGCACCTAAACACCACGGCTACAGACGATCTGACTCTGTCTGGCCTGGCCCGCAGAGGGACTGTGGCCTCAGAGGAGGATGCTGGCCCATTGTGGGAGCTGCTGCAGGGTGGTGGGGCCCATCTGCTCATGGGAGACGGTCCAGTCAGTGGAGACTAAAATAATGGCAGTTTGTACCAAAGGAAATACATAGTGGCCATTCTCTGCCTTGTGCCTTTTTCACGAGTCACTGGTAGACTGAGGTGGCCAAACTTCACCCACCACATGCTTCTGGCTGCGCCCCTCCTTGGTTCTGGGCAATCCTGACTCCATCTTTCTTGAGTTGAGTGTGCCAAGCTGACAGAGTTCCAAGCATGACACCACCATAACCTTCATCACTCACTGAGCAGCAAAGATCTCATTCTCTGAAGAAGAACTCCCCAGAAACTCTCACAAGAAGGTTGTCCTATCCCTGCAGGGGTTTGGGGAGAATTTTGTTTTCAGTATTGGCGTGGAAAGGGAGCTGGAGTGACCTCTGGAGTAGCCAAGATCCATGGCGTCTCAGACACAGGAGCCTCCACTTGTTCAAGGTGACAAATGGTGAAACAGAAATGTCCTGATGGATCCCTAAAACACCTGGTTACATCTTTTCTCCAAGAGCGCGGTTTCCCGTTGCCGGCTATTTGACTAAACTTGGTAAGAGGCCAGGGAAGAACCAGGATTGAGGCTGGGTGTTCTGTTGGCTGAACTGTCAGCTGGTGTCACCCCAAAAGTGGTGGCAGGAGAGCTCCCACAAGGGACTGCTCCAGACCTTCCACTTGGGTGACCGAGAGCCAGTTGGGATGAGAGCCAGTGGGATTCCCAACGCAGAAGCATTTAACACCAGGGTGGTCAGTCCAAAGCATTTGTTAGGAGAACTTCCATACTCACAGGGCTGCAGTGTGGCCTCACGAGGGACAGCCAGGAAGGAGGTTTCTGCCTAGGCATGCTGCAGTGTGGGGGCGGGGTGTGGAATTTATATGAGGGTGCAAGGAATTTGGCTGGGGGGGGGACCAGTTTCCACATGCTTAGCAACATGTCAGATCTTTCAGTGTTTCAGGCAACAAACAACATGTTTATCAGTGTCTGGTAAGAAGCAAGGCCCCAGCTAGGGTTCTAGCCTGCAGGGGGAACATGCAGCTGACCAGGTCACAGAGCAGTCAAGGCACATTCTTGGTCAGGACAAAGGAAAAGGTGGGGGGACAAAATGGAGGACACATGCCCTGGTTACAGCCCATGGGACAGACCGGGCTGGAGCAGAGGAGAGCCCTGGCCAAGGCACTCCACATCAGGGTCTGTGACCCCACGGGCAAGCCGTCTATGCAGGCACATTTGTGCCTTGGAGGGTCCTCTCAGTCTTGCTGATGCCGACAACATCAAGCCCAGGGAAATCCATCCATCAAAATAAAGCTCTGGCCCAAGTGTGGTTGCAGATCTTCCTATCTTCACAAAAAAAGAGTAAGCAAATGACAAATCAAGGGAAATCTGAACTGGTGGTCTTCATCTGAGACTCTCTGGTGGTCAGAGGGACACAAGCATTCAGACCACAGCAGGAACCCAGTCATGAAATCCAGTAGCTAAACCTAAAAGCAAGAGCCTTGACCACTGTTTGCAGAACACTGGGGTCGGTAGGAAACAATGTGAGAACTTCCAAAATCAAAGTCGGAAACCCGATTCCAGTACTTGGTGACTGCGGTGTTTCTTGCCTGTCACCGTCTGAGGCAGCTCAGATGTACAGTTCAGCGTGAACACACCTAGAGGGTGAAGCGGCAAGTCCCTGCTGCTGCTGGCACCATCAGGGCAGACCAGGTTCCTTGTCCAGGCCAGGTATGGACCAGCCACGCTTACCCTTCCCTAAATAAACCCCTGGCCAAAGGCTTCTGGGGCATGACCTGCCTTTGGCGGTTCTGAGCCTCAGGACTCGGGACTGATACAGGGCCTTCAGCTTGAAGTGGCTTTGAGGGAAATGTGCAGACACAAACGTTGCTCAAGGAGCACAGTTCCGTAGGTGCTGCAGTTACAGGGCTCGCTCGTTCCTATTGGTTGTGCTTTGTGTCTCCTCAGGGAGAAACAAAGGCAGCACCTCCCTCAGGGGAGCGGTAGCCCTGTTGGAATGCAGCGGCCGCAAAGGATCCAGCCAGGGGACACCCTGCCAGCCCAGCGCTACCAGGCTGCCCACATGGGGCAGGCCTGGGAAGAGCCCTATGCGGGGCAGCACCTAGGATGGGCCCGAGACGTGTCAGACCACTGTCCCCAGCAAAGGCTACATGTTGTCTCCTTCAGTTGATAATAAGCCTTTCTGAGACGCAGAAGGTCCGGGTCACATGTTCTCTGCTGTTTTTTGATGATATTATGGCACAAACTTACAATGAGGTTTTTGTGCAGGTCCTGGTTGTGCCACAGCTGAACTAACCAGGTCACTTCACCGTGAGTCAACTTCCCGGAGCTGACTTTGGTTCTGAAAAAAAATACCTGGATTCCCAGGTCTTCTATAAACAGACGTCAACATGCTTCACTTGAAGTGCGAGGTTTTCTACCAAGACAGCTGACAGTGCTGAGGGGCAAGGTGACCGCGTGTGTGCCTAGAGGGCAAACGCTGCCTTCCACATTACCGTGGAGCAGTGGGGGTCAGGATGGGTGTGTTGTGACCTTCTGTGGGTCACAAATACTGTGGAGAACTCAGTAACACTCCTTCCCCCTTCTAAAATGTCCTGACCTTACACATTTGACCCACAGCTTTAGGGATTTCATGGACAAGCCCCATTCACATACCTCAGATTTAAACACTCTACTTCTAGGCTCTTCTTTTTAGCCAGCACATCCCATTAATAGACAAGCCCCAGAAAGTGCAAATTCAGTTGAAACCCTGACTTAGCTTTCCTAGAATTGAGGAAACCTATCCACTGAACGCTTGGCTTGGAAAAACACTGTTTCCCCTGGGTCAAGTACTTCCATGGCAGCTCCTTAAGGACATACACTCGTGCTGCACCCCAACCCCGTGCCAGCAGGGCAGGCTGGGACCCCACTGACTGTCCACGCAGGCTCTGGGGTCCCACCTGCTCCTGTAGGCAGAGCCAAGCAGCACGACACACAGAGGTCTTGGTTTTGTAGAGAAACTTTAATTGCAAACAGCTTGAAAGCAGCCATGGTGGGGGTGGCAGGAGAGAGTCCACCGCACCCTCCCCTCGCTATTCTTCACCTTCTTCAGCCTCCGCTTCCACGGAATCCACACCCACCTCTTCATAATCCCCCAGAGCTGCCAGGTCCTTTTTTTTTTTTTTTTTTTTTTTGAGGCGGAGTCTCGCTCTGTCGCCCAGGCTGGAGTGCAGTGGCCGGATCTCAGCTCACTGCAAGCTCCACCTCCCGGGTTTACGCCATTCTCCTGCCTCAGCCTCCCGAATAGCTGGGACTACAGGCGCCCGCCACCTCGCCCAGCTAGTTTTTATATTTTTAGTAGAGACGGGGTTTCACCGTGTTAGCCAGGATGGTCTCGATCTCCTGACCTCGCGATCCGCCCGTCTCGGCCTCCCAAAGTGCTGGGATTACAGGCTTGAGCCACCGCGCCCGGCCCGCCAGGTCCTTTTGAGCCTCAGAGGATTCCCCGTCCGCCATGCCTTCCCCCGTGTACCAGTGCACAAAGGCCTGCCTGGCATACATGAGACCAAACTTATGGTCTAGACAGGCCTAGGCCTTGGTGATGGCTATGATGTTACTTAGCATGCACATGGCGCATTGCAACTTGGCCAGATTTCCCCCAGGGACCACCGTCAGGGGCTGGTAGTTAATGCCCACCTGCCAGAGAAGGGAAAGAAAGCAGTCCATGAAGCTTGTAACAAACCTAGAAAAGGTGGCTACTTTTCCTCACACAGAAGACACCCTGTAGGTGACCAGGAGAATGCTCAGTTCACCCCACAAACCTCACTAAGCCCTTCTCTGTGCCAGGCAGGGTGACGGTTCCAGACAAGGAGTAAAGAGAAAGGAGCCTTGAGGTGGCCACCCTGGCAGGGTCCCAAGCTGCCTGAAGGGCTGTGTCCTAGCAACTGTGACATGTGATAGGTGCCCAGGTGAAGACTGTCTTCCCTCTGAAAATGTACCCTGCCTGTCCTCCTTATAGATTATTTACTCCAGAGGGTTTTACAAGATAGTCATGAAATTCCATAGCTAAACTTGTTCCACCCAGATAGATTCTGAGTACACAACTGTGATACCACGGGGAAGGTCATACCCCATGCTGTCCCACCAAACAAGCCGCTGTGAAATATGCAAAGGTGACAGGTCAAAGATCACTTGAATGAAGCTACCGCAGCAGCAAGAGTAGTCCGTGTGCTTGCTAGAGTAGGAAGTGACATGCCACCACACCTGGGAACCAAAAGAGAAGCATTCCAAGTTTCAGAACTTGGGAATAACACGTCCTGAGTAGTGCATGGGGTCAACTAGAGCAGTGGTCAACAAACCCGTTCTATAAATGACAAGATCATACAAATTCTAGGCCTTACAGGCACATGGGCTCTGTCACACCTACCCCACTCTGAGGCTGGACAGCAAAATCGATCTGCAATGAAGGGGTGTGGTGACTGTGTTCAGACAAAACCTTACTTACAAAATTAGGTGGCTAGTCCAGCAGCCACGCTAACCCCTGAAGGAGAGGAAGAGAAGCCCAGAGTAGCAATTCCCAGTCAGAGCTGACTGCAGTGGTCTCCCCAGAGGCAGTGGGTGTCTGAGCCAGAGGAGGCAGGGAAAGCAAAGCAGAGGACCCACAGGTCTGATAGAGGAAGAGGCGACAGGATTTAGTCACCAACTCCTGGAAAAGCTGAAAGGGGACCACAAGCTTTCTTCCATGTGTCAGTGGAAGGTGGCGACAGATTTTCTGTCTGAGGCAAACACAGGCCACAACTACTAGGCTTCCCAAAAGAGAAATAAAGACGGTGCTGTTTTCATCAAAAAAGATTCTTGATAGTCTCTCTTTAAATCAAACACTCCAAAGGACATTTACATTGGATATAATTTCTACAGACATTCTGACTGTGCCTTCACGGTCAACAACGAAGCCACCTACGACATATGTCGGCACAACGTGGACATACTTACATGAAGTAGGACTTAGTGAGAGCAGTTTACAACGATGCCCAAGTTAAAATACATACACCATCCACATGATTCCCCAAAATGCCCATAAAATTTCTACTAAGTTCAACCTATCTTTTTCACACAAATTCTGCTATCCAAGCAAGGGACACCAAAATCATCCAAAAAATACCTTAGTCTTAAAAAAACACAAAAACTTCACCACATATATATAGTGTGATGACTCACAAAGGAAGTTCAAAAGACACCACTGAATTAATTATCACTCTGGTTCACTGATTGATGCCCACGAGCCTAGCCCATGGAACAGGGGCAGGTGACAGTTCCAGACAAGCAAAGGATGCGGGCCTTCACAGGCAGCATTATTCTGCAGGTCTGCTGCTTCCCGACAGCACAAGGACTCCACCTCACCCAGTCCTACCTTACATCCAGTCGGACACCAACCCACAAACTGGTTAGTGCGCTTGCTCTTGATGGTGGCGACAGCTGCACTGACATCTTTGGAGACCACATCCCCGTGGTACAACATGCAGTAGGCCATGTACTTGCTGTGGCGAGGATCACAGCGACCATCCGATTGGCTGGCTCGAAGCAGGCATTGGCGATCTCGGCCACGGACAGCTGCTCGTGGTAGGCCTTCTTGGCTGAGATGACTGGGGCATAGTTGGCCAGGGGGAGGTGGATATGGGGATACAGCACCAGGTTGATTTGGAATTCTGTCAGATCCACATTCAGGGCCCCATCAAATCACAGGGAGGCCGTGATGGAGGACACGATCTGCCCAATCAGATGACTGAGGTTGGTGTATGTGGGACACTCGATGTCCAGGTTGTACCGACATGCCATAGGTGGCTCTGCCGTCGACCATGAAGGCACAGTCAGAATGTTCCATGGTCGTGTAGGTGGTCAGGATGGAGTGTAGGGCTCCACCATGGCCGTGGAGACCTGGGGGAGCTGGGGAAATGGCAAATTCTAGCTTGGACTTCTTCCCATAGTCCACCGAGAGCCACTCCATGAGCAGAGATGCGAACCCAGAGCCAGTGCCGCCCCCAAAGCTGTGGAAGATGAGGAAGCCCTGCAGTCCGGTGCACAGATCCACCTGAGAGAAACCAGACAATGTGAGCCAATGCCCGTGGGAGCCACACCACCAACCTCCACCAAGCCAGGGCCACTTCTCTTTGCCTCTGAGAGTGGATATGGATTCAGACTATCCATAATGAACACGCATCACACTTTGAAGCAAAGAAAAGCAGACAATACAGATCTATGCACAAATCACTACGCACACTTCATAGTAAGACGTTGCAGACTCAGTCGGACTCAAGATGCTGCTCTAAGTGTTGCGAAAATGACCTTCCCTTCACCATCCAAGGCCTGTTCTCCCGTGCAGGACAACGTCCACATGAAGCCTTCTCCTTACCAGTTTGTGGATCTGGTCCAGGACCAAGTCTCCTTGCCGATGGTGTAATGGCCTCTGGAGTAATTACTGGCTGCATCTTCCTTGTCAGTGATCAGCTGCTCCGGGTCGAAGAGCTGCCTGTAGGTCCCTGTGCGCACTTCATCTACAAAGAGACCACATGTGCTGTGAGCTTTTAAGGCCTACTGTACACCAAGGTGGACACGTTCCAGGACTGTTCACTTCTACAAAGTACATGCTGTTCAAAGTACATGAGCTACATGTTGTAGGTCAACAGTGGCAGTGTCTGGTAGAAAATGTCTCTGTGTGGGGCCAGGCATGGTGGCTCACGCCTGTAATCCCAGCACCGTGGGAGGCCGAGGCGGGAGGATCACAAAGTCAGAAGATCGAGAGGCCAACATAGGGAAACTCCATCTCTGCTAGCTCTTAAAAGGGTAGAATAACAAACTAAAATAGAAGGGAGAAGGTAAATAGAAGGGAGAAGGCTGAGTGAGGTGACTGACACCGGTAATCCCAGCGCTTTGGAAAGCCAAGGTGGGAGGATTGCTGGGGCCCAGGAGTTCTGCAGTGAGCTGTGATTGTGCCACTGCATTCCAGCCTGAGTAACAGAGTTCTTAAAAAAAAAAAAAAAAGTTTATTATTGCTACATTTAAGACGTCAGCCCTGGAGCGGAGATTTGAGTTGCTTTAAATATACACTGTTAATTAGCAGCAGTTACAAAATGCTGTTTTATGTTAGTTTTTATGTTATTTTGTTTTATTTTATTTATTTATTTATTTTTGAGACACAGTCTTGCTCAGTGGCAGGATCTCAGCTGACTGCAACCTCTGCCTCCCGGGTTCAAGCGATTCTCCTGTCTCAAGCTCCTGAGTAGCTGGAAAAGGCACGTGCCACCACAACTGGCTAATTTTTATATTTTTAGTAGAGACTGGGTTTCACCATGTTGGTCAGGCTGGTCTCGAGCTCCTGACCTCCTGATCCACCTTCCTCGACCTCCCAAAGTGTTGGGATTACAGGCGTGAGCCACCGTGCCCAGACTATTTTATTATTTTTTGAGACAGGGTCTCACTCTGTTGCCCAGGCTGGAGTGCAGTGGTGAGATCATGGCTCACTGCAGCCTTGAACCTCCTTAGGCTCAGGTGATCCTCTCATCTCAGCCTCCCATATAGCTGGGACTACAGGCATGTGCCACCATGCCCAGTTAATTTTTTGTATCTTTTGTAGATACAGGGTTTCGCCATGTTGTCAGGGTTGGTCTCAAACCCCTGGGCTCACGTGACCTGCCTGCTTCAGCCTCCCAAAGTGCTGTGATTACAGGCGTGAGTCACCATGTCGAGCCTGATTCATTCATTCTTTTTTTTTTTTCTTTTTTTGAGATAGAGTTTCGCTCTTTTTGCCCACGCTGGAGTGCAATGGTGCGACATCTTGGCTCACCTCAACCTCCACCTCCCGGGTTCAAGCGATTTTCCTGCCTCAGCCTCCTGAGTAGCTGGGATTACAGGCATGCAACACCATGCCTGGCTAATTGTTGTATTTTTAGTAGAGACAGGGTTTCTCCATGTTGGTCAGGCTGGTCTTGAACTCCCGACCTCAGGTGATCCACCTGCCTCGGCCTCCCAAAGTGCTGGGATTACAGGCGTGAGCCACCGCGCCGGGCCATTCATTCATTTTCTTTTTTTTTGAGATGGAGTCTCGCTCTGTCGCCCAGGCTGGAGTGCAGTGGCCGGATCTCAGCTCACTGCAAGCTCCGCCTCTCGGGTTTACGCCATTCTCCTGCCTCAGCCTCTTGAGTAGCTGGGACTACAGGCGCCCGCCACCTCACCTGGCTAGCTTTTTCTATTTTTTAGTAGAGACGGGGTTTCACTGTGTTAGCCAGGATGGTCTCGAACTCCTGACCTCGTAATCCGCTCGTCTCTGCCTCCCAAAGTGCTGGGATTACAGGCTTGAACCACCGCGCCCGGCCATTCATTCTTTTTTTTTTTTTTTGAGACGGAGTCTCGCTCTGTCACCCAGGCTAGAGCGCAGTGGCCGGATCTCAGCTCACTGCAAGCTCCGCCTCCCGGATTGACGCCATTCTCCTGCCTCAGCCTCCCGAGTAGCTGGGACTACAGGCGCCCGCCACCTCGCCCGGCTAGGTTTTTGTATTTTTTTTTTAAGTAGAGACGGGGTTTCACTGTGTTAGCCAGGATGGTCTCGATCTCCTGACCTCGTGATCCACCCGTCTCGGCCTCCCAAAGTGCTGGGATTACAGGCTTGAGCCACCGCACCCGGCCCCGGCCATTCATTCTTAAAGATAGTCTTTACTTTCTTGAATATCCACTGTGTATTCGCTTCTGGGAAAGCACAGGAGGAGACATGCAGGCTTACCCCTAGCTCATCACTGGAATGCAGCACCCCATTCTGGCTTCTCCCCAGAGGGTGGTCAAGCAGACCCTTAACTTTCCCTCCTAAGAAGACAGCAGGGAAGAGAGAGGAAGCTCCTCCAGTGGAATGAGACACATGAGGTCCGGAGTTGGGCCTTTTCTGTGGGCTTTGGGGACCTCTGAACAGTGCAATCAGGTCTGCCCTTAGAAGGGTGCTTTGGCGCAAGGAGAGGCAGGGAGGGAGTTCTGCAGAGGGCCACGGAAACCAGAGGAGGCCACTGCCCCCACTGCCCCTTCTCCCCAGGAGGGTGAATCATTCCGTATTAGTCAGCTCCAGGTGCCATAAAAAAATACCATCGACAGAGCAGCTTAAACAACAGACATTTATTTTCTCTCAGTTCTGGAGGCTAGAAGTCCCAGAAGCCTCTCTTCCCGGCTTGCACGCAGCCACCTTCGCACCATGTCCTCCCACGGGGTGGGGGGAGGTAGCACCCAAGCTCTCTGTCCCCCAGGCTGGAGTGCGGTGGCCGGATCTCAGCTCACTGCAAGCTCCGCCTCCCGGGTTTACGCCATTCTCCTGCCTCAGCCTCCTGAGTAGCTGGGACTACAGGCGCCCGCCACCTCGCCCAGCTAGTTTTTTGTATTTTTTTTAGTAGAGACGGGGTTTCACCATGTTCGCCAGGATGGTCTCGATCTCCTGACCTCGTGATCCGCCCGTCTTGGCCTCCCAAAGTGCTGGGATTACAGGCTTGAGCCACTGCGCCCGGCGCTCTCTGGTCTCTTATAAGGACACTAATCCTGTTGGATCAAGGCCCACCCTTATGCCCTCACTTAATCTTCATCATCTCCTTATAGGCCCTTGCCCCAAATACAGTCACACTGGGGACTAGAGCCTCAGCGTCTAATATTGAGGGGGATACCATTCAGTCCACAGCCCTCCCCTTCCTCAGAGCTCCAACCACATCATGCACAGAACTCAACTGTAGCCTGCATCACACGGTGCTCTTCAGTAGAGGTATGCATTGCGCAGTGACTAGGATACATTCTCAGAAATGCATCATCAGGCAATTTCGTTGATGGGAGAACATCATAGAATATGCTTAGACCAGCCTAGATGGTGCGGCCTACTGCACACCTAGGCCATATGGTACAGCATATTGCTCCTCGGCTACAGACCTGTACAGTAAGGATTTGTGTATCTAAACACAGAAAAGCTATGGGAAAAATATGGTATTAGAATCTTAGGGGACCACTGTCGTATATGCTGTCTGTCGTTGACCAAAACATTATGATATGCCACGTGACTGCCGTATTTGTTTTTCTGATTATAAAAGTAACACATATTCCCAGTAGAAAGTGTGGAAAATCGCTGGGCACGGTGGCTTATGCCTGTAATCCCAGCACTTTGGGGGGCTGAGGCAGGCGGATCACAAGGTCAGGAGATCAAGACCATCCTGGCTAACACGGTGAAACCCCATCTCTACTAAAAATACAAAAAATTAGCTGGGCGTGGTGGTGAGTGCCTGTAGTCCCAGCTACTCCGGGAGGCTGAGGCAGGAGAATGGCGTGAACTCGGGAGGCAGAGTTTGCAGTGAGCCGAGATCGCGCCACTGCACTCCAGCCTGGGCGACAGAGCGAGACTCCGCCTCAAAAAAAAAAAAAAGTATGGAAAATCTAAAAACAAAAAGAACATAAAATCATTCAAAAACCTGCAGCTTACAGATAAACATTATTAATATTTCAGTTGGGCTTTTTTGGTCTTTTTTTCTTGTGTGTATATATTCATACTTTCATTTATTTATTTATTTATTTTTGAGACAGACTCTCACTCTGTCACCCAGGCTCAAGTGCAGTGACACAATTTCGGCTCACTGCAACCTCCACCTCCCAGGTTCAAGTGATTCTTGTGCCTCAGCCTCCAGAGTAGCTACATCATATTTGTACTTTTTTAATACCACTAGGTTCAACCAGTATATTTTTTGCAACAGCTTTCTTGAGATGTAATTCACATGCCACATAAATAACCCTTTAAAATGTAAAATTGAGTGGTTTTTAGCATACGCATAGAGTTGCACATCACCACAATAAATTTTAGAACATTTTTATCACCCCCTTGCAAAGAAATTCATATCCTTTAGCTGTCAACCTCCAATCCCTCTGTTTCTCTACGTCTAGGCAACTTATCATCTACTCTCGGTCTCTATAGATTTGCGTACTCTGGATGTTTCATATAAATGCAATCATGTAACATGTGGGCTTGTGACTGGCTTCTTTCATTTAGCATCATGTTTCCTAGTTTCATCCATTTTTAGCATGTTTCAGTACTTTTCCTTCTTTTCGAAACAGTTTTATTGAGACGCCATTCACATGCCATACCGTTCATTCCTTTAAAGTATATATAATTCAATTGCCTTTAGAATACGCAGTTATGTAGCCATCACCACAATACATTTTTAGAACATTTTTATCACCTCCAATTCCTTTTTATTGCCAAATAATATTCCATTGTATGGATATACCACATTGTATTTATCCACTGGTGGGCATTTTTACTCTTAGAATATTATAAATAATGTTGTTATGGATATTCGTGCACAAGTTCTTGCGGGGACATATGTTTTCATTTCTTGTAAGTACCTAGGAATGGAATTAATGGGCTATATGGTAATTATATGATTAAGCTTTTGAGGAACTGTCAGATAATCCACGTGATTGATTGATTTTAAAGACAGGGTCTTATTGTATTGCCCCAGTTGGTCTCCAACTCCTGAGCTCAAGCAATCCTCCTACCTCAGCCTCTGAATGGCTGGGACTACAGGCAAGTACCACTGCACCCAGCTGCCATGTGATTTTTTTCCTCCTAATTTTCTCAGTTAACATTAATCATGTACATTTTCATGAATTGTTAAGCGTCCTTTGAGCATGTGGCTTTTAACATTTGCAGAGTTCCAAATTTTAGTTGGCCAATCCCGTTATTGGGGACACTTCCGATTTTCATCATGATAAACAGCATTTCCACGGGCTTTTTTTTTTTTAAGACAGATTTGTGCTCTTATTGCCCAGGCTGGAGTGCAGTGGTGACAACTGCAACCTCCACCTCCAGGATTCAAGCGATTCTCCTGCCTCAGCCTCCCGAGTAGCAGGGATTACAGGTGTGTGCCATCACGCCTGGCTAATTTTGTATTTTTAGTAGAGCTGGGGTTTCACCATGTTGGTCAAGCTGGTCTCGAACTCCTGACCTCAATGATCCACCCACCTTGGCCTCCCAAAGTGCTGGGATTACAGGTGTGAGCCACTGTGCCCAGCCCCATGAGCATCTTTAGGCACCAATCTTTTATTTAGGCATCTCTGGTTATTTCTCTAAAGCACATTAGTCAAATAATTGTATAAAAGGGCACAGGCAGTTTTGAGGCTCTCAGTGCATAATGATAAATTGCCTTCCAAAAAGTCTGTGCCCGTTTGCATTCTCAAAAGTACAGTGTGTACCCCCTCCTTATATTTTAATAGTTTCCTGAGGTCACCAGAACATGAACATGGGGAAGGCAGGGACTTGCTTGGGCATCTTGGATACCACACCCAGGTCAATGTGCAGTACTTAGTAGAGGTTTGTGTGACATGAATGAGTGAGAGCACATGAAAGCCCAGATGAGTGCAGGGTCCGTGGGGCACAGCGGAGAGTACAGGTGTGTGAGCACCGTGAAGGCCAGCTCCATAGGACTTAGCACACTGCTGACGTGGGGACTCAGTGTAGACACAAGTGGCAACAAGGCCTCGTGAGTCAAAGAGCTCCTCACACTGGAGGTCAAAGCAACTGATTGGAGATGAGGAAGCCGCACTCCAAGGTCACTTAGAGACAGACGCTGGCAGGGCTGGTCTGAAGACTGGCAGCAACTCCTTTTTATACTCCACTCTGCAAGCACCAGTCTTTATGCAGAGCTCTGGAAGAATTCCCTTCACTGAGCTAGCAAGGCCATCAAACTCTGCGTTCACCTGGATATCCTGAGGAGACACCCATTACAAGGATGAACTTTATTACTATCTGAGAACTTGACCATTTTTCACTCACACACACAAGGTCTCAGAGAAGCTCCTTCGGGCGGCTTCTCCCCTGTGGATGACAATCTCATACCCGCAAACTAGTAAGATCCAGGAGAGAAGGGGACAATGGGGCACGTTTAAAGTCCTGCTGTATTTATTTATTTAGAAATGGGATGGTACTCTGTCACCAGGCTGGAGTGCAGTGGCTCCATCATAGCTCACTTCATCCCTAAGCTCCTGGACTCGAGCTATCCTCTCGCTTAAGCCTCCAGAATAGCGGGGACTACAGGTGCCCACCACCATGCCCGGCTATGCTGTGTTTCCAGATCTAGGGGCTGGTTACATAGACACCTATGCCGTTTGTGAAAATTCTCCAAGCTCTATGCTTAATCTTTGTGCATTTTTCAGCATAAATGTTGTTCCTCAATCAAAAAACCAAGGGGTTGTTAGAACAGAACTGGCACTGATTAAGTCCTTCTCTGTGCAAGGCCTTTCCCTCAGGTCTGTCATCTCAGCTGAAGTTCATGATGGCCTTGGGGGGTAAACGTTAGCCCCATTTCACAAAAACACAAGTCTGAGCCCAGGGAAAGATTTTCCTTGAACTATAAGTCTTCAAAACTATTTCCCTCAAAGCCCAGAATAAAATCTGCGCTAGTCAGATTATACTAGTGATAACAGATAACAACAGTTAAGGAATAGAAAATAGAATATTCGATTCAGGCTAATTGTTTTTCTTTGTGTTTTTGTTTTGTTTATTTGTTTTTGAGATGGAGCCTCGCTCTGTCACGCAGGCTGGAGTGCAATGAAACGGTCTCGGCTCACTGCAACCTCTGCTTTCTGGTTCAAGCGATTCTCCTGCCTCAGCCTCCTGAGTAGCTGAGGTTACAGGGGGGTACCACCACATCCAGCTTACAACACAGAGTTTCACTCTTGTTGCCCAGGCTGGAGTGCAATGGTGCAATCTTAGCTCCCTGCAACCTCCGCTTCCTGAGTTCAAGTGATTTTCCAGCCTCAGCCTCCCGAGTAGCTGGGATTACAAGTGCATACCACTATGCCTGGCTAATTTTTGTATTTTTAGTAGAGACAGGGTTTCACCATGTTGGCCAGGCTGATCTCGAACTCCTGACCTCAGGTGATCTGCCTGCCTTGGCCTCCCAAAGTTCTGGGATTACAGGCATGAGTCACCAACTCTGGCCACATTTTTGTATTATTAGTAAAGACAGGTTTTGCCATGTTGGCCAGGGTGGTCTCGAACTCCTGACCTCAGGTGATCCACCTGCCTTGGCCTCCCGAGGTCCTGGGATTATAAGCTTGAACCATCATGCCCAGCCCAGGCTAGTTATTGATTGATTGTTTACGATTCTTTGACTCAGAATCTTGTCCAGGATCCCACATTGATAGACACAGGATTTGGTCCCAAACCTGAACTGATTCCAAAGCCCATGGCATTCCCATGAGACTAGAGGCTTCTGATAATGACCATACATTGTGTCAAGTAAGTATATATTTGGGTAGGATAATGCCATATGTCATTCTATTTCTTTTAGAATGACAGATCCAGGGCTGACAGGAATTCTCAGAGCAGCAGGCACATGGTTAAGGCAAGAACAGGCCGTTAGAAGGAAACGGTAAGGATGTTTGACGTCGGTTGTCCCAAACCTGAATAATCGAAACTACACACACACATTTCTGGAAAGGCTTTGACTCAAGTCTGGGTTGAAAAAAATCAGGGTTAGAATCAGCACTGATTTGTAACTCAACTTTTTTGTTTCCTTCTTTTTTTATATTTTTTGAGACAGAGTCTGGCTCTGTTGCCCAGGCTGGAGTACAGTGGCACAATCATAGCTCGCTGAAGCCACAAACTCCCGGGATCAAGTGATCCTCCTGCTTCAGTCTTCTGAGTACCCGAAACTACGGGTATGTGACACATGTCTGGCTAACTTTTTAAAAAGCTTTTTGTAGAGATGGGGATCTTGCTGTGTTGCCCAGGATAGTCTTGAACTCTGGGCTTTAAGGGATCCTCCCACCTCAGCCTCCCAAGGTGCTGAGATTATAGGTGTGAGCCACCTCACCAGGCACTTTTCCTACATTAAAAATCAAAATTTACCGGCCGGGCGTGGTGGCTCAAGCCTGTAATCCCGGCACTTTGGGAGGCTGAGACGGGCGGATCACGAGGTCAGGAGATTGAGACAATCCTAGCTAACCCGGTGAAACCCCGTCTCTACTAAAAATACAAAAAACTAGCCGGGTGAGGTGGCGGGCGCCTGTAGTCCCAGCTACTCGGGAGGCTGAGGCAGGAGAATGGCGTCAACCCGGGAGGCGGAGCTTGCAGTGAGCCGAGATCCGGACACTGCACTTCAGCCTGGGCGACAGAGCGAGACTCCGTCTCAAAAAAAAAAAAAAAAATCAAAATTTACCAGGCTCAATGGCTCATGTCTGTAATCCCAGCACTTGGGAGGCCAAGGTGGTTGGATCGCCTGAGGTCAGGAGTTCAAGACCAGCCTGGCCAACCTGGTGAAACCCCATCTCTACTAAAAAAAATACAAAAAAAAAAAAAAAAATTAAGCCGGGCATGGTGACATACGCCTGTAATCCCAGCTACTTGGGAGGCTGAGGCAGGAGAATTGCCTGAACCTGGGAGCTGGAAGTTGCAGAGAGCTGAGATAGCACCACTGCACTCTAGCCTGCGTGACAGAGTGAGACTCCATCTCAAAAAAAAAAAAAATCAAAATTGACCCAAGACATAAGAAACCACGGCACAAGGATCACTTGAGTTCAGAAGTTTGAAACCAGCCTGGGCAACATAGCAAGCGCCCATCTCTAAAAAGAAATTAGCCAGGTATGGTGACCTGTGCCTGTACTTCCAGCTACTTGGCGAGCTTAGACAGGAGGACCACTTGAGCCAAGGAATTTGAGACTGTAGTGAG
The DNA here is from genome assembly GCF_009764315.1 of Trachypithecus francoisi. Taxonomy (NCBI): domain Eukaryota; kingdom Metazoa; phylum Chordata; class Mammalia; order Primates; family Cercopithecidae; genus Trachypithecus; species Trachypithecus francoisi. The sequence continues at coordinate 39,995,268 of NW_022681459.1, read as the reverse complement.
CTATGATCACACCACTGCACTGCAGCTGGGTGATAGAGTGAGACCCTGACTCAAAAAAAGTGGCAGAATTGAATGAAAAGGGATCCTAATCTCTCTCACAGCCACTCAAGTGAACCTTCCAGCACCACAGTCTACCTGCAGACAGTCGGGGGAGGGGCAGAGGGCAGCCTTGCAGGTGCAACTGCAGATCTAAACCTCAGTGGATAGGGAGCATCGTGCCCAGACCTCCACTTATCCTCTCTCAGCCAATGAAGAACCCAGGCAGAGGCCCCAGGCAAGATCCCGCAGAACCACCAGTCCAGAGGGGGCAGAGCCGAGTGGCACCATGCCTGCATTCAGGTCCCTACTGCAACTCTGCCTCTGCCACGCCGTGTGTCTGGGCAGGGCTCTTGATTTCTCTGACCCTCACTTTCTTCTTCTAAAATGATGATACCTCACAGGGCTGTTGGGAGGATCAGAAACGAGGTTTATAAAATTCTCTTACTGAGAAATCCAGCAGCTCCAGGGCAGAGGCTGGATTGTCCTGGACAGACTTGAGGAGACCAAAGCAGCCTTCACTTCGCATGGGATTCCTGGACACCTAAGAAACACGCACACAAAGCTGCGAGAAGCCGGATCTAGGGAGGCCAGAGAGCAATGTGAAAGGGAAGGAGGGGCTCCTCATCTCTGAGGACACAGCTACTATGGCCACACTGTCTCAGCTCAGAAGGTGTCTCCATCAGACAGTCAGACAGAATGTTCTGGTGCGGCTGCTGGGCCAGAGAAGGGAGGAAGGGAGAGGCCTCTGACTGATACAGACACACAAGACACACTCTTGCCTTTAAGAACTTGCCTGCTGGGGAGAGGGGAGGGAAAGGAAGCATCATGAAATGTGGTGTGATCAGCGCAGTGAGTATGCACCAGCTGCCCTGGGAGGGAAAGGCTGGGAGGGGAGGTGTATCTGGGTAGGGCTCAGCTGAGCTTCCCAGGTGAGGTGGCTGTAGCTGGACATTTCAGCAAGAACAGCAGAGGAACAAAGGCAGGGGTGAAAAATAGTACCGTGTGTGTGTGTGTGTGTGTGTGTGTGTGTGTGTACTCCGAGCTTGGGGTGAGAGAGCACTGAACTTGGAAGAGAGGGGCTGGCAGAGCCCAGATCCCCTATGACATGCTATGTTACTTTTTTTTTTTTTTAAGACACAGTCATGCTCTGTCGCCCAGCCTGGAGTGCAGGGGTGAGATCTCAGCTCGCTGCAACCTCCGCCTACTGGGTTCAAAGGATCCTCCTGCCTCAGCCTCCAGAGTAGCTGGGATTATAGGTGTGCGCCACCACATCTGGCTAATTTTTTACGTTTTCAGTAGAGACAGGGTTTCACCATGTTGGTCAATCTGGGCTCAAACTCCTGACCTCAGGCGCCTGCTTCAGCCTCTTGAAGTTCTGGGACTATTGGCATGAGCCACCACACCCAGTTCCCCATGACAAAATGCACTCGAAGCTTGGGTTTATCCAGAGGGGATAAAACTCCAACAGTTTTCAGGCAGGGCATGTTTCTGGTTTAGAAAGGTCACTGGGTAGCAGGTGGGAAGGAAGGACTGTAGCCAGGAACCCTGCAAGTTCACAGAAGCTGAGAGGGGAATTCAGAAGAGGGAGGAGTCAGCAGGGTGAGCCCCTGCAGAGGGTGGGAGGGAGGGTGTGGAAAAGGGAGGGGCAAGCAGGCTCTGGGCCCCAGCTGGTGACTTGGGAAGAAGGAGACCCCACCAGGAGGCGGCCCTTAGAGGTGGGTGATGCATTCAGGTTGGACTCTCACATTCCCACGCGACTTTGGGACATTTAGAAGACTGTCTAGGAGGTGACTGGAAACGCAGGTCTACGGTTCAGAGAGGTCCGGGTTCCTGTGGGGCAGGGAGCAGGGGAGGAGAGCTATGGGAGAAGCCCAGGGAAGGCTGGGGTGGGGAGCTGAGGGTGGACAGAGCTGGGTGTCCATACCCAGCTGGCAATGCTGTCCCCCAGCACGTACCTGCTGTGGGCACAGTGGTCCCCTGGGGACCTGCTCCCCAATCGCCTCCCTCCTGTGTCTGTCTTCTGCTCTCTGTCTTGCTCAGCACTCCCTCCCCACCTGCAAACCCAGGGGAAGGACCCCAGCTGGAAACACCAGGCCTCAGGTCAGCCTGAGCAGCGGCCAGCGCAACACCTGGGTGGGGCCTGGGTCCCAGCAAGGCCAGAGGAAAGGCAGGGGAGAAGATGAGGGAGACACAAGGGGTGCCCAGCCACCTTCAGCAGAGTAGCACCCCAGCCCACAGAGGAGGAAGGGCAGCAAGAAGATGTGGGAGAGAAGCTGGGAGGGAGGAAGGGGAGAAGAGGAGGGCCAGGCCCCAGATGCAGGGTGAGTGGCAAGGGAGCGAGCCAGCCTGTGTGCACCTGCCCGCTGCCCCTGGGTGGGAGCTGTGGGGGAGGGATCTGTGTGCACTGGTACAGGGCAGGTCTGTGCTGGGGTCTCAGTCATCAGGCTGGCACTCACTACAAGAATCCTCAGTGTCTGGTTGACCCGGAGACCCAGGCCCAGGCTCAGGGCTCCCATCGCAGAGATGCGGTTGTTGCTGCAACAAAGACAACAGATACATGCCTTGTGCAACCTTCCAAGCAGCCGTGCAGAGCCCACTGCCCCAGGGTGCCCACTGGAGTTGCCATTGCAGCCACCAGGTTGGGTCTCTCATTCCAGCCCTCCACTCACCGCAGGAACCCTGGACAGGTCAACAGGTAAAAGGTGGAGATGACACCGTTCAGAGGGATCACGCAGCAAACACGCCTAAAGCGTCCCTGTCCTGGTGGACACCAGCTGCCGCTCCCTGGCCCTCTGAGCTCTGCAAGTGCTCCCACGTGTTCTGCCCGAGCTGGCATCTCATGCCTATCACCATGACAACGCCTGTTCCAGAAAATCACCTAGCTTCTGTCCAAGGCCTCTCCTCCTCCTGCTGTTCCCAAACTCCAGGGCTCAGCACCACCCTGGACCACTTTGTCTCCGGAGCCAGTCCCACTTCCCTTTCACTTCTCAGACCCCAGCTCTGGCTGCACCTCCATTTTCAGCCTCTGTGGCTGCCCCTAGTCTTAGCTCCTCCCATGGGGAGGAAAGTTGGGCAGGATTGAGTGGGGCCTTCTCGCCCACAGGGAGCTGCCCCTGGGAAGGGTCTCAGTCACAGCAGCCCATGACCTCCCTGGCCTCTGGCCCATGACCTCCCTGGCATCCACCTCTTTTCTTCCTTCTGGGCTTGTGCCTCCTGGCTAGGCTGGGACACTGCCTGGCCTGGAGGAGCCCCTCACACAGGGCATGCTCCAGTAGCCACGTGCTGAGCAAAACAGGCACTGGGGCCCACTTGTCAGGGTCCTGCCTTGCCCCATCCAGACTAGGCTAATTTTTCTCCCTCTGTTGCTCAGGCTGCAATGCAGCGACATGATGACAGCTCACTGCAGCCTGAACTCCTGAATCCTAGACTCAAGCAATCCTCCTGCCTCAGCCTCCCAAGTACCAGGAATGATAGGTGTATGCCACCGGAAATGGACAATTTTTAGATTTTGCGTAGAAATGGAGTCATGCTATGTTGCCTAGCCTGGTCTCAAAATCCTGTCCTTAATGGATCCTCCCACCTCAGCCTTCCGAAGTCCTAGGATTACAGGTGTGAGCCACAGAATCTGGCCTTGGCTCATCTGCAAGGGAGGAAAGCTTGCATGGAGCACCCGCCATGCACCAGGCTCTGCGGGAGATGCTTTATACACCGTGTGCAATTTGCAGCCATCTGCCTGTGCTGTAGGAATCACAGGTCTCTATGTAATAGTGAGGAACTCCCCATGACTGTAATTCCAGCACTTTGGGAGGCTGAGGCGGGAAGACTGCTTCAGCCCAAGAGTTCAAGGCCAGCAGGAGACTGTCTCTACAAAAAAGAAAAAATTAGCCAGGCTTGGTGACATACTCTTGTGGTCCCAGCTACTTGGGAGGCTGAGGTGGCGGGATTGCTTGAGCCTGGAAGGTCAAGGCTGCAGTGAGCCATGATCACATCACTGCACTCTAGCCTGGGCAGTAAAGCAAGATGCTGTTTTAAATCAATACATAAAATTATAAACTCCAGCGATAAGGATGATAGAGCTGCTCTGGGACTGTGGCTCAAGCCCCGTCACAGGTAGACCGTGTGGATCAGCAGCAAGATCATGGAGCCCACGATTCCTGGAGTGTCCCCACAGGGATCCTCACCTCATGTTGAGTTCCTCCAACACGTTGTTGGCCTTGAGAGCCTCACCCACTGCAGAGGCTCCAGGATCCCCAAAGCCATTGTATGAGATGTCTAGAACTTTCAGGAAGATGTTTGCCTAGAATACCGAAGAGTGAAGTCATGAGACCCCGTCTGACAGTGGAGCAAGCCAGGGTGCCACAGCCTCAGAGACCAGGAGTACTGAGGAGCAAAGATAAGGGATAAAGGGCAGAAGGCGAGAGGCTCCAAGGAAGGGTCAGGAAAGTGCCATGCAGACCCCCCGGTGGCTACAGATTGGATGATGGCGGTCAACAGAGCCCAGTGGCCCAGAGCACAACAGGAAAGGACCGGTGTAGACGTGAATGGCCCTCAGAGAGACTGGCAGGGATGTGTGCAGAGCAGCAGCAGGCCCCAGAAACATTGAACGGACTCCACACCCACTTAATGGCTCTAGAGGGCAGGGATCCCAAGATCCAGTGAACAGCTGTTGGATGAAACCTGCCCAGGGTACTGTGATGGGAAGAACGGTAGGTGCTCCGGCAAGACAGAATGTGTCATGCCACCTTGTGGGGCAGGACCCCAAGGTCAGCCCCTGTATCAGGGCAAGACAGCAGCTGCCATGGCCTGAGGAGGACTCCACAGGGTATCTGGCACTAGGGACATTGCAGGCACCTTGTACCACCCTAGCACCAGCTTGAGCCGCCCATTCTCGAGCCCTATGAGCCACAACATGGAAGGGAACGGTGGGTGTTTGAGAGGCTGTGCTGGCATCCAAGGGTGCAAGGTCTTATCTCAGGAAACCACCTGCCTATGCCCAACAGTGAGCATGTGTCACCAGACTGCACAGATGTCCCTTCCCAGCTGGGTGTCTGTGGTGTCTAGGGAAGGTGCAAGACATTCAACAGTGACCCTTCAGGAAATGATATGACAGTGAACACAGCGTATTGTGGTCACTAAGTGAAGCCAGGAAAATTAAAATCACCTAAAGAAACAGTCTTTAAGCTCTGCTTAAAAGATCCAAGGTTCGGCCGGGCACGGTGGCTCACGCCTGTAGTCCCAGCACTTTGGGAGGCCGAGGCGGGTGGATCACGAGGTCACGAGTTAGAGACCATCCTGGCTAACATGGTGATAACCCCGTCTCTACTAAAAATACAAAAAAATTAGCTGGGCGTGGTGGCGGGCGCCTGTAGTCCCAGCTACTAGGGAGACTGAGGCAGGAGAATGGCATGAACCCGGGAGGCAGAGCTTGCAGTGAGCTGAGATAGTGCCACTGCACTCCAGCCTGGGAGACAGAGCAAGACTCTGTCTCAAAAAAAAAAAAAAGATCCAAGGTTCATTTCCGAAGAGCTGCAGAGACAGGGAGCTGGCCCCTGGGAGACAGGCACCAGCAGACAGGTTGCAGGGATGACTAGGTGGGGGCTTCATACCTCCAGTCCCCTGGCAAATGCCACAGCTCCTGGGCCTCGGAGGTGATTCCAGCTCACGTTAAGTTCGGTGAGTCCAGTGTTTTCTGCCAGGGCTGGTCCGAGTGTCTCCCCTTCAGAAACACCAAGAGAGACCTTCTGACTCACTCTCTTCACTCCTTCAAAAGATCGCACTGATGCCCACTGTGTGCTGAGCCTCTGCTGGGCAGGAGGGTCACAGACATGAAACTGACATGGGCCTGCCATGCCTTAAGGAACTCACATTTCATGGGGAAAATACAAATACAAATGTATGGGATGTGAGCTATTCATTTAGACTGCAAAGAGGGAGGCATGGGAACAGAGTGGTGGCTAACCTGTCTTGCGGACAGTCAGGAAAGAGGACAGAGGAGATAACTCAGGACTGAGGAATTCCTGACGGGCTTGTGCATGCACAGTGGGGAGGAGGCACAGGAAAGTGCAAATGGCAGAGGCACCTGTGGAAATGCATGCAGGCTTGGAGCTGGGGCTGGGGAGGGGGAAGCCAGTGAGGTGAGGAAGGAGTAACAGGCACTTGAGAGATGCTGAGGGGCCTTGAGTGCCAAGCTAAGGGGCTTAGGCAGCACATACAAGTGGCAAGGAGTCAGGGAGGGCCTTAAGAAGCGATGAGGCTGGACTAGCATTTCAGCAAGTGGCAGGTGTCCAGGATAGACTGGGCTGGGTGGGGGCAGAGGCAAAAGGCTGGGGGACCAGGTAGAAGGCTGGTGCCATAGGGTAGGCACGAGGTGACAGGGCTGGCACAGCTGTGATACAGAGGAGATGGGGGTGGTAGAGAAAGGAAGGTGAAAGCCAGGCAGTGGTGTGTGCCTGTGGTCCCAGCGACTTGGGAGGCTGAGGCAGGAGAATTTCTTGAGGCCAGGAGTTCAAGACCAGCCTGGACAAAAAAGGGAGACCTGGAAATGAAGGCGGAGCAACATGGCCGAACAGAACCCTCCAGCAGTCATCCCACAACCCTCACAGAACACCAAAGAGAACATGTGGGGAAAAGGAAGAGAGATTAGACTGTTACTGTGCCTATGTAGAAAGAAGTAGACATAAGAAACTCCATTTTGTTCTGTACTAAGAGAAATTCTTCTGCCTTGAGATGCTGTTAATCTGTAACCCTACCCCCAACCCTGTGCTTGCAGAGACATGTGCTGTGTTGATTCAAGGTTTAATGGATTTAGGGCTGTGCAGGATGTGCTTTGTTAAAGAAGTGCTTGAAGGCAGTATGCTTGTTAAAAGTCATCACCATTCTCTAACGTCAGGTACCCAGGGACACAATACACTGCGGAAGGGAAGGCCGCAGGGACCACTGCCAAGGAAAGCCAGGTGTTGTCCCAGGTTTTCCCCCATGCGATAGCCTGAGATATGGCCTCCTGGGAAGGGAAAGACCTGACCTTAAAGGGCCTGTGCCTCTTTGCAGTTGAGAAAAGAGGAAGGCATCTGTCCCCTGCTCATCCCTGGGAATAGAATGTCTCCGTGTAAAACCCAATTGTATGTTCTATTTACTGAGATAGGAGAAAACTGCCTTAGGGCCAGAGGTGAGCCCTGCTAGTGGCAATACTGCTCTTTAATGCACTGAGATGTTTGTGTACTCCCACATCAAAGCACAGCACCTTTCCTTAAACTTATTTATCACACAAACATCTTTGCTCACATGTGCTGACCCTCTCCCCACTATTATCCTATTGTCCTGCCACATTCCCCTCTCCCAGATGGTAGAGATAATGATCAATCAATACTGAGGGAACTCAGAGACCAGTGCCAGCTGGTGGGCAGGGATCCTCCCTATGCTGAGTGCAGGTCCCCTGGGCCCACTGTTCTTTCTCTATGTGTCTTTTTTTTTTTTTTTTGAGACGGAGTCTTGCTCTGTCGCCCTGGCTGGAGTGCAGTGGCCGGATCTCAGCTCACTGCAAGCTCCGCCTCCCGGGTTTACACCATTCTCCTGCCTCAGCCTCCCGAGTAGCTGGGACTACAGGCGCCCGCCACCTCGCCCGGCTAGTTTTTTTTTTTTTTTTTTTTGTATTTTTTTTTAGTAGAGACGGGGTTATCACCATGTTAGCCAGGATGGTCTCGATCTCCTGACCTTGTGATCCGCCCGTCTCGGCCTCCCAAAGTGCTGGGATTACAGGCTTGAGCCACCGCGCCCGGCCTCTCTATGTGTCTTATTGTCTCTGTGTCTTATTTCTTTTCTCAGTCTCTCGTCCCACCTGAAGAGAAACACCCACAGGTGTGGAGGGGCTGGCCCCCTTCACAAACATTTATATACATAAGAAAGCACCTGCATAAGACCCAGAAACCAGCTGCACATCACAGTACCTGCTTTTAACATCATAACAGGGAAACAGGCACTAAAGAGGAAAGAAAGATAGTCTTTTTGTTGTTGGTTTTTTTGTTGTTTTTTTTTTTTGAGACAGAGTCTCACTCTGTCGTCCAGGCTGGAGTGCAGTGGCACGATCTCGGCTCACTGCAAGCTCCGCCTCCCGGGTTCACGCCATTCTCCTGCCTCAGCCTCCTGAGTAGCTGGGACTCCAGGCGCCCGCCACCGCGCCCGGCTAATTTTTTGTATTTTTAGTAGAGACGGGGTTTCATCGTGGTCTCGATCTCCTGACCTTGTGATCCGCCCGCCTCAGCCTCCCAAAGTGCTGGGATTACAGGCGTGAGCCACCGCGCCCGGCTTTGTTGTTGTTAAGACATGGTCTCACTCTGTTGCCCAACCTGGAGTGCAGCGGGACAATCACGGCTCACTGCAGCTTTGGCATCCTGGGCTCAAGCAATTCTCCTACCTCAGCCTCCTGACTGAGACTACAGGCACAGGCCACCACTTGGGGCTTTTTTTGTTTTTTGTTTTTTGTTTTTTTTTTTGAAACAGAGTCTCACTCTGTCACCCAGGGCTAATTTTTTAAATTATTTGTTATCACCACTGGGGCTCCCTATGTTGCCCAGTTTGGTTTCGAACTCCTGGCCTCAAGCAATCTTGGCCCCTCAACCTCCCAAAGTGTTGGCATTACAGATAGCCACAGTGCCCTGCCAAGCCTCACTTTTAATTTCACTGACTTCTTGCAATCATTTTCTTAGAAGGCAAACTGGCTCTCTGGCAGTTACATGCCAGGGCCAATTCTCACAGGCCAAGGCTGATGTCACCCCACTTGCTCTAAGCTGCTTGAGACAGAGAAGTGCTTCTGAAAAGACAATTCTCAGCCAGGCGCAGTGGCTCATGACTAATCCCAGCACTTTAGGAGCCTGAGGTGGGCGGATCACAAGGTCAGGGGTTCGAGACCAGCCTGACCAACATGGTGAAACCCCATCTCTACTAAAAATACAAAAATTAGTCGGGTATAGTCACGCGCGCCTGTAATCCCAGCTACTCAGGAGGCAGGAGAATTGCTTGAACATGGGAGGTGGAGGTTGCAGTGAGCAGAGATCACACCATTGCACTCCAGCCTAGGTGACACAGTGAGACTCCACTCCGTCTCAAAGGAAAAAAAAAACGGTTTTTGTTCTTTTGAAAATGTTCCTGGGGCAACCATTAACATGCAGATTCACCGGCATTCCCCTAAGAGTTTGGTTCAGCAGGTCCAGGGCCAGCATCTGCATGCCTAACCCAGGGTCCCAGGTGATCCTTACTATTATCAGACCATTTGAGGAGAGGCAGGTAGAAGTACATATTCCTGGCAAGGCAGATAGCTCCTGCATATGCTCAGGGGCATGACAGTGATGAGATCAAGGAATCCCAACATGTCTGCTACCTCACTTGGAACAAAATCTTCACCCTTTTTGCCACAGCCTGTAGCCCTGCAGCCCCCTCTGCCCTCTCCACCCCACAGCCTGGCCACGCTTCCCTGGCTGCCTAGCCTAGTCACACTGCTGTCTGCCAGTCTGCGAAACAGGCCCGCATGCTCACTGTTCCTCTGCTTGAAATGCTCTCCCTCTGATCTTGCCAAGGCTGACTCCTTCCCACTCTGCACATTTCAGCTTAAATGTCACCTCACAGAGGCCTCCCCAGCCACCTCTTTAAAGCAGGGGGTCCCCATTCTTCTCTAGAAGCAGAAACTATTTGTTTCTTCTGAGAATGATGTTGTCAACACTGTTCCTTGAGGCCAGGAACTTGGTTTGTTCAAGGTGGATCCCTGGTGGCTAAGTCAGTATGCAGCACATACAGCAGTGGGCAATGAGATATTTGTGGAAGGAATGAAGAGTTCTGTGTGGCGGGAGTGGAAGAGGAGTGGGGCAAGGTGGGGTGTGGGGAGCCGGAGCCAGAGCACATGCTCCCTGGTGATGTGCAGTGCGGTCCTGCCAACCTCCACCCACCCCTGTCCCAGGAAGCTGAGTTTTTATGGCCCATGGTGCCCTGGGCAGGTGTTACCTGCTTGCTCATTCAGCTGGTTATAGCTCAGGTCCAGGGACTTCAGGTCTGTGTGGGCCAGCAGGAGTTCAGCAAGGTACTGGGCCGCCTGCTCCTCCAGGCCATTCCCTGACAGCTGTATCTTCTGCATGGCCCGGTTGATGGTGAAAGCAGCACAGAGGGCCTGGGCTCCTGCCACTCCCAGCTGGTTCTCCGACAGGTCTACATCTGGGGGATGGAGCCACTCCTCAGCCAGTGGGATGCAAAGCCAGGCACCCCCCTACACACCCTCCTCCCTCTTCTACCATCCCCCAAACCTCCAGGTCTGAGGCAGAGGAAGGCACCTTACAGGTTACTGTTCTGGGGTTGCATGGTGGCTCTGGCTCCCAATGGCTGGGTCCCCTCTGCCCCTGACGTCCCCCTCCCTGTGTGTCCACGAGCTTCTGTGTCAAGTGGTTAAAACCGCCTACCTCTTGGTACTGTAGAGACTGCTGTGGTGGGGGATAGCCACCCCGTCAATGACTGTGTCTGGCAGTGATATCACCACGTACTTCAGAAGCCCTCACAGCCCCACTGCCAGGATTGGCAATAATAGCCCAGGTGGCCATGCATGGAGCACTTACATGGGTCACACACTCTGCTGACCACTTCAGGAGTGCGTTTCACTTCATGCTCACCACAGCCCCAAGCTCATAAGATATTGTGGGGGCCATTTCACAGATTGGAAACTGAGCTGCTTTCATAAGTCACCCTGTTTTCTCAGTGGCAGAGCCAGCATTTGGATTCAGCTCCAATGAACTCACACCTTGCCCACCCCTTTCTTGAACTTCCCAGTCTGCAACTCTCTGTGTTGCAGGACTTTCCACCCTGCATTCAGGCACTGGGAGTCTCTTATGTGCAGGGCAGGGCAGGAGAATGGGTGCCAGCTAGCAAGGAAGGAGAGTGGTGGGGTGGGGTGGGTGAGGAAGGGACTTGTATCCAGCATTGACTGTAAGCAGAGGGTTTAACTCCACCCCACATGCCCCCTCCTGTGATGAGGCCCCTCCTCTATCCACCAGCAACACCAGCAGGCCCCAGGTAACATGGCCCAGCTTTCAGGGATGGAGGCACATCCCTGAGGATAGGGAGGACTGACGCCTGCCCACCTGCCCCAGGCCCAGCACCTACCACGGATGCTGCTGCTCTTGCTCAGGGCATCTGCCAGGGCCTCTGCACCCGCCCCACAGAGCCCATTGTCCCAGAGTTCCAGCCGCTTGACATATGGATTGGAGCTCAACGAGGAAGCCAGAGCCCGGGCGCCCTGGGACAGACAAAGCAAACACACTGGCCACTATCCTGGCTCATGCTCCAGGGCTCAGCCCACTCCATGTCCCCGACCTGGAAAGTACCCCGCTTCCTACCTGCCTAAGGGACACCTGCTTCTCCTTTTAGGCCCCGCCCAGGTCTCCCCCTACTCCCACCTCTCCCAGATCCCCCAGTGGGTTAGAAGCTTGCAGGCTCCCCAACCCTTAATGCCATCTGTCATAGCCTCAATCCCATCTGTCTCCCAGATGTGGAGGGTAGGGCATGACTGGCACAGGCAGAAGCTGGTAAGTATAGGGGACAGACTCAAGGGCACTCTCATGGCTGTTGTCTCCTGGGGCCTCTCCCTGTAAGCCTGGACCCAGTGTCCTTCCAGTGGTACCTGGGGCCCCAGGCCACCATGCGGCAGGTTCAGCTCTGGGGTGCTCCCTTGGCACAGAAAGCAGAAGATGGGCACAATGCTATGGATCCGGCAGGACCTTAGGTAGAGGGTGTCCCCAACCAGTTCTCCAAGCCCATGGGTGCTTGGTAGGAGACAGCAGGATGAAGGTGAACCCCTGCATGGCTATAGCCACCTGCCTCCTCCCCTGCCCTGCATCACTACCTGGCCTATTGTTTGCCTCTAGAAGCACTGCTTCCTACACTCCTTGGGACCATTGCCTCCATGTGACAGATGGGAACATCCAGGCTAAGACAACGCAAATCTTTTCCTTAAAGTCATACAGCTGTCAAAAGAAAGCTGGACAACCTGGGCAACATAGCGAGATAAAAAATTATTTAAATTAGCCAGATGTGGTGGTTCCCTGTAGTCTCAGCGACTCAGGAGGCTGAGGCAGGAGGCTCACTGGAGTGCAGAGTTCAAAGCTGTAGTGTTGGCCGGGCGCGGTGGCTCAAGCCTGTAATCCCAGCACTTTGGGAGGCCGAGACGGGCGGATCACGAGGTCACAAGATCAAGACCATCCTGGCTAACACGGTGAAACCCCGTCTCTACTAAAAAATACAAAAAACTAGCCGGGCGAGGTGGCGGGCGCCTGTAGTCTCAGCTACTCAGGAGGCTGAGGCAGGAGAATGGCATGAACCCGGGAGGCGGAGCTTGCAGTGAGCTGAGATCTGGCCACTGCACTCCAGCCTGGGCGACAGAGCGAGACTCTGCCTCAAAAAAAAAAAAACAAAAAAAAAAACAAAGCTGCAGTGAGCTATGATCCTGCCACTGCACTGAAGCCTGGGTGACAGAGCAAGACCCTGGCTCTAATAAATAAATACATGAATAACGTACCACAGCTAGTGGTAGCCAATCCTGATAGAGTCAGGCCTCTGCCTATCTGATGCCGAATTGCACGCTGTGTCTTTTAACCTGGATTGCAGACCACAAATGTTTTGTAAACATTTTACGGGAGAAAAAACCGAAATAGTTCTAAATTCTATACATCCAGTAGCTTAGTTTTTCCTGTGGATTGGGAAAACCCAGCTCTAATTGCATTTCAGGGCGGGACAGCCCTCGGTGCACAGTCTGGCGGGATTTTGCATTTTAACCTCCTTCTGGAAGCGCCTTCTCATGGTAAAGTTAGTGATGCCGCCAGGAGCGCCGAGGGGAGGGCGAGGGGCTGGAGACGCCCCGCAGAGGGCTACGTGCCCTGCTGAACAGGGGTCTCCTGCCTCCTCGGCCTCAGCCCACCTCCCACAACCCCTGTGGGAGAAGCCTCCAAGGGGAGGAGGCGGGCCTGGCCCCTGCCCCGTGCACCTTCCGTCTCCGGGTCGGAGTCCGAATCGGCCTCGGGACCCTCCTTGGCCTCGGGGACCCCTGCAAGACGTCCGCAGGCCGCCGTCGCCTCTTCCTCCTGCTCTTCATCCTCCCCAGACCTCTCGCAGGAACCACTCATGGTTAAGCCCCTTTCGCAGCCTCAGACCCTCAGGCGAAGACCGCTTGCCGCCTCACCTAGAGCGCGGCCCGGGGATGTGGGCGGAGTCTGCGGCTGCGCTGACCAATCGAATGTGGCGTCCATCGACTGGCGTCCGCCACGGCAATTAGCGACGGGCTCCCTAGCGGCGGTCGCCCCGGCAACCAGGTGTTGTTAGTTGCCGTAGAAACCGTGGCTCGCCTCAGCTGAGGCTCCCCGCCTGAGAGGGTAAACTGCACGCGCCACGGGCCATGAACTAGCTTGGGCGCCTTGTGGGCATTTAGCCTCCCTGCCTCCCTAGGCGGTTCCAGCATCGCACCCCCTTTCATGGAATGGGAAACATGCCTGACTTCTGAGCTTGTGTTTTCTTCACTGCACTTGGGAGCAGCTTTTCAGGAGAGTCTGGGGAACCTCTCAGAGCCAGGTCACCCTCTCACTCTGTGGCTCTCAGTTCTCTTGCATGCGCTGGCCTTTGCATACGCTGTTCGTTCCCCTGGGAACCTCCATCCCCATCTTTGTCTGCTTATTCACTTCAGAATCTGCAAGGGTCGGCTCAGAAGTCACTTATTCCTGAAGCTTTACTCAGAGCCTTCCCGGGGCTCTTGCTGCCCTCAGGCCATCCTCTCACAGCACTGATAACAGCTGTCCTTCCCCATCCTCTCACCACCTCCACTCCCACCCCAGGAAGTGAGGCCAGAGGGCAGGGACAGAGCTGCTGCTGTTTTCTGTGTGCCAGGGCCCAGCAAAGGGAATGTAGGGAGGGTGGGACGTGCAGGGCAGCTGGGGTTAGGGACTGAGGGCTGGGTGTCGGAGGCTGGATCCTGCTTTAGTGGAAGTGTCCCTTTAACAGCGGCTGGCCTGGCCTGGCTCAGGCCCTGCTTTGCCTCCTGTTCAGCTGTGACTGCAGCTACCATGCTGACTCATGTGCCCGCAGCTAGCAAGAGCTGGCAGCATGGGCTCCCCAGGGGCTACGACAGGCTGGGGGCTTCTGGATTATAAGACGGAGAAGTATGTTATGACCAGGAACTGGCGGGTGGGCGCCCTGCAGAGGCTGCTGCAGCTTGGGATCGTGGTCTATGTGGTAGGGTAAGAGAGAAGAGCTTTTGGCCAGGCTGGAGGGGCAGGGGAAGAGGTGGGGGGTGGGGCTTGGTCCTGCTGGGTTGAAGTTGAGGGATGGGCTGTTTAGGGGCTGGAGGGGAAGGGGGCAGATTGGGATGGGGGCTGGGGGGAGGTAGGCGATATAAGACAGGAGAGCAAGAACAAGCTGTGTGTTTGTCCTGTGTGCCCACCTGCCTCTTTCCCAGTCCCTCCCCACAGCCCCACCCAGGGGGCACAAGACATCGTCCTTAACATCTGTGAGAGCTGGAGCAGTAGCCCCAGAGAGACCACCAGCTCTACCTCGGGTCAGGGGAGTCTAGAAGCTGGGAGCTGGGTCTAGTGAGGCTGGGGGTGGGTGCTGGCTGGGGAAGGTGATTGTCCGAGGGCACTGGCTCTCTGACGCATGGCTGGAGCTTCTGTCTCGTTCAGGGCGTCTGGAGTGGGAAGTGGGGCCAGAGAGGAGGTGGGGCCCTCGATGCTGGACTGGGAGCCTGTAGGGTGTGGGGAGAGAACTGAGCATGTAGGGCCCAGCTCTGCCCCTGTCACTACACGCTGGGGACACACCACACTGCCTAACTTCTCCTCCCCAGGTGGGCCCTCCTCGCCAAAAAAGGCTACCAGGACCGGGATCTTGACCCCCAGATTTCCATCACCAAACTCAAAGGGAAGTGGCCGACTTGGTGAAGCCGCCTCAGGTGGGGGCCCTGGTGCTGCAGACGGGGGCGTAAGTCCTTTCTCTGCTGACAGCTTGGACACCCGCCATGCAGCCAGTGTGTGCCAGAGAGAAGCATGTGATGCCAGAGGCAGCTGGGGGTTCTCAGGAAGGCCTTCACAGAGGAGTGGCGCCTGGACAGCGCTTTCAGGGATGTGTAGGAGGTTCCGGTAGAAAAAGGTACAGGTTGAGAAGCCAGGCCAGAGAAACTGCATTTCCGAAGGCTGCCAACAGAAAAGAAGGGAGTGTTTGAAACTAATGACTTGAGCTTGAGAGGGGTGAGGGGTGTGAGAGGGCTGGAACCGGAACTTCCTGTAGCCCTGCTCCCTGATGGGGGCACCTCTGTCAGGTGCTCCTCCTGCACCCTTCTCGGCTGCATTTTCCTCCTCCCTCCACCCAGCTTATCCACAGCCTTAACTTCCACCTCTGCTCTTCTGATACCCAGGGTGTATGCAGCCCCAGTGAACACCTGCCTAGAGCACAGCTGTCTTCCAGGTGCACACCCACATGTCCAAAGGTCAATTATTTCCCTCTCCTGGCATGGCCTCTGTGACATCCACTAGTTCCGAGGGCTGTGACATCCACTAGTTTAGTGCGGCAGCCAGACCCGTGACTCAGCCTCAACCCCTTCCTATCCCTTCCAACATGTTTCACTACTTGCCCATGCCACGCCTGCATGAGACTGTGAACTCCTAGAGGACCCTTAGATGCCCCTCTCACCCATTCCCTACTGCTCGGTGCACACCACTCAGTAGCCAGGCTGAACTTTCACACCAGGCATCCTCAGAGCCTGCAGCCCCTGCTTCTACTCTCAGGAGCCCCCCACCCCCCAATAATGGTGGCCACCCATCCCTCCTAATCCCAATGACTGCCTCTCTCAGCACCCTCTGCACAGCCCTCACCTTCCTTTCCTGGGCATGCATTCCCCAAATTCAGTGTTCTTGTGGGCAGCACTGGAGGGTCAGCCTCCCCTTCCAACGTCCTTAGCCACCCTTTGACCACAGGCAGAGCTTTCTGTCTTCTCACCTGTGCCCTGCCATGCCAGTGCTGCTGTGTGTGGTATGGGAGACTCACCTCCTTTCCATCCTGGGCAGGTGCCGGGCCCAACTCTCCCCTGGATCTTCAGTACTAGAAGCAGCAGGCTGTTGGAATATTCTGGTTGATGCCAGGCATGGTAGCTAGAGCCTATAATCCCAGCTACTTGGGAGGCTGAGGCAGGAAGATCTCTGGAGCCCAGGAGTTAGAGGATGCAGTAAGCGTTGATGACACCACTGCATTCCAGCCTGGATGAGTAAAGTGAAACTCTGTGCACCTGTAGTCCCAGCTACTCAGGAGGCTTAGGCAGGAGAATCCCTTGAACCCAGGAGGCAGAGGTTGCAGTGAACCGAGATCGTGCCACTGCACTCCAGCCTGTGTGACACAGTGAGACTCTGTCTCAAAAAAATAATAAATAAGAAAGAAAAGAAAAGATATTTTGGTTGAACAAATGAGAAAGAAACTTGTCTCAAGAGATGGACACAGGCACGAGGCTTCCCAGTCTCAAAAATGGCCAGAACCCTGCCAGCCTCCCATCTCTGCTTCAATCTGCCTTATGGGGGGACAGGGTTAATGACTGGACAGGGCCAACATCCCTTCCCTCATAAACCAGGCTGCCGGCTGCCGGCCTTTCTGGTCAATGCGAGCCCATCCAGGCCAACCTTAAGATTTGCCTCCTAGGGAGAAAACGTGTTCTTCTTGGTGACCAACTTCCTTATGACGCCAGCCCAAGTTCAGGGCAGATGCCCAGAGGTGAGTTTGTCCAGGATCCTCCCAGCAGGCCCCTCGTTCCTCCACCAGCCCCAGGTGGCCACCCGTGTTTCCCTTTCCCCTTCCCAGGTGGCTGAAGGCTCAGCATGTGCTTAGTGTCCCCCAGGCACTGGGCTACATCTTTGTGTGAACCATTTCATTCAGTCTTCACATATCCCCACAGGAATTCCTGTGATCCCCATTTCAGAGGCAAAGACTGAGGCTCAGTGAAGTTGAATCACTTTCTTAAGGCCTCCCAGCCTGTGGGTGACAGAAACCTGAGCTCTGGGCAGCAGCAGTTTCCATGAGGTGCCCAGGCCCTCCCATCCTGGTCCTGCCTCTGGGTACTCTCCAGGTTGTTAGTGTGACACCCAGAGCTGGGCACATGCTCAGGGAGGCTCCAATAGCAAGAATCAAGCAGTGGCATGATCATGGCTCTCTGCAGCCTCAAACTCCCAAGTGATCTTCCTACCTCACCCTCCAGAATAGCTGGGGCAACAAGCATAGGCTACCACACCCAGATAATTGTATTATTCTATGTAGTGATGGGGTCTCACTGTGTTGCCCAGGCTGCTCCCAAACTCCTGGACTCAATCAATCTTCCTCCCTCAGCCTCCCAAAGTGCTGAGATTACAGGTGTGAGCCACCAAGGCCAGCCCAGGACACTTTTCTTGAGAGACACAGGTATCTTTTGTTCCCGTGTAGTAAGAAACCAAAGTTGAATAAGCTTATACTTACGTTCAGCAATCAATGTTTCTGTATTATATCTTATTTGGAAGTGATCTAGATATTCAACAAATAACCATCTTTTAATTTAACTTAGTTTGACTTTAAGGTTTTAGATTACTGAAAAGATTTTGGATTTTGTGTGTGTGTGTGTGTGTGTGTGCTTTTGTCACCCAGGCTGGAGTGCAGTGGTGCAATCTCGGCTCACTGCAACCTCTGCCTCTTGGGTTCGAGCAATTCTCCTACCTCAGCCTCCTCAGTAACTGGGATTACAGGTGCCTGCCATCATGCCTGGCTAATTTTTGTATTTTTAGTAGAGTCGGGGTTTCGCCATGTTGGCCAGGTTGTTCTCAAACTCCTGACCTCAGGTGATCCATCCTCCTCGGCCTCCCAAAGTGTTGGGATTACAGGTATGAGCCACCTTGCCTGGCCAGAAATTATCATCATTATTATTGTCATTATTATTGAGACAAGGTCTCAATAATAGTGGGAGTTGGCTGGAGTGCAATAGCACAATCATGGCTCACTGCAGCCTTGAACTCCTGGAAATTATTTTTAAGTAGACACATTTTATAAAATGTAATCATTATTTAAATAGTATGTCTAGCAATGAGTCAGTCAAAAATAAAAATTAAAACAATAAAAAATTATTTATAGCTGGGCACAGTGGCTCCCGCCTGTAATCCCAGCACTCTGGGAGGCCAGGACAGGAGGACTGCTTGAGGCCCAGAATTTGGGACCAGCCTGGGCAACATAGCAAGACTCCACTCAACAAGAAAATTTTTCTAAAAATTAGCCAGGCATCGTGGTACACACCTATAATCCCAGCTACTCAGGATACTGAGGCAAGAGAAGTTCAGGGCTGCAGTTAGCTACGGTCCCACTACTATAGTTTAGCCTGGGCAACGAAGCAACACCCAGTCTCAAAAAATAATAATTATAACTTATTTACAAATTTTTTCCCACTTGCATTTATATAAGTTTAGTTTGTTTAACAATTAGATTTGAATTGTGAAAACTTCATGAAACATTAGACAAAGTTAGTTATTAAGTTTTATTTTGCTGGCAATTTTTTTGACATATATATATTAGGCAAATATCAAACATTATTGAAGTAAAGTATCTAAAATGTTAAACATTCAACACTTTTTTAAAATCTCATATGAGCATACTAGGGGTTGTTCTAGTTAATTCGTCAGACACTTTTTTTGTTTGTTTGTTTGCTTTTTTGAGACGGAGTCTGGCTCTGTCGCACAGGCCGGAATGCAATGGCATGATCTCGGCTCACTGCAACCTCCGCCTCCCAAGTGGTTCCAGTAATTCTCCAGCCTCAGCCCCCCAAGTAGCTGAAATTACAGGCGCATGCCACACCCAGCTAATTTTTTTTATATATGTATTTTTAGTAGAGACAGGGTTTCACCATGTTGGCCAGGCTGGTTTCGAACTCCTGATCTCAAGCAGTCCGCCCACCTTGACCTCCCAAAGTGCTAGGATTACAGGCTGAGCCACTGCGCCCAGCCCAATGCCTCAGATACTTAAGTTTTAAAGATATGATAAGATTTACACTTTCAAGGAACTAAGAAAGAATGTAGATTTTCTTCAAGAAGGAGTTTCAGAGCATATTTTTTGTTATCAGAGATCTAGGGTGATGTTTATGGTTTCTTTTTCCTAAGAGCACGATAGTTCAGCAGATTTTTTTGTGGTTTCGGCCTAAACATGGGAATGCCTGGAGCTGATGAGGTTTGATGACAGAGCCCCAGGAAGTAGGAGGAATTGTAAGGTACAGTGAAGCAAGCCTGGCTGCTCGTTCCCAGAACCTGTGTTAGGTCTATTTTCTGGCTATCAGTATTTACATGTCACCTGTATATCTTGGGCCTGGAAAACAGGCTAGGGTGCTTTCTGTGAATTTTACAGGAAAAGGGAAGATAAGTAGGCAGCTGGGCATTGAAAGGATATTTGGAGAAGTTTTAGGTCTAAAAGAAATTTGCTGAGGAGATAGGGCCAAGTTTTGAGGAGGGTAGGTTTAAGTCAGGGGCCCAGATATCTGAAAGATCTTCTGGGGGATCAGGGACAGGGACTTGGGGGTTGAGCAGAGCACAGGTGGATGGAGGAGGAGAATTTACAGAGGGTGCAGATTTTAACTTTTATTTTACATCTGATTTCTGTTCTTTAATGTGGAGGAAGATTAAAGGAAGTCTCTAAAGCTAACCATTATATTTCTTTTTTTTTTTTTTTTTTTGAGACGAAGTCTGGCTCTGTCACCCAGGCTGGAGTGCAATGGCGCCATCTTGGCTCACTGCAACCTCAGCCTCCCGGGTTCAAGCGATTCTTCTGCCTCAGCCTCCTGAGTAGCTGGGGCTACAAGCACCTGCCACCACGCCTGGCTAATTTTTGTATGTTTGGTAGAGATGGAGTTTCAACATTTTGGCCAGGATGGTTTCAATCTCTTGATCTCGTAATCCACCTGCCTTGGCCTCCCAAAGTGCTGGGATTACAGGCATGAGCCACCATGCCTGGCCTATATTTCTTTGTGTCTTCTTTTTAATTTGATCTTTCTCTAGTTACCAATAGGACCGTTGTTTAGGATGAAAGCACTCTTTTGTGTGTGTCGGGCGGGGGGCAGTTTAGAGATGGGGTCTCACTGTGTTGGCAACATCATAGTTCACTGCAGCCTCAACCTCCTGGGCTCAAGCGATCCTCCCACCTCAGTCTCCCACAATGTTGAGATTACAACACCCGGCTAGTAGCACTCTTTAAAATACTTTTAGACTGGGCACAGTGGCTCATGCCTGTAATCCCAGCACTTTGGGAGGCCGAGTCAGCAGTTCATGAGGTCAGGAGTTCAATACCAGCCTGGCCAACATGGTGAAACCCCATCTCTACTGCAAATACAAAAACTTAGCCAGGCATGTTGGCAGGCACCTGTAATCCCAGTCACTTGGGAGGCTGAGGCAGGAGAATCACTTGAATCCGGGAAAGAGAGGTTGCAGTGAGCCGAGACTATGCCACTGTACTCTAGCCTGGGCAACAGAGCAAGACTCTATCTCAAAAAAAAAAAAAAAAAAAAGCTTTTAGATTCAAAAGTCCAAATCTTCAATGTTATACCTACTTTAATTGTGACTCAAAACCAATAAGCCTTTTTATGGCTTAAAATCAGTATGCCTTTTCTGGCTCAACCGGAGACAGAGAAGAGCATCCCAAACAGGCTGGAAAAGATGCAATCCCCCCAAGATCCAAAGTATTTCTCAAGATAACCTAAGCAAGCAAATATCCTAATTGTTATCAAGGCAATGAGAGCTGAGACAAGTAGGACAAACTCCTCTGAGAGCTGAAACCGTTGGACAGAGACACTGTGTTTCTGATTCCTGGGCAGCTGGCTAGCAGCTTAACAACGACCTGTCCCCCCAACCCCCCCAGCTGGCAGAAACCAAAGAGAATATTTTCATTGGTCACAGAGCCATGTTCCCAAGACATAAAACAAGATATAATAAATCACACAAAAGACAGAGACATAGAAAACAAGCCTTATTTCTGGGAGGCTGTGAGTCAATAGCCACTATGTATGCAGAGCCAAATACCAAATTCAGAAGTGTGAAATCAAATAATTCTTTTTTTTTTTTTTTTTTTTTTGAGACAAGGTCTCCCTCTGTCACCCAGGCTGGAGTGCAGTGCTGCAATCGTGGCTCACTACAGCCTCAAACTCCCAGGATCAAGCAATCCTCCCGCCTCAGCCTCCTGAGTAGCTGGGACTACAGGCGCCTGCCACCATGCCAGGCTAATTTTTGTATATTTAGTAGAGACGGGGTTTCGCTGTGTTGGCCAGGCTGGTCTCAAACTCCTTTCTCAAGTTATCCAGCCACCTCGGCCTCCCAAAATGCTGGGATTACAGGAGTGAGCCACCGCCAAGCTGTTGGAACTTTACATTACTATGAGCCTCGGGAGGAATGTGGCCATGTGGCCTGAGGCATAGAGTGTGCAATTGCAACTTCTGCTTTTTCCTGTAAATGGTTGGAAATGACTGAGCAGCATCAGAGATAAGATGCCCTCAGACTTTGACTTCTTCTCACGGAATGTTGAAACAATTTTCCTTGGAATGTAGCAAGCTGTACTAATCGAATCTAACATACTGGATTTGTACACAAGATGTTGCAATCCTGCTGGCACTGTTTCTGTTTCTACCTTAGCTTCCCCACTTTGGAGCAATGACCCCAACCCTTTGGAAGCTGTTTCCTGGGTGTCCATGTCAAGCTTTGAACTAGAATAAAGATCATATTTCCTTTCTTTTTTCTTTTTCTTTCTTTCTTTTTTTTTTTTTTGAGACTAGGTCTCTGTCACCCAGACTGGAATGCAGTGATGCAATTATAGCTCACTGCAGCCTCAAAGTCCTGGGCTCAAGTGATCCTTTCACCTTGGCCTCCCAAAGTGCTAGGATTACAAGCATAAGCCAACGTGCCTAGCTGGTATTTTCTGAATCTCATTATTTCAGGTTGACACAAGAGTCATAACTCCAAGAATCAATTCTTATCAATGCTTTTCTCCTGCCAGTTTGAATTTGGAAAGGGACAAGGAAAAATTTTACTCTCCTCTTTCAACCAGGCAGTACAGACAGAGATCCAGAAGAGTTCACTTTGGTAAGAATTCCTACCTGTGCCTGCTTTTATTTGTTCTCCCAGGATCCCATCTTTAGGCTTGAGAGGATCTCATCCTTATCACCAGAAACTGTAGGGGTGGCAAAACTCCACTTCCATCCCTAGTCTCAGCTGGGTCCAAGAATTAAATTGACATACGACAGGTTAACAGGAGAAAAGCACACAAATTTATTTATATGCTATTCTACATCTGATTTCTGTTCTCTAATCTTGCTAACAGAGTCCCTAAGGCTAGCCATTACATTTATTTATAAATAAGGGACGCTGGAGTGCAGTGGCAAAATCATAATTCACTGCAGCCTCAAACTCCTGGGCTCAAACTATCCTCCCACCTCAGCCTCCCGAGTAGCTGGGACTACAGGCACATGCCACCCACCACACCAGTCTAATTAAAAAAAAAAATTGTTGAATCGGGGTCTCACTATATTGTCCAGACTGGTCTTGAACTCCCGGACTCAAGCAAGCCCCCCTTGGCCTCCCAAAGCACAGAAGTGAGCCACCACACTCAGTCCCACAAATGTATTGGGTACAAGTTTTACATGGGTTGGGAACCCTCATAAGGACATATGAAGACCCAAAGAAGAAGTTAGAGTCTGTTACTTATACACTGAATTGGACAAAGAATAATAAGTTATGAAGAAGCAACTAAATTATGTGGGGAGGCTTAAAAGATAAGAGTGTTTTAACAAGGTTTGTACAGAATTCTCTCATTTCAGTTTCTCATCCTTGAAGATAAGAATGTTGCATCTTTCACATGGCAACTTCATCTCTGCATTTAAGAAATAGCACAGGCGGCCGGGCGCGGTGGCTCAAGCCTGTAATCCCAGCACTTTGGGAGGCCGAGACGGGCGGATCACGAGGTCAGGAGATTGAGACCCTCTTGGCTAACACGGTGAAACCCCGTCTCTACTAAAAATACAAAAAAAAAAACTAGCCGGGCGCGGTGGCGGGCGCCTGTAGTCCCAGCTACTCGGAGGCTGAGGCGGGAGAATGGCGGGAACCCGGGAGGCGGAGCTTGCAGTGAGCTGAGATCCGGCCACTGCACTCCAGCCTGGGGGACACAGCGAGACACCGTCTCAAAAAAAAAAAAAATAGCACAGGCTGGCCGGGCGTGGTGGCTCACGCCTGTAATCCCAGCACTTTGGGAGGCCAAGGCGGGTGGATCACGAGGTCAGGAGATCAAGACCATCCTGGCTAACACAGTGAAACCCCATCTGTATTAAAAAATACAAAAAAATTAGCCGGGCATGGTGGCGGGCGTCTGTAGTCCCAGCTACTGGGGAGGCTGAGGCAGGAGAACAGTGTGAACCCAGGAGGTGGAGCTTGCAGTGAGCCGAGATCGCGCCACTGCACTCCAGCCTGGGCGACGGAGCGAGACTCCATCTCAAAAAAAAAAAAAAAAAAAAGCACAGCCCAGGTGGGGTGGCTCACGCTTGTAATCCCAGCACATTGGAGAGGTTGAAGCAGGTGGATCACTTGAGGAAATGAGTTTGAGACCAGCCTGCCCAACATGGGAAAACCCCCTCTCTACTAAAAATACAAAAATTAGCCTGGTGTGATGGCGCACGCCTGTAGTCCCAGTCATTCGGGAGGCTGAGGCAGGAGAATCACTTGAACCCAGGAGGCAGAGGCTGCAGTGAGCCAAGATCAGGCCACTTCACACCAGCCTGGGTGACAGAGCGAGACTCTGTCTCAAAAATAAAAATAAAAAATAAAATTAAAATGAGCTATTCAGCCATGAAAAGTCATCGAGGAATCTCAAATGCGTATTATTAAGGGGAAGAAGCCAGCCTGAAAAGGCTACATACTCTAGAATCCCAACTACATAAGATTCTGCAGGCCAGGCGCGGCGGCTCACGCCTGTAATCCCAGCACTTTTGGAGGCCGAGGCGGGCAGATCATGAGGTCAGGAGATCGAGACCATCCCGGCTAACACAGTGAAACCCCGTCTCTACTAAAAATACAAAAGAAAAAAAAAAAAATTAGCCAGGTATGGTGGTGGGCACCTGTAGTCCCAGCTACTCAGGAGGCTGAGGCAGGAGAATGGTGTGAACCCGGGAGGCGGAGCTTGCAATGAGCCGAGATCGCACCACTGCACTCCAGCCTGGGTGACAGAGCGAGATTCCATCTCAAAACCAAAAAAGATTCTGCAAAAATAAGACTAGACTATGGAGACAGGAAAAAGATCGGTGGTTGCCAGGTGTTAACAGGGAGGGATAGGCAGGGCATAGAGGGTTTTTAAGGCAATGAAACTACTCTGTATGATACAATAATGGTGTGCATATGTGTCATTACACATTTGTCCAAACCCACAGAATGTACAACCGGAAGAGTGAACCCTAATGTAAACTATGAACTTTGGGTGATAATGATGTGTCAATGTAGGTTAATCGATTGTAACAAACATGCCCCTCTGGTGCTGGATGTCAGTAGTGGGAGAGGGGGCTACACGTGTGTGGAAGGAAGAAGTATATGGGAATTCTCTGTACTTTCTGCTTAATATTGCTGTGAACCTAGAACTGCTCTGAAAACTCATCTTTTTTTTAGATACAGGGTCTTGCTATGTTGCCTCCTAGGTTCAAGCCATCCTCACAACTCAGCTTCCTGAGTAACTGGGACTACAGGCATGTACCACCATTCCCAGCTAATAAAGTCTACTTTTAAAAATCACTTTTCCATAAACATAAGTGTTTATTTGTGGACTGTCAATTCTATTCCATTCATGCATGTACTCTTATGTCACCACCACGATCTTGATTACAGTCATTTCATAGTTTAGAAATCAGGAATTGTAAGTCCTCCAAATCTTTTTCAAAAGTATTTTGGCTATTCTGGATCCTTTGCATTTCCACATTAATTTTGATGATTTCTGCAAAATAGGCAGTTGGGATTTCAATAGGAATTGCACTGAATCTATGCAACTCCTGAATCTGTAGACCAGTCTGGGGAATACTGCCATTTTATATTTAAAATCTTACAGTCTATGAACATGGGATGTCTTTCCATTTATTTATTTTGCTTTTAATTTCTTTTTCTTTTCTTTTTTTCTTTCTTTTTTTTTTTTTTTTTTTTTTGAGACAGGGTCTCACTGTGTCACCCAGGCTAGAGTGTAGTGGCACAAACATGCCTCACTGCAACCTCAACCTCCCAGGCTCAAGCAATGCTCCCACCTCAACACCACCCCCAACTCCCAGGAGCTGAGACCCAGGCGCATGCCACCATGCCCAGATAATCTTTTTACCTTTTCGTAGAGGTGAGGTCTCCCTATGTTACCCAGGCAAAATACCCAAGTATTTTGGCTATTCTGGATCCCTTGCATTTCCATATGAATTTTTTTTTTTTTTTTTTTTTTTTGAGACGGAGTCTCACTCTGTCACCCAGGCTGGAGTACAATGGCACCATCTCAGCTCACTGCAACCTCTGCCTCCAGGGTTCCAGCGATTCTCCTGCCTCAGCCTCCCAAGTAGCTGCAATTACACGTGCCCACCACTTATTTTAATTTATTTATTTAGTCGTTTTGGAGACAGGGCCTTGCTTTGCCACCCAGGCTGGAGTGCAGTGACAGGATCATAGCTCACTGCAGCCTCAAACTCCTGGGTTCAAGCGATCCTCTCACCTTAGCCTCCCAAAGTGTGAGCCATTGGGCCTAGCCAAATACTGTATTTTTTATCAACATTTGGTTGAAAAACATCTGTGTATTAGTAAACCTGTGTTGTTCAAGAGTCCACTGTGCTTTGCTGAGGATTTCTACATCTATATTCATAAGGGATTTGGGTCTGTGGCTTTTTTTTCTTGTGATGTCTGTCGAGTTTGGTGTCAGGGTAGTCCTGGCCTTGTAGAATGAGTTAGACATTATTCCCTCCTCTTTTTGTTTCCTGGTGGTTTATCTTCACTGCATCACTGTGGGGTTGCTCTGTGTAACTGTCTCACTCAGTAGTGAGTGAAATATCCTTGGAAATGTACAATTTACTGCATTAGCCCAACTTAGTGTCACATATCCATTGTATGTTGGTGCCTGTGGCAGAAGATGTGGTGTCACACCTTCTCCAGGTAGATAAAAAGTCAACATTCCAAAACACTGGACAGCAGCAATAAGGTGGTCATTGGTAAGGCCTTGGGGGAGCTCCCATCACAAAATTGCCTAAGCCTCTGGCCTGAAGTGCCTAGACTTTTGTGGTGACATTTCAGGACAAGGGACGTCTGCTCAGGCAACACAGGGATGGGGTAAGGAAGCTACCATCCCACCGGAAGTGGGAGCCATCTGAGAAGTTCCTCAAGACAATACCAGCCAAATATTAGAAGGTATTGGCATTCTGGCCGAGGCAGAATGTTCCAAATTAGCACTATCTTGTCTGGGAGTCCATCATCCTGCCACCAGCCCAGCTGGATAGGCTGCAGATGCTCCTAAGATCCCATTCCACAAACCACACATAAGCCTGAACACATGTCTAGGATAGCGTTCTGGGGAGGCCAGGAGCCATGGTTCATCACAGCCTTTTGGGAGGCCAAGGCAAGAAAATCGCTTGAGTCCCAGAGTTGGAGACCAGCCAGGGTGACATAGTGAGACCTAGTCTCTAAAACAAATAAAATTTAAAAATTAGCCTGGTGTGTTGGTGCAAAGCTGCCTGCCTGGAGCGTGGGGTGCAGGGAGGCAGTACTCAGGACACAGTGGCTCTCACTGATAAACACAAGTGTGGATCTGTTATTGGGGTCCTATAGGCCCCTCCCGGCCTGCCTGAGGCATCTAGGCTAGGAGGGGCTACCACTGGGGTCTGAGGAGGTCTAGTCCCCTACGGGAGGGCTGCGAGGTTGGTCCCAGAAACTGCTTGCTCCCTTGCAGGATGTGGTAGCGCAGGCTCAAAACAGCCAGCCTGCGTTCCCCCAGTTCGCAGAACTCTCTCAAAAGGCTGCAGTCTCTTGCCAACCTGTGAGGGTGGCTGACTGCCACCCCATTGTAAGAGTAGAGGTCAGGGACTGCCCCAGGCCACTCTGGCAAACCTGTGTTTTCATTTAACTCACTGTGCCTGAAGCTCACATGATGGTGCTGCAGGGTCTGTCTGGGGCGCAGCTGGGTGGGGTTCATGTACTGGGGTGAGGGATCAAGAAGGGTGTCCACTGCAGTGGAAAGAGGGTGGGCTGCGGACTTTCAGACGTGGCCCTTAACCTCCCGAGTGACCTAGGCTAGTCACTTAGCCGGTGGTCTGACCTCCATCTGTGAGTGAGTCACAGTCACAGGGCTTCCCTAGACCCCGGTGAGCTCCCGTCATGACCTTGCGAGGTCGGGGCAGGGTGGGCAGGGTGAAATATCTGGGTATGTGGCAGCGGGTGGGGCCGCGTGGGGGGGGCCTGGGGGTGGGGGCGGGCCCTGAGCTCCGGCGCCGGCAAACTGGGCGGGCTCAGAGCTCAGAGCCGAGGCAGCTGCGGCGGCAGCAGGTGGGTTGCAGCGGATCCTACGGGGGACCGGGACCGGGACGGGGATGGGGATGGGGACGGGGACGGGGACGGGACGGGGGACGGGCTCAGGCCCAAGAGCAGGCGAAGGCGCAAGTGTCCGGGAACGGGGGCGCGGCGGAGCTGGCTCTGGCGGCAGCGGCGTGTTGGGCATGGGGAGGTGTGCGGGCCCAGGGCTCCCCCGCATTCTGCCCGGCGCGCGTATACCCCAGTCTGGCCACGGTGGCGGGGGCAGGTGCCGGGTATATGTGGCCGCCACTGTCTGTGGCAGGTGGCTGCCTGGGACACGCCCGACCCAACGCAGAGCCGTGGCTCCTGTTCCGGGTCCGGCTCTACTCTGGGGAAGCCTCGGTTTCATCTCGCTCTGGGACCCCACCACTGAGCCGTTCCCAGTCTCTCTCCCAGCTTCGCCTGGAGCTGCTCCCTCCCCACCCCACCGAGCAGGTGAGTAGGTGGGGCCCCACCAGGCCTTCTCTGCTGCCTGGGATGCAGACAGGACCTCCAGGCTTCCTATGACCTCCTGCCCACAGGCTCTGACACCTGCCCCATTCCAGCCCTTCAGCAGGCCTCCGGTTCGGGTGTGTAGGTCCGCAGGGCAGGGACGGAGAGAGGACTGGGGGTGGTGAGACCAGGAGGGATGAAAGGCCGGCTGGGCATCCTGTCATTCCCCTCTGGCCCTAGCAGGTTCCAGTAGCTTGCTCGGTGCTCTTCTCGGCCACCTGCCATGGCCCAGGGGCTGCCCAGCATGGCCAGCCTGGCTCGCTTATGCCAGAAGCTGAACCGCCTGAAGCCGCTGGAGGACTCCACCATGGAGACGTCACTGCGGCGCTGCCTGTCCACACTGGACCTGACTCTTCTGGGCGTGGGTGGCATGGTGGGTTCGGGCCTCTATGTGCTTACAGGTGCTGTGGCCAAGGACGTGGCTGGCCCTGCTGTGCTCTTGTCCTTTGGTGTGGCTGCTGTGGCCTCCCTGCTGGCAGCCCTATGCTATGCAGAATTCGGGGCACGTGTGCCACGCACGGGCTCTGCCTACCTGTTCACCTATGTATCCATGGGCGAGCTGTGGGCCTTCCTTATCGGCTGGAATGTTCTCCTCGAATACATCATTGGTGGTGCCGCCGTGGCCCGCGCCTGGAGTGGCTACCTGGACTCTATGTTCAGTCACAGCGTCCGCAACTTCACTGAGACCCACGTGGGTTCCTGGCAGGTGCCCCTCCTGGGCCACTACCCGGATTTCCTGGCTGCTGGCATCATCCTCCTGGCCTCTGCCTTTGTCTCCTGTGGAGCCCGCGTCTCTTCCTGGCTCAACCACACCTTCTCAGCCATCAGCCTGCTTGTCATTCTCTTCATTGTCATCCTGGGCTTCATCCTGGCCCAGCCTCACAACTGGAGCGCTGAGGAAGGCGGCTTTGCACCCTTTGGCTTCTCCGGCGTCATGGCTGGCACTGCCTCCTGCTTCTATGCTTTCGTGGGCTTCGACGTCATTGCCGCCTCCAGCGAGGAGGCCCAGAACCCACAGCGGTCCGTGCCTCTGGCCATTGCCATCTCACTTGCCATTGCAGCTGGTGCCTACATCCTTGTCTCCACCGTGCTAACCCTCATGGTGCCCTGGCACAGCCTGGACCCCGACTCAGCACTTGCAGATGCTTTTTACCGGCGGGGCTACAGGTGGGCTGGCTTCATCGTGGCAGCTGGCTCCATCTGCGGTAAGAGACTCTTCCTGGGCAGGGTGGCAGGGAAAAGAGCAAGGGGGAGCTCTGTCCTCAGATTCACCTTCACCTGGGGCTGTTTTACCAGTTGCATAATGGGGCAAGGAAAGTGCTAATTATTATTATTATTTTTTTTTTTTTTTGAGACGGAGTCTCGCTCTGTCGCCCGGGCTGGAGTGCAGTGGCCGGATCTCAGCTCACTGCAAGCTCCGCCTCCTGGGTTTACGCCATTCTCCTGCCTCAGCCTCCCGAGTAGCTGGGACTACAGGCGCCTGCCACCTCGCCTGGCTAGTTTTTTGTATTTTTTAGTAGAGACGGGGTTTCACCATGTTAGCCAGGATGGTCTCGATCTCCTGACCTCGTGATCCGCCGGCCTCGGCCTCCCAAAGTGCTGGGATTACAGGCTTGAGCCACCGCGCCCGGCCAAGTGCTAATTATTAGAAACTCTTCGCTTCAAAAAAATTTCTTCAGAAACTTTTTGGAAGGGACCTCCCCACACATGGTCCATAGCATATTAGTGTTGGGCATGTCCTTATAGATTATTTCCTAGGCAGACGGACTCAGCTCTCATCAGATGCTCCAGTGGGCCTGTGACCTATCCCAGATGTCCTGTTCTTGGGCAGAGCGCTGACAATCTATTACTCCTACACACACTCATGCTTACTCTAAGAGGCCAGACAAGCTCATGCCCATGTTCCTAAGGAACCACCCATGCACCGACCCCCAGCAGAGGCCCCTGGTGGGCTTCTCCGCCATGTTGACCCTCCCCGCTCTCTCTGCTACAGCCATGAACACTGTCCTGCTCAGCCTCCTCTTCTCCCTGCCACGCATTGTCTACGCCATGGCCGCCGATGGGCTCTTCTTCCAGGTGTTTGCCCGTGTGCATCCCCGGACACAGGTGCCTGTGGCAGGCACCCTGGCGTTCGGGCTTCTCACAGCCTTCCTGGCACTGCTGCTGGACCTGGAGTCGCTGGTTCAGTTCCTGTCCCTTGGCACACTCCTGGCCTACACCTTCGTGGCCACCAGCATCATTGTGCTGCGCTTCCAGAAGTCTTCCCCGCCCAGCTCCCCAGGCCCAGCCAGCCCTGGCCCCCTGACCAAGCAGCACAGCTCCTTCTCAGACCACCTACAGCTAGTGGGCACTACGCACGCCTCTCTCCCTGAGCCGGGGGAGCTGCAGCCAGCCTTGAGGCCCTACCTGAGCTTCTTGGATGGGTACAGCCCTGGAGCAGTGGTGACTTGGGCGCTTGGCGTTATGTTGGCCTCAGCCATCACCATAGGCTGCGTGCTCGTCTTTGGGAACTCGACCCTGCACCTCCCACACTGGGGTTACATCCTGCTGCTCCTGCTCACCAGTGTCGTGTTTCTGCTCAGTCTCCTCATCCTGGGGGCTCACCAGCAACAGTATCGGGAAGACTTGTTTCAGGTACCTCCCCCAGCCAGCACCCACTGGTGCTCTGCCCAGGCAGCTGCCTCCCCTTCCCCCACGGCCATCCCAGAATGAACAAGACTCACAGGGCTGGGGAGGACGGCACACCCATCCCGCACCCCTCTCTGCTTGGTGAGTGAGCACATGTCTCCACAACCTCCTGAGAGGGAGAAAGGCTGTATGGATTCCCGAGAAAGTGGGCCCTGGGCTGGCAGATCTTTCCTGCAACCCGGTCCAGCCCTGCCCTGCCCCTGCCTCCTCAGATCCCCATGGTTCCCCTGATTCCAGCCCTGAGCATCCTCCTCAACATCTGCCTCATGCTGAAGCTGAGCTATCTGACCTGGGTGCGCTTCTCCATCTGGCTGCTGATGGGTGAGTGGGGGCCAGGCTGGGACCGGGTTCAGGAGGAGGGCAAAGAGGACAGGAAGGGCTGAAATCTGTACCTCAGGCTCATGCCCTGCCTCCTGCCCTGTCTAGGACTCGCAGTGTATTTCGGCTACGGTATCCGGCACAGCAAGGAGAACCAGCGGGAGCTGCCAGGGTCAAACTCCACGCACTACGTGGTATTCCCCAGGGGCAGCCTGGAGGAGACAGTGCAGGCTGTGCAGCCCCCTAGCCAGGCGCCAGCACAGGACCCCGGCCATATGGAGTAGCTGGTCAGCCCACACTTGCCCCGCTCTCCCACACCTGCTTGGGAGGCCAGAGAGGCTGGACAAGCCAGGAGCCCCTTCTGTTGTGGGCGGCCTGGGTTTGCAGGCCTGCGCAGGCTGGGGCGTCCTCAGGACCTTAGGACTTTGTCCAGGAGCTGAGCTTCAGGTCTTCAGGAGTGGGCCTTGGCCGATGCTGGTGCCGCGGACTCTGCCCAGAGCCTTCTTGTTTATGATCAGCTCCAGCTACCTGGGCAGGTGTGGTGGGGTGGACGGGAAGGCCCACAGCACAAGGGATCCATAATAATAATTGCTTGGCCAGCCATGTGGCCTGCTGGCATATCCACTGTGGCATTCTTTATGGCACCGAGTCTTCACCTGCCCCATGGAACCAGGCAATTGTCTCCAATCCACATCAAAGATGCTGGGGCTCTCCAAAGAGTAGGTGCCAGTCCTGGGACCACCCTGAGTCAGAGACACAGGTGGGCCTGGATCCAGGTGCCCAGCTAAGAGGGGAGTCACACACACCAGGCAAGGAGGGTTCCATGACAGACCTGGGGTCAGGCTCCCCACATCTGCTAGGTGGCAGATCTAGGGAGCAGAGCTGGGGCCCCAAGGAGGCTTCCTAAACAGGGCAGTAGGGTTCAGAGGATGGCATGCACCTGAGGCCTGCCCGGCACAGGCACACCCACAGGGACACACACGTCCCTGCAGGCACTACCCTGGGGTGCACGCCTGTGTGCAGACTGAGGTGGCAGCTGCTTCTGAGCTCAGGCCCAGGCTGAGGCTCTCTTGCTGTCTTTGTCCACTCTTCAAGGGCTGTGAGGTGAAAGAGTGTGGCCCTCAGGCTCTGACATGGGTGCACAAGTGTCCAGGCCTATTCCAGTTACCTTTTAGCCCACCTGGTAGCTGCAGGGCCTCAGTCTTCGGGGGTAGGGTCCCCAAGTCCACCCTGCACTGCCCCACTGGCTCCCCATGGCTGTGCCATGTCTACCATAGATGCCCCCCAACTTTCCAGTCCTGCCCGTAAGGATTACACAGGACGAGGGTGGCTTTGCTGGCTTTACTCCACGACTTTCTCCAGCCAAGACATCAGCTTTCTCTGGGCCCCAAGGAGAATCAGGTGCATGTGCCCCTCCTTGGATACCCAGGCCTCAGGGGCCACACTCTCCCACCCTAGCCCTTCAGAGCCCAGCTCCCGATGGACATGGCTCTGGGGATTGAGAGGCAGCAGGGACCCCAGGCATTTTACTGAGGCTGCAGGTGGCAGATGATTCCAGACGTCAGCCCAGCCTCAGCCCCACCCCTGGCCTTCCACAGCATGCCCTGATCACCAGGTATCCACAATGGAAAGCAGCCCCTTGACTCCCTGGGGTGGACAATTAGAATTCCCTGCCCTGCCCTGGGACCAAGAGGAGAATTCCAGCTGCAAAACCCAGCCAGCCTGAGGGAGATCTCGGTGTTGTCGTTTGGAACCATTCCTTCCAGCCACTCCACCCAGCCTGGGATCAGAGTCAGGGCCTCCCTCGAGCAGCTGCGCTCAGACAGCTTCCTAAGTATGACTTCTGTGGCTGACTTCTGTGGTTCCCTGAGGAAGCATCCTGCTAAGGCAGGAGTCAGGGGAGGGACTGTCTGCTGGGGTTCAAGGGTAGAATTCTACCCCCAATCCTCCATGCTGGGGCCTCATCCTTGAGATCCCCAGGCAGGGCCCCACCCTCCCCAGCCCCCAACTCTCAACCAGCAGGGAATGGCTACGGGCTTCAGGAATGGGCTGGCAAGTGGGTGTCAGAACTTGGACAGGGCCATCCTGGTGTCTGTGTCTGACTCTCAGCAGCAGTGGCCATGGGTGCAGGTGCTGAGATCTGCCTAAGGCACTTGGCCAGTCGGGCTTGGGATGCAAGGGCCAGCTCACTCCACACAGAGTTGGCGGTTGCCTTCGGGGCCTTTGCCTGCAGACGAGGACAGCAGGTCAGGGATCCAGCCAACTTCTTTCTAAGTGTGGCAGAACCCAGAGTCCAAGCAGAGCACCTCAGCTCACCTCCTCATACTTTGTCCTCCAGTAGAAATGGGCTTCTCTATCCACATACAGCAGCAGCAGGTCACAGATAAAGGTGACCTGGGAGAGGCAGGGCCAACCCATGTTCCAGCCCCCGAGCCTGCTCTCCTGCCACTTCCCCAGCCTGCACCCCGAGATTCAATGTGCAGGCACCGGAGCCTCCAGCATGCGTTGGACACACCCTGGTCAGCGGCATTCACCGCAGCCTGCAGGTGCCCACAGTGCTTGCACTCACCACGCCCAGCCAAGCTGCCCCGGTGCCCAGTGTGACGGCCATGGGGATGAGCCCGAACTTCCCTGCCTGAGAGAGATCTGAGCTGAACCTCTCAGCCCACGACTGTCGGCCTCATGCCTCCTCCAGCCCTGTCTGCTTTGCCGCTTCCCATCCCCGGCCTGACCCCTACCTGTGCCTACCTGCCCGGTGACGAGGATGTCGAAGCGGATTCCGTAGAGTTTGAGCAGGGTGCGGGCCTCCACACCCGGTTGCTCCCACCAGTAAGTGGCTGTCCTGCAGGCAGGAAAGAGGGCTCTGGTGGCCTGCTTTGCCCACCCACAGGTGGGGCTGGCCCTGCCAGGGCTCTGTCCACCTTATCCATTGACTGTAAACCAGAGCCCAAGCCTGAGTCCTGGGTCTCAGCCCTGTGTCATTGGTGAGAAAACAGAAAAAGCAAACCAAGACCTGTCCCTCAGAAGTTCCCTGCCTGCTGAGGGGATAGGGGACAGAGGAGTCCCTAAACAGACCCAGCAGCAGGGATGTGAAGGAGCAGGCTCAGGGCTGAGGGATTCCAGAGATGGGAACTCACTCTTCCCTGGGAACTGGGGTAGGCTTCCTGGAGGGGACATGAGACTGGGCCTGGAGGAACATGCACACAGATGGTTTGCCAGCACAGAGGTGGGGGGAACAGGATGTGGGTGGGAGCCAGCCCTGCATGGTTTCGAAGGGTTCAGGAGGTTGGGGAAGCCAGACCAGACGGGATGCAGTGAGCTGTGTTGAGGGGCATCATCCCCAGGCCTGGTGGCCGTGGTGTGCCCACTTGCATGACAAGGTGACACTCAGTGGCAGAAGGATCCAATAAATCTGCTTAGAAGACTTAAAGACATGATAATAAATGCAATTTAAGAACCTTGAGGCCAGGTGCGGTGGCTCATGCCTGTAATCCCAGCACTTTGGGACGCTGAGACAGGTGGGTCACTTGAGGTCAGGAGTTCAAGACTAGCCTGACCAACACGGTGAAACCCCATATCTACTAAAAACACAAAAATTAGCTGGGTGTGGTGGCATGCACCTGTAATCACAGCTACTTGGGATGCTGAGGCAAGAGAATTGCTTGAACCCAGGAGGCAAAGATTGCAGTGAGCCGAGATCAGGCCACTGCACTCCAGCCTGACACCAACAAGAGCAAAATTTCAACTAAAAAAAAAAAGGCCAGGCATGGTGGCTCATGCCTGTAATCCCAGCACTTTGGGAGGCCGAAGTGTGTGGATCACCTGAGGTCAGAAGTTCGAGACCAGCCTGACCAACATGGCAAAACCCCATCTCTACTAAAAATACAAAAATTAGCCAGGCATTGTGGCACACACCTGTAATCCCAGCTACTCCGGAGACTGAGACTGGAACCTGGGAGGCAGAGGTTGCAGTGAGCCAAGATCATGCCATTGCACTCTAGCCTGGACGCCAAGAAAGTGAAAACTCCGTCTCAAAAAAAAAAAAAAAAAAAATTAAGGCCGGGCGCGGTGGCTCAAGCCTGTAATCCCAGCACTTTGGGAGGCCGAGACGGGCAGATCACGAGGTCAGGAGATCAAGACCATCCTGGCTAACACAGTGAAACCCCGTCTCTACTAAAAAATGCAAAAAACTAGCCGGGCGAGGTGGTGGGCGCCTGTAGTCCCAGCTACTCGGGAGGCTGAGGCAGGAGAATGGCGTAAACCCGGGAGGCGGAGCTTGCAGTGAGCTGAGATCTGGCCACTGCACTCCAGCCTGGGTGACAGAGCGAGACTCCGTCTCAAAAAAAAAAAAAAAAAGAAAAGAAAAGAAAAAAAATTAAAAAATTAAAAATAAATAAATAAATAAAGGCCAGGCGTGGTGGCTCACGCCTGTAATCCCAGCACTTTGGGAGGCCAAGGCAGGTGGATCATGAGGTCAAGAGATCGAGACCATCCTGGCCAACATGGAGAAACCCCATCTCTACTAAAAATACAAAAATCAGCCGGGAATGGTGGCACACACCTGTAGTCCCAGCTACTCGGGAGGCTGAGGCAGGAGAATTGCTTGAATCTGGGAGGTGGAGGTTGCAGTGAGCCGAGATTGCACCACTGCACTGCAGCCTGGCAATAGAGTGAGACTCTGTCTCAAAAAAAAAAAAAAAAAAAAAAAGGCCAGGTGCAGTGGCTCACACCTATAATCCCAGCATTTTGGGAGGCTGAGGCGGGTGGATCACCTGAGGTCAGGAGTTCGAGACCAACATGGTGAAACCCTATCTCTACAAAAATACAAAAATTAGCTGGGCATGGTGGTGGACGCCTGTAATCCCAGCTACTTGGGAGGGTGAGGCAAGAGAATCGCTTGAACCCGGGAGGCAGAGGTTGCAGTGAGCCGAGATCATGCCATTGCACTCCAGCCTGGGTGACAAGAGTGAGACTCCATCTCAAAAAAAAAAAAAAATTCTTGAGTGCATCATAGATTGGAAAGTACAAAGGTTTAGGATCACTGTTGGCACAGCTGGGGAGCATTAAGTATTAGATTTATTCTGCCAGCCAGGAAGGTGGGTCACACCTGTCATCTCAATACTTTGGAAGGCTGAGGTGGGAAACTGATCACTTGAGGCCAGGAGTTCAAGACCAGCCTGGTCAACATAGTGAGACCCCGTTTCTATATTGTTTTTTAAAAAGTAAAAAAGATTTACTCTTGCTAAATGTCTTTCTTTCTTTCTTTTCTTTCTTTCTTTCATGGCATCTGACTCTGTCATCAGACTGGAATGCAGTGGCATGATCACGGCTTACTGCAGCCTCAGTCTTCTGGGCTCAAATGATCCTCCCACCTCAGCCTCCTGAGTAGCTGGGATCATAGGCATCGGCCATCAGGCCCAGCTAATTTTAGAAGTATTTTTTGTAGACATGGGGGTCCCCCTATATTGCCCAGGTTGGTCTCAAACTCCTGGGCTCAGGTGATCCTCCCGCCTCAGCCTCCCAAAGTGTTGGGATTACAGGCATGAGCCACTGCACCCAAAAGTCAATTTCTTGAGTGCAACAATAAGACAGTGGCTACATGGGGAAGGTCCCTGTTCTCAGGACAATGTTGAAAAAGGTGAGTGTCCGGATGTCTGCCACCTACTTTCAAACAGTTCCGTTTGAAATCTAAACATATCCAGTTCACTCCAGACAGGGAGAAAGAAAATGTGGCCAGATGGTAACATAAAAACTGGTAAGCCCAGATGAAGGTATATGGGTGTTCATGGCACTAATCTTAAGTTTGTCTAGAGTTTTTTAAAAAAATGTTTAGGTAAAAGCTGAAGGGGGGCCAGGCACGGTGGCTTACATCTGTAATCCTAGCCCTTTGGGAGGCTAAGGTGGGTGGATCACCTGAGGTCAGGGGTTTGAGACCAGCCTGGCCAACATCGTGAAAACCCATCTCTACCAAAGTATGAAAATTAGCTAGGAGTGGTGGTGGGCGCCTGTAATTCCAGCTACTCGGAGGCTGAGGGAGGATAATCGGTTGAACCCGGGAAGCGGAGGTTACAGTGAGCCAAGATCGGGCCACTGCACTCCAGCCTGGGTGACAGAATGAGATTGTCTTAAAAAAAAAAAAAAAAAAAGGCCGGGCGCGGTGGCTCAAGCCTGTAATCCTAGCACTTTGGGAGGCCGAGACGGGCGGATCACGAGGTCAGGAGATCGAGACCATCCTGACTAACACGGTGAAACCCCGTCTCTACTAAAAACTACAAAAAAAACTAGCCGGGCGAGGTGGCGGGCGCCTGTAGTCCCAGCTACTCGGGAGGCTGAGGCAGGAGAATGGCGTGAACCCGGGAGGCGGAGCTTGCAGTGAGCTGAGATCCGGCCACAGCACTCCAGCCTGCGTGACAGCGCGAGACTCCGTCTCAAAAAAAAAAAAAAAGCTGAAAGGAAGAAGGGGAAAGTAAAAAGCAAACACCCCATTGCTGTGGAGGGGAGATACTAGAGGCAGGGTGGGTGGAGAAAGGGTTGACAGTGAGGAGCCTGAGCTGGGCAGGGGCCCGGGACAGATGGGGTGGAGGGCTCAGGACTTGGGGGAGCAGGATGGAGCCTGTGCTGGAGGATGTGGGGTTGAGAACAGCTCTCTCGTGCTTCTGGGAGCCCCTCGCACACCAGTGGAATATCCAGAGGGCTGGGCCTGGGTGTGATCTGTCCTGATCGCCACAGGGAGAGGGCGATGGGCACAGCAGTTGGGCACTGGGAGCAGTGGGGCCGCACCTGAAGTTGTAGCTCCTCTCCTGCAGCTGGAAGGAGTAGTGAGTCCGGCAGCCGGAGTCCCCAGTGTCCAGGTCACAATCCCAGTGAACCCTGATGCCCACAGAGCCACCCTGCACATAGCACACAGCTGTTCCACTGGTGGATGGGCCCGGGACCCTCTCCCAGAGCCCTCCAGGAACCTTGCCCCCAACTCAGGACCCACCAGCAACGCCAGGTCCTCGAAGTTCCCTCCAGCCTCAGCCACGAGGTCCCCAATGCGGAACACGGGACAGTAGGGGCTGAGTTGTGGTTCATAGCGGCAGTACTTAAAATAGGTGGGGTCCCAGGTCTCCAAGGCATTGGACCTGGGAGGGGTGGGGGAGGTCAGACAAGGTAGGAGACAAGGAGGGTCTTGGGGCAGATGGGACCCACTCTGCTTACTTAGAGAAGTTGAACTTGCTGAAGGTGACCGTGTTTTTGATGAACAGTGTGAAGTTCTGGGCCTGGGCCAGCAGGGGCCTCCTGCAGGTGGAAGGGAGATGACAGCCTCTGCCAGGCCTGGGGCCCTGCACCGGTGGGGGTGGGGGATTGTGGGGACACTTACGAGGGCACAACGCCACTCTCCACTGGGCACCAACTCCAGATCTCACAGGTCCTGTGGGTCCCATTGAACACCACACATTGGCCTGTTTTCACGCCTAGAAAACAAAAGATGAACTCCAGACCTTCAAATCTCCACAGGGCTGGGGAAGGCGTCAGCCAAGGGGTTGTTGTCAGAAAGAGAGATGCAGGGACAGAGGCGAATGGGGCCTGCACTCAGGAGCCACCCAGGATCCCAGCCCAGCCCCCACCCTGCTGGGGACACTGGAAGACAGAGCCCACAGTTACCGTGGCTGTGCGTGCCTCTCTCCCCTTCTGGGCAGTCCTCGTCGACCCAGCAGTTAGCCAGTGGGACGGAGGGGTGCTGAGGTGGGCAAGAAAGCAGTCACCCATGGCACAGGGGATGTCTCCCCTCCACAGCCCAGTCTCAAAGGCAGGGAGGTTCAAGGTGGGAAGGACAGGCCCCCTTCCCACCTTAAACCTCCTCACCACCCCCCCACCAGAGTACCCTGAGTCTGGGCCCACACAGGAAAGCTGGAGGGTGCAAATAAAAGGAGGTGGTCAGAGGAGGGAGCAGAGCAACGCCCTGGCCAGATGAGGGTACAACGCTGTATTTCAAAAACAAAGGGAGACCCCTTTCCTCCTTTTTAAAAAAATTTATTTTTAGTGATGTGGTCTCACTCTGTTGCCCAGGCTGGAGTGCAGTGGTACGATCGTGGCTCACTATAGCCTTGCCCTCCTGGGCTTAAGCAATCCTCTCACCTCAGTTTTTCCAGCAGCTGGGACTACAAACACACACCACTGTGACTGGCTGATTTTTTAATTTTCTTTTTTTTTTTTTTGTAGACATGTAGTCTCGCTATGTTGACCAGGCTGGTTTTAAACTCCTGGCCTCAAGCAATCCTTCTGTCTCAGCCTCCCAGGGTGCTGCGATTAAAGGTGTGAGACAACGCACCCTGCCCTTCCCTCCTGACAGTTCTGTCCATGGTGGACACGGAAGTGATTCTTCCAGGTCTAGCTCCTCTGGTCCAATCTGGATGACAGATCAGGGAAGGTGAATATACCTTGGGAGGGCAAGTTTTTGATGCCCGGAATGGGGACACAACTGACAAAGATCAGGGCCCTAGAGTCAAGGGCTTGGGTATTGAAGCAGGACCCCACACCCTTGCTGAGGGGCCACAGGCTACTCCTTTCTGCTCGCTCTTCTGTAACCTGGGGACATTAATGCCTGCACAGAGGCATAGGACTATGGGGCTCTGGCAGAAGGGGAGGACAGGCGAGCTTTCTGGGGTCCCAGACCCAAGAGAGGAAGGCACACTTGAGCACCAGGCACTCTCCCAGGCACGGTTCTGCCCCAGCTGAGGATGGACACTGCTGCCCAGGGCACTCAGTTCAGTGGCAGCAGGAGGAACAGCAGTACCAGGGGCTCAAGGAAGGCTGAGGGCCTCTGAGAAGCCAGAATGAGGCAGTGAGAATTTCTGAAAGACAGGGCCGTCATGATTGGGTGGAGGGCGGAGCAGAGCCACATGCTGTGCTTCTTTGTCCCTACCTATGTCCTGTGTCTGCCTCTCCTCTCCACTCCAGCTGGGCTACCGTCTCCTCCAATTAGACCCCACAGTGACCACCAATGGGGCCCCCATGTCTCCCCCTACCCTCATCCACCTACCCCCAGCAGCCCAAGTGGTGCATCCCACAATGTGCAGGAGATTGAGCACCCTGCCTCTGAGCCCATGTGTGGCTCTCTTCTTCTCCTCTCATCAGGTTTAGCTCCTGTCAGGCACGGTGGCTCATGCCTGTAATCCTAGCACTTTGAGAGTCCAAGGCGGGCAGATTGCCTGAGCCCAGGAGTTCGAGACTTGCCTGGGCAACAAAGCAAGACCTCATCGCTACAGGAAAAAAAAAAAAGTTTAACAATTAGCTGAGTATGGTCACTCCCACCTATATAGTCCCAGCAACTCAGAAGGCTGAGGCAAAAAAATTGCTTGAGTCCAAAATGTCAAGGAGGCAGTGAGCTGTGATCACACCACTGTATTCTAGCCTGGGTGACAGAGCAAGACCCTGTCTCAAAAAAAAAAAAAGAAAACAAACAAAAACAGTTTGGCTCCATAGTGGGGCTTACAGGGGCCCCTGAAATCCTGAACTACCTTCTTCCCACCCCAGTTCAAATATTCACTTCAGCTCCACTCAGTGGCAGGTAGCCCTAAAGGCACCTCACCTCACACAGCTCAGCGCCTTTGCCCACCAAGCCCCCTCTGGTGGACACCTGCTCCAGCCAAATCCACCTGCTCACCAGCTTCTCCTCACCCTTTTTTAAGATTCTGCTCAGCTGGACACGGTGGCTCATGCCTGTAATCCCAACACTTTGGGAAGCCGAGGTGGGTAGATTACCTGAGGTCAGGAGTTCGAGCCTGGCCAACATGGCAAAACCCTGTCTCTATTAAAAATACAAAAATTATCTGAGTGTGGCGGCTTGTGCCTGTAGTCCCACCTACTTGGGAGACTGAGGCAGGAGAATCACTTGAACCCAGGAGGTAGAGGTTGCAGTGAGCCGAGATCATGCCTCTGCACTCCAGCCTGGGTGACAGAGTGAGACTCCATCTCAAAAAAAAAAAAAAAAGATTCTGCTCAACTGCAGCCCTGGGTCCCCCACCTACAGCCTCTGTCCCATCATAGGACCTGCCACCTTGGCTGGGCTGTCCACGCAGGTGGTCCTTGAGGTATGGGAGATGGAGTTTTGTGAATTCAGCATAGCTAGCCCCCTGGCCCAGAGGGGAGGCTCAGCGGTGCCTGCTGAGGGAGGTGACACTAAAGGAGCACGGTGCACGAACGGGAAGGATCAGGGCCAGGATCCCGAGAGGAGCTGGCAGAACTCTGGTCTTCTGGGAAAGCCAGGTTGTCAGATCTGATCATTACAACCCAGCCCTGATGTTTCATGGAAAGAGCCAGAAGTGTGCTTGCAGACAAAGAGGAATTGCACAGATTCTGAAAAACACAGACCCACGGATCCAGCCAAATTTCAGAACAGTCTACAAACTGAATATTAAATAGACACCTGAGCATTAAGAAAGGGAAGGACATTGTGTGGGTTCACTAAGAGTAAGCACATCCTGCTGGGTGCAGTGGCTCATGTTGGGAATAGGCCCCCAAAATCTGGTCATAAAGTGGCCCAAAACTGGCCATAAACAAAATCTCTGCAGCACTGTGACATGTTCGTGATGGCCATGACGCCCACGCTGGAAGGTTGTGCGTTTACCAGAATGAGGGCAAGGAACACCTGGTCCACCCAGGGGGGAAAACCGCTTAAAAGCGTTCTTAAACCACAAAGAATAGCATGAGCCATCTGTGCCTTAAGGATATGCTCCTGCTGCAGATAACTCGCCAGAGCCCATCCTTTTATTTTGGTCCATCCTTTTGTTTCCCATTAGGAGTACTTTTAGTTAATCTATAATCTACAGAAACAATGCTTATCACTGGCTTGCTGTCAATAAATATGTAGGTAAATCTGTTTAAGGCTCTCAGCTCTGAAGGCTGTGATACCCCGATTTCCCACTCCACACCTCTGTATTTCTGTATGTGTGTCTTTAATTTCTCTAGCGCCGCTGGGTTAGGGTCTCCCCGACCAAGCTGGTCTCGGCAGGCTCACGCCTGTAATCCCAGCACTTTGGGAGGCTGAGGCAGGCAGATCACCTGAGGCCAGGAGTTCAAGACCAGCCTGGCCAACAAGGCAAAACCCTGTCTGTACTTAAAATACATAAATTAGCTGGGCGTGGTGGTGGGCACCTGTAATCCCAGCTACTCAGGAGGCTGAGCAGGAGAACTGCTTGAACCGGAGAGGCGGAGGTTGCAGTGAGCCAAGATCGGGCCATTGAACTCCAGCCTGGGGGACAAGAGTGAGACTCCATCTCAAAAAAAAAAAAAAAAGAGTAAGCAATCCTTTGTGCATATTTCAACTACAGACATGGGATGTCTCCAGCAACTGTGCTAGGACTAACCACCAGGGCTCAGGGAACAGGTGTCTGCACAATCTGCACAATGACCCTCCAGCCCAGGAGGCAGGTAAATGTTGGACTTGTTTAAAGAAAGATGTCACTGTGGAAGTAAACTTTTGGGACTATGTCCTGAGTCTCAATAGTTCAAACAAAATTCACAGCTGGAGAGAATGAGCGTGCTCTGTGACAGATCCCAGGGACATCTCCAGGCAAGGGGTAAAGGTGAAATGTCAGGGGGAGAATCAGTATTTCTGGATCAGAAACGAAGAAGAACAAGGTGGGGGACTCTGGCTTGACCATGGTTGATGTAAAAACTATCCAGAAATCAGGGCTCACGCCTGTAATCCCAGCACTTTGGGAGGCCGAGGCAGGCGGATCATGGGGTCAGGAGATCGAGACCATCCTGGCTAACACGGTGAAACCCCGTTTCCACTAAAAATACAAAAAAAAATTATCTGGGCGTGGTAGCGGGCGTCTGTAGTACCAGCTACTCAGGAGGCCGAGGCAGGAAAATGGTGTGAACCTGGGAGGCGGAGCTTGCAGTGAGCCGAGATCTCGTCACTTCACTCCAGCCTGGGTGACAAAGCAAGACTCCATCTCAAAAACAAAACAAAACTATCCAGAAATCATAAGCAACCCTGAATTCACCATGAGCAAGAGTGTGCTGTGTTGGCTCACAAAGATGAAAGCTGCTTCAGGACACATTAATAGAGGCTGAGCACAGAGAAGGGGAGGTGATATTCCAGCTTGGCTCTTGCTATTAGAGCCTCCCTGAGCATGTGCCCAGCTCTGGTTGTCACAATAACAACCTGGAGAGTACCCAGAGGCAGGACCAGGATGAGGAGGGTCTGGGCACCTCATGGGAACTGCTGCTGCCCAGAGCTCGGGGTACTGTCACCCACAGGCTGGGAGGCCTTAAGAAAGTGACTCAACCTCACCGAGCCTCAGTCTTCTCCTCTGAAATGCGGATCACAGGACTTCCTACCAGACAGGGGATATATGAAGACTGAAAGAAATAACTCACACAAAGATGTAGCCCAGTGCCTGGGGGACACTAAGCACATGCTGAGCCT
Organism: Trachypithecus francoisi; assembly: GCF_009764315.1. Classification (NCBI taxonomy): domain Eukaryota; kingdom Metazoa; phylum Chordata; class Mammalia; order Primates; family Cercopithecidae; genus Trachypithecus; species Trachypithecus francoisi. The sequence continues at coordinate 39,951,711 of NW_022681459.1, read as the reverse complement.
TCCGCCACCTGGGAAGGGGAAAGGGAAACACGGGTGGCCACCTGGGGCTGGTGGAGGAACGAGGGGCCTGCTGGGAGGATCCTGGACAAACTCACCTCTGGGCATCTGCCCTGAACTTGGGCTGGCGTCACAAGGAAGTTGGTCACCAAGAAGAACACGTTTTCTCCCTAGGAGGCAAATCTCAAGGTTGGCCTGGATGGGCTCGCATTGACCAGAAAGGCCGGAAGCCGGCAGCCTGGTTTATGAGGGAAGGGATGTTGGCCCCATCAAGTCATTAATCCTGTCCCCTCATAAGGCAGACTGAAGCAGAGATGGGAGGCTGGCAGGCGTTCTGGCCATTTTTGAGACCAGGAAGCCTCGTGCCCATGTCCATCTCTTGAGACAAGTTTCTTTCTCATTTGCTCAACCAAAATTTATTTGTGTGTGTGCGTGTGTCTGTGTGCATTTAGAGACAGGGTTTCACTTAGTCACCCAGGCTGGAGTGCAGTGTTATCATCAGTGCTCACTGCAAACTCTAACTCCTGGGCTCAGGAGATCCTCCTGCCTCAGCCTCCCAAGTAGCTGGGACTCCAGGCTCCAGCTACCATGCCTGGCTTCAACCAGAATATTCCAACAGCCTGCTGCTTCTAGTACTGAAGATCCAGGGGAGAGCTGGGCCCGGCACCTGCCCAGGATGGAGAAGAGGTGAGTCTCCCATCCCACACACAGCAGCACTGGCACAGCAGGGGCCAGGGGAGAAGAGGGAAAGCTCTGCCTGTGGTCAATGGGTGGCCCAGGACATTGGAAAGAAAGGCTGACCCTCCAGTGCTGCTCATGAGAGCACTGTGAATTTGAGGAATGTGCACACAGGAAGGGAAGGCAGAGGGTGGTGGGAGTGGCAGCCATTAGGATTGGGAAGAATGTGTGGACACCCTCATAGGCAGGGTTGGGAAAATTCCTGAGGGTAGAAGCAGGGGCTGCAGGCTCTGAGGATGCCTGGTGTGAAAGTTCAGCCTGGCTGCTGCGTGGTGTGCACCGAGTAGTAGGGAGGAGGTGAGAGGGGAATCTAAGGGCCCTCTAGGAGGCCACAGTCTCATGCAGGCATGGCAAGGGTAGTGGTGAAAAATCTTGGAAGGGACAGGAAGGGGTCCAGGTTGAGTCACGGATCTGGCTGAGGCACTAGTGGATGTCACAGCCATCATGACTAGTGGATGTCACAGAGGCCATGCCAGGAGAGGGAAATAATTGATCTTTGGACATGTGGGTGTGCACCTGGAAGACACCTGTGCTCTGGGCAGGTGTTCACTGGGACTACATACACCCTGGGCATCAGAAGAGTAGAAGTGGAAGTTGAGGCTGGGGATGAGCTGGGTGGATGGAGGAGGGAAACACAGCCGAGAAGAGGGGAGGAGCAGCACCTGACCACAGTGCCCCAGGTCAGGGAGCAGGGCTACAGGAAGTTCCATGCCCCAGCATCCCACACCACTCTCAAGCTCAAGCCATTAGTCCCGGACACCCCCTTCTTTTCTGTTGGCAGTCTTTGGAAATGCAGTTTCTCTGGTCTGGCTTCTTTTTTGGGACGGGGGACAGAGTCTCTCTTTGTCTCCCAGGCTGGAGTGCTGTGGCGCAATCTCGGCTCACTGCAAGCTCTGCTTCCCAGGTTCACGCCATTCTCCTGCCTCAGCCTCCCTGAGTAGCTGGGACTACAAGCGCCCGCCACCTCGCCCGGCTGATTTTTTG